>NC_066364.1:94429503-94735385 GCF_013377495.2 Cygnus atratus
AAACAATCTATGCTCTTAAAGAGCAATTGGTGATATCAGTTATTCCAGACCAAGTCCTTTTCTCAATTCTAAAGTTTTTTTAATAGAGCTAGAAATCCATTCCATACGATCCGGATATTGTGCAAGTATGCAATTTGTCTCATTGTATTTATCTAGCTAGCTGTGGATAAGAAAACTTGTTTTTCTTTTATCTGAGCACTAGTGAATGGTGTTTTTCCTTTACCAAATCCCATTTCGCTGTATTAAAAAAGGGGAATTCATAATCAGTCACTTAAATTAAATTACTTTAGTCTTGAGATATCCAGTTTCAGAAAGGTTTTGTTTATGCTTAAAGCTTTGGTAACAGTATAGTCTGTGTCTAGGAGTGGGAAGTGCATTAATCCACATTGGACAGTGGAACCAGAAGCGATGAAAATTTGTCACTGCTTCTTTACGCAAATGCTGTGACAAAATAACCACTCTTTTAAGAAAAAAAATAAAAATCTTTCAATGTTAAATTTGGTGCTGTATCATCTGCAGTAGAAATAATAGACAAACTTCTACTCTCTGATGTATCCCAGAACTTCATTTTCACAGTAGTATTTCAGGACTTCAAAAATATGGAAACTCATATATGTCATTATATGTTGTGGCAAAGTTGTCCGGAGTCTTTTTTTTTCATGAGCAGAGCTGGTTGTTCAGAATTTGGAAGTAGCTTTGTATCTAAAAGTGTTTGGTGAAACATCCTAATATGTGACTGATTTTTGAGAATTCAGCAGGACTCAGAAATACTCCTAAGTTATTCTACTTTTAGTTACAAACCTGTGACTAGAGGAGTTCCTGAGAAACCGGCCGCTGGAATATGTGATTACCCTACACCCCCCCAAAAAGGGAAGGGTGTAGAATGAGTAACAGTAAGGTATGGTGATGATAGCCCACATGGTCTGAGAGAGGGGTTAGGATCGAAATGGCTTTACCTTAGAAGCTTCCTGGGTGATGGGAACAAAGAGCAAAGAAAACAGTACTCTGACATAATTTTTACACCTCTCTAAAAGTACAAGCAGACTCACTGTGGATTCATGATGAAAACTTTATAATACCACAAAACCAAACAATATAAAACCGCATACCTGGCCACCCTCTTTAACCTCTGAATAGAGCTAATGTATGATTGATAGGCACTAACTATGGAAATATTTCACAAGGAACGGAAAGTAAGGTTTTCCATGGGGCTTATTGTTTTCAGAAACTTGGCTCTGTAAATAGCTCTGGTTCATGTAAAGGCAGAGGATACTCTGCAGCTATTTCTCCCTGTTCTGTAGCCTGGGGAGGCTGCTGACTGTGCTTACAGGGCTCCCATGCCTGCCACACAGGAAAAAAAGTCCAGGTAGCCAGCACAAGGCCTCAGGTAAGAAAAGCCTTCTAAGGGTAAAAGGGAGCTCAGTGAGTTTTCCCACTCACTCCTCAACTTCTGCAGGTGAGATTGTGCTTTAAGACACACCAGCAAAGACAGCTGAGTTCCTGCTGCACAATGAGAAGGTTAAGAGGCTGTGAGCACCTCAGAAGGAAGCAAGCCCACATCTGTAGGGTCAGCAGAGGCCATATATGGAGGATTTTTGACACTGGTCCCCATTTGCTTTAGGCACGAATGGGATTAGGATGAGGACACACTAATGTTTGCTAGCCACAACAAAGCTCATACTGATGAGTCTGTAAAAATTCCTTGGGGGCTTTATGGAAAATAGATCCCTGTTTTAATTCTGTTCTGTGATTAGTTACTGCTTCATGCCCTTTTTTTTTTTTTTTTTTTTACACCCTCAGATGACACCCACTGATTCAGCTCTCTGTTCTGTGCAGATTATAAACCAGAGTTTACTTTCTGTTAGCACAGTAATACCTCGATGCCATGTGAGAACTCAAGGCTTTATGTATTAATGGTGCCTACAGAAATCCTATTGAGAACTTGCCATGGGTCACATTGTCAAATCCTTTTTTTCCCTAGCATTAGATCCACTGAAACATATGTAAGCCTGCCCCACCAAATAAAAGTGCCTGACTTTTAGAAAAGAATGAAAGCAGCTCTTGTAGATTCTGTGTTTATAGCATGTCATATGGTAGAGCTTGGTCAGAATATTTTTGAAGTTAAATAGTGTTTAGAGAAGTTCCAAAACAAAAATCAATCCAAGAAAAAATTCCAAATGAAAGATTTCTGTTTTGTAAAATGTTGTCAGCCTTGCTTCCTTTGAGTAAGGCCGCTCCACAAAAAATGGCTTTGTCTGTGAAAATTTAACATGGGGGATTGATTTAATTTTCTGTTTCAGCTGTAATAATTACACATATACAATCATGCAAGTATCGTGCTGCCTTATTTCAGAACAACCAGTCCCACCGAGGAAGGATACGTGTTTGCCCTGCAGCTTGTGGGAACACAAGGACATATGCCCCAATCCCCCGTCCAGAGAGGAAAATTTCTATACTAAAATATGTCTCCATCCAAGGAGACCACTTGAGTATGAGCAACCTTGTTCCATTGTGCCACATGTCAGCACAGGCTGTAGAGGGCCAACCATCTTCAGAGAGGCTACTTTGATCTTTCTGCTCCTCGAGTCCACCACTAAGCTAAATTACAAACCAACATCCTAGTTTAGCGAGTTTTAGTAATCTGTCTGGGAATGGGATGCTCGCTGAAAGCAGATGTACAGCTTTCTCTTTCTATCCCTCTCCCATAAATTTATTCCCTTTTTGTTAGGTTACATGTTATATTAAGTAGTTCTTAAAACTACAAATTCCCAAGCAGGCTTCTGATTAACCACTGCCTAAGTACAGGACACACCAGTTGTGTCCAAGTTCCCCAGTCAGACCACAGCTCATGCTGACTCTTCTGTCTCTCCTCTATCAGGGCTCTTGGGAATTTCCATTTGTCTGAGGAAGGGTTACTTGTCATCCATGTGATTTGGGTTCTACTTCACCTGAGTCTCATGACAGTGTTTTTAGCAGATAATGGTCAAGATCTCAATTTCTCTTAAAATAGCAAAGGAAATTTCTAGCTTCTGTGATTGCATGAAAAAAATAAATATGAAAACTTTGAGCTCCTCTAAACTGCAGAATCCAGAAGGCAGATAAAATACTTTCCACCTCTTTATTTTTAAGGTTCTTAAAGTTTATAGCCAGTCCCTTTCTTTAGGATATATATATATATTCTTTAGGATATATATATGTATGCATATAAAACTTCTGTAGAGAAGGCGGAGTTAAGGGAATTGACTCACGTGTTTATTTACTTATTTTTTATTTTTTGAGGCTGGCCATGGACATTTGCCATCCTTCTGTCTAAAAGTGAAATCAGGGTTATGCGTTTTGTGTTATAGCTAAAAGAAAGGGCAACTAGTCTCAAAGTGGCAGTAGCCACTCCTTCCCAAAAGCAAGTAAGGTCAGTGTGCCACGATGTATCTGAACGAAAGGAAGAGCCAAAGTGACTCCTTCCTTGTCGTACTCATGACAATTCTAAGGGAAAGGCTGGAGTGAGACTCAAAGAGGAGGTATGGCCTGCCTGACAGTATAGGTAGTGTACGGTGAATCTGAAGAATTTGCAGTACACATTCCACACCACCTATTTTCGTCTAAGTATTCCAAGAGGGGTGCAAGAAGCTTTGCTTTTAACTCTTATAAGCCCTGCAGCCTGAATAAGGTTCTGATGTGGGGCAACAAAAGCTGTGCATTTCTTGTTTAATTGTTAGCTCCTTGCCTGCGTAATTTTAGATGTAATAGTTTTGTTTTTTTTTCCTTCTTTCTTTTTTTTTTTTTCTTTCTTTCTTGCATCAGTGGAAACAAAATATCAGAAGTATGGGACTATCGGAGCAAGTGGAAAGAGTGAAAACAGCTGTTTTCCTGGAATGTAATGTTATGCCATGGGGGGTCAGAAGCAGATGAAGCTAAACAATGACAAAAAAGAGTGCCTTTATACATGCATTTCTTCTGGTTTCTTTTTTAGCCATGAAATATTTGAAGTTACTAATTTTACTGCATAAACAATTATTTTTTTTTCTAGTCTGTGGGCAGCTGGATCAAGACTTAAGCTTCTGTTGAATAATTGGTTTCTTTCTATTAACACGTATATATTTAATTTTATTCTTGTCAGTATATTCAGTGCTTGTTTAAGTACAGCTCATGTTGCTCAAGAAAGATTGCAACAGACTTTATTTGTATTTTGTACACCCAAGGAACTGCTGCTTGTCACTAGCAGGAAAGATATGAAGGACCAAGAAGAGAACTTACTGGTCTGCATTTAACTGTACTATTTTGAAAAACACATTTTAAGAAAGAGTCATTTACACAGTTTACTAAGGGAAAAAAAAAAATCTCAAAATAAAAAAGACTTCAAATAAAACAAGTCATCCTCTGAGAACCCACAGGGAATTGTTTATTTAAGCTCACCCAAGTAAAATTACTTTCAAGTTATTTGCAATGCCAGACTCTTGGACTGCAAGTTTGAGATATTTCTTTAACAAAAACACCTTTTTCTCCTTATTTGTTGTTATTGTTCTTGTTGTTGCTATTATTATTTTTTAAAAAGGTTCCATTTTAAAATCACTTTTTTTTTCTTTTTCTTTTTTTTTTTTTTCCCTGAAGAAGAGAGTTCCTTACAGGTTTAGCAAAGAAATTAGACCTGTTTATGAAGGAAAATGGAATTAATGAGTCTGAAATGCATATTCACTAGCAAGTTTAGTTTGTATGAAGTGGTAGCTTTAAGAATTATTCCTGATTAATTGTAAATCCTAAAGAAATCAGTAGGCCTTCTCACATGTTTCAAATTAAATATATGATTGAGTGTTCTGCTGTTTCTGATGGACTGTACTCTTCAGTAGATCCGATAATTTTAGGTGATTTTCTTTTTTTCTAAGAAAAAAATTGAAACTGGTGAACTGAAACACACCATGAGATCATTTCTGTTTTACCTTACTGTTAATGTAAAAAAGTAAATGTTAACCAGTTAAAAAAAAAAAAAATGTTTAGTCCTTTTTTTTTTTCTTTTTTTTTTATTAACAATTTTTCATTTGGAATTCATCTTCATTTGTAATTCTCACAGTAAAAAAAAAATATTTGAAGATTTAGCATTTTGGATGATAGGAACTTTTTGTCTAACTTTGTTAGACATGAAATGAAATTTTCCAGACTATTTGGTTCCTACAATAATTAAGGCAACCCAAAGTGGCTTTTCTGCTTCAATTTTTACAGAGTAGTCAGGAAATTTGTTGTTTTCCTTTTTCCAACATTCCTCTCTATCTGGGAAGTCTGTTTTTGAATATTAGGAACTTGATGATATTTAACAGCGTTAATAATTTAAACTTAGATCTTTTTCAACTACTTCAGACTTTGGGAAAAGAAACATTTACGCTATTAGAAATAAACTCCAGTTGACTCACCTCCTCCAAATTTAGTATCTGCATTGAAATAAATATTACACAAAAGTATTACTTTTTATTTAACCTATCTTCTAATACCATGAAAGAGGCAGTAGTTACAACTCTAAAGTGCAGAATAGTAACCAAGCTCAGCGTTAGCAACTTTTTGCCTTTGAAAAAAAAAGGCTGTAAGCAACAGTAAAGAATTTACATTATGCTTTCTACAGATAATGTTCTTATTTCACAAGCTGTTTGCGCCTGGCAAGATGCCACAGTCACCAGCCCATGAAATTCACAGACACTCATTCCTGCTACCACTGAGTTACTTAACTATTTTATTTTGGCTGAGAACAGTGACTTTCCAGCTGGACAACAATCTGTAGCACTTTACATTTACAAGAAGATGCCACATAACAATGTTAAAAAAAATACATTGTAAAGCTACTGAAACTTTGGCTTGGTACCCAAAATTTACAGTAGCTTGCTTCACTGGCCGTAAGAGAAACAAGAATACGTGATGCAACTTGCCTGATATTTTTGAGCTCTGAAAAAGAAATTATCCAGGGTGAAAAAGGCTCATGCAAAAATACTAGACCCTTGCACTGTGACACAAAAGTGTGAGAATGTGTGTAACAACAGAGGCACCACCTGGACACCTAAATTGATACCCAATGATCTTTTCCTTGTTCATTATTCAAATCTTGCCCAGCTTCTCTAGAAATCTATTTGCAGCCATCTTGTCAACTTCAGCATTAGCTACAGATCTTTTATTTGATGTAGGGCTTGGTATAACTCACTGCAGCCTGCAGGACTGCTTCTCTCTTTTCACTCTCCTGTGATTTGTGACATGTCTTGGTCACTTTCCAGCTTTGTCCAGGCTTCCTTTGTGCCAAGTTACTTTGTGTAAGTAAGTTATTGATTTTACATTATTTACATTTATAAAGCAGCCATTTCGCTGTCCCTTTTCTCTATTCATAATCCTGGAGCTGCTGCTGCTTTCCTGTCCCAGGAGAACATCATGAGCCCAGAAATTCCTCTTTTCACCAGAAATGAGTGGCTAACTGATTCTTGCGGTACTTCCCTCTCCTCTGTGGCCAGGACATGCCTCCCTGCCAGACTAGAGGGAACTCTGTGTACATCTTCTAACCTTCCCCTGCCCTGGTGCACTGGGGCCTGCTCTGCTGTCAGAGAAGGTGGTAAGGTTGAACAATGGCTAGCAATGGTGACACAATTACCATGACATCAGAGGCCATGTGAAAATTACTGATCCATTGTTTTCATTATGCTTCTTCAGCACCCAGTGAAAAAAGTGCCCTGCGTCCTACTTCCACTCAGGTCTCAGTATTTTAATCCATTCCCATTTTGCTGAGAGTTTTCTTTGGCCTCTTCCTCAAAATATACTTTTGTGATACTCCCATCAAACCACAAAAGAACATTCAAGAGTCAGAAAGGGCCAGAGCGAAGGAACTTGCCCCACCTCTGCAATCAAGCCACAGCAAAAGCCAGGAACTGTAGAGAGAATTCAGAGTAATGATGAACTGATTGCTAACTCCAAAACTCAGTCCACTTGCTTGTGCCTTGTTGGTCATATGAGGATTTTTTCCATCTGTAGAATATGCAATCTAACTCAACAGCAAGTTATTTGATGTAGAGAGTTCATTTATAGATGTGATTTTGGAAACCAATGGTTCTGTAAAGCCACTGGCCAGTTGAAGGGGACCTGAAAAGAAGCCTCTGATCTTTTACAGAGGCCTGAGCATGTGTCTTCTGGAAATTAGACTCCTCTAAGGGTTCATATTTTCCAGTCTCTCTGTCACTCTGGCAAGCTCCTGGGCAGGTTGTGGAGTTTCTCTGAGGATAAGTTTTTAAAATGCAGTTAAGACAAATACCTGTCGGGATTGTCCTGGATATAAACAATTCCACCATTGGTTTCCAAAGCAAGGCCTCTGTCTTTTTCTGTAAGATTGTTGTGAGAAATTCTATAGAAATCTCATCCTCTTTTATCCTCTTTCTTTTTTTCTTTCTTTCTTTTTTTTTTTTTTCCAAATTCTGCAGGATCTCTGTAAAACAGGAGAATTTTGTAGATAACAAAAAGTCAACAACTAGACAATCACAGGAGATGTAAAGAAATTCTGGTAATGACTCTATTCATGATCTGGTACTGGTCATCTGCGATAACACATAAAGTTTTGAGAAGAAAACCAAGTGATGGCTGAGAGTTTACAACAAAGAGCAACAAACAAAAATAGTTTGAAAACAGTAAAAACCAAGCAGAAAATGGGGAAAAATAAAGTAGAGCTAAAACAATCTCTTCAAAATTTTATTCCACAACGAGTCTCAGAGGAGCCCTTGGGACTGTGGTCCCCATATTTCAGTCTGCCATGCGTTCCAGGAAAAATTTAGATCTGAAGATGCATGGAGTTCTCGACTGTTCTTCACATACTGGCTTTTGTTCTTGCTTTCATGCATTTACCCAACACCTCAGCAGTTATATCATTCCCTTGGGACTTGAAAAACCTGTTTTCTTCTCCTCCCTTTGTCCAACAAAATTCTGGCTTAAAAATCTCTCTCCAAAAATTTCTGAAGGATGCCTTGGGGAATTCTGGGATGAGAGGAGCCTCTGAATATTTCTGTGGAAACTGTTTCATTTTGAATGGAGTAATTAAATTCTTGTTAAACCATTGGCCTTGAGGTTACGGAATTTGCCTGGAAGGGGAGAGATGAATATTTCAGACTGCTCTGATTAACAGTTCTCTACTTATGCTAAGTCAAGCATGGAATAGACCCCCTAGCATTCTCCTTCCGAGTAAACCTTACTTTAATGCCTCATTCACACACTTCTTTGCTTGGTATTCCTCCTTATGTGCCACTCCAAGCCAGGCAAGGGGTATAAATACAATACAACTCCAGAGAAAGCTGGAATTTTGTGCTCAACATTTCCTGTTACCTGGCTTTAGTGGCTATCCAGGCACTATGTCAGCCTTTGCAAAGCCTATTTTTATGTGCCAGACTCTCTCCATACAGCCTTGGCACCTAACTGGAGCTTGGTGAATCAGTATACCTGTAAATCCCTTCTGTGGATATCACCTCTAACTGATTAATTTTCAATCTCTTAACCAAATTCCCATTCAAGTAAAGAATATGATAAGAAATCCCTCCACCAACTGAACCATCTGTGGCTTTTACCTTTAGCAAAGTATGTATATCAATGGAAGCTGTGCGATACCTTCTGCAGTACCATGTCTGGTCTAAAGTTGGACACATTATTTGAAGTTCAGCTGTACTTAATTCTTCCCCCTTTCAATGCACGTCAATCACATTTTTTGATGCAATTCAAATTTAGCATGAAGAAAATGCTTTAACATTCTTTGTACATTCTTTCCTGGGGTTTGCCAATTGGTGAAGAACTGTCAAAAAGTACCATCTTCTGCAAGTTTTTTTCCCAGAGACAAAGAATTCTGATGGACTTTTTCTAGCAAAACTACATTTATTTATTTATTTATTTATTTTCCTCCAAAGGCAGGGAACAAATTGTTCCTTCAATGAGTGTACAATAAGAAACAATTAAAGATTGTTTTAATGCTTTTTTATCCCCACAGGTCAGTAGGCTTGCAAGATGGTGGATTCATCCTTTTTAAAAAATATATTAGAGTACATTGTGGTGGCTGCCACTCCTAATATTAACACTCTTATTTCAGTGGTAGATGGCATAATATGCAAAATTATTCAGTGCTAGATATCCTAACCATATTCCAAAATATATGTTGGCTACAAGAAATCTAAACAACTCTCTTCCTTTAGCGATTGTTGTTATGGATAAGGCAAAGGGAACCTATGCATTTGCAAACTATTAAAATTGTGCCTGTCTGAAAAGTCCCTGTGGAGCTATTTTGAACTTCCTGGAAAAACAGAGAGGATATGAGATTGAATTAACACCTTGCTTCATTTGGCACCTCATGGGAATCAGATGCCTGGGGAACTTTAGTTATCTATGCTGAAAATAATAAACCAGTCTCTTATCCGGTACTATCTAATTTACAGTATTGCTTGCACGTTATGATGTTGCATTTAATTACAATACAATGATAAATTACCTGTTATATTATAATTTTGATTGTCTTTCCCTGAAGTGTGTCTTCCTTGCAGCTGCACAAACAAGCAAACAGCTTCAGCCATTTGACTTGTCCTTGGATATCTGGGAAGTTCTTGTTTGAGTTTCAGTTCCCCTTTAAAGAAAAGCACTAAATTTCTTGGGTGAAACCAGCAATAATGGTATCACCAGTGTGGTCTCCATGGGGGATATATCTAGGATGCTGAAAAGCTGAGAAATACAGAACTTTGACTGAGAACGAAAGTGATGACTCATAACAGATTCTGTCCCGTTGTCTGCATTACCCTGTTTAAAAACATTTATCCAGATTTGCTAAGAAAGACAACTAAATAATATTTAACTGGTGTTCATACAGTGAAAACTGAGGAGCCTAATTAGCTTCTATCTATTTTCAAAATAGAGAAAGAAATAAAATTAAAAAAAAAAAGCAGGTCTGAGGCCTCTACTAATAGCCAAAACCTCCTTCTTTACCATTTCTTCAGTATTCTCTGTCTGGTAGTGGGCGGTCAGTCCTTTGTAGAAGTGGGGTCCTGTGAATTGCCAGCAGCTAAAGGTTGATTTCAAGAAAAGGGGATGATCTTCATTTCACTTGAGGAAGCAAGCAATACCCCTTAGGTGGAGTAACAGCTAGAAATTCAAAAACTTGTCTCGTTTATTAATAAAAGTGTGACTGACATGAGACACAAATATTGTTTATCCTTTTTAAATGGGAAAATGTCACTGCAGGCCCAAAACAAGAAAAGCACAGCAAAAGAAGTATTACTTTTGTTGGCAAGGCTTTAACATCTCCCCTTGCTTCTTGTTAGGTTAAAGTGTCTTTAGATCTTGATTGCTGCAGCAGAAATGGTACAGCAGGTTTGGGAGTGAATTTTGAATGCACTGAGCTAAACAGCTTCAGAACAAGGCACCATGAAAAAAACATGGCTGAAGCACAGGACAGGAATATTTGTCCACACCACTTTGTTTCATGTGATGTTAAAGTGAACACTGAATCTTGGAACAAACCCAGTCAGCTGAGGGCAAAGGGTTTCATGACAATATTCTAATAACCAATCTGTTCCATCCTTTTTTTTTTTTTTTTTTTTTTTACATTGGTATGTTTCTATCTGCAAGCTGACCCTATTCCTTAAGCATATAGATATGTCACTTAATGATTTAATAGTCAGAGACACTGAGAGACTGTCCAGATCCCTCTTTGACAGTTCAAGAGACAACTCCAAGAGGCTGAAATACTACTGGGATTTGAAATAGTGTGTACAAAGAGTCTCCATTTCTTCAGATAGTTAAAGTGGTTTGTTTCTATAATTTCATATGCATTAAAAATAAATGTATAGCAAGTAATATTTTAAAGTAACTTTCTGTTATACTGCTGGCATCATCTCCAAAACAGTCGTATGTCTTAATGACATTCCATTTATTTAACTGCTTTTCTCATTAAAAACACAGCCATGGTGGTACTGATTGCTCAATGTTTGACTGTCTAGATTATACAGAGCTGCCTGATCTGAAGAGACAAAAGCCCAGGGCAGAGCAGCAACCACAGGGAAGGGAAGTTCCCTGCTAGGAGTTTATCAGGTTGAGGAACAATGTGCGTTGCCTGATGCACTTAATAGCCAGGAAGTTACTCATCACTGTTAGTGATTCTTACTGAAAATACTAAAATAATTTCCAGTACTTCATCCAAGTGTCCTTCAGTTGACAGTGGATCCAGCGTTGTTAAAATGGCCATGCCTGATTCTGCACATTGAATTTCTGCAAACAAAATTAAACACAAAAGTTTTTGAGGCATCTTTCATTTCATCTTATTTTATTTAGCTGGAGAGCAGATTTTACCAGTGCCCTGAGTGGGTTTGTTACAACACAGTTCAGAGCTGGACATTCTTTGTAATGCTGATGTATCTGAGGCTTTATACTCTAAGGAGAGGCCCCTGAGCTAAAAAAGGGTAGGAAAAAATATTAACACGTTTTCTTATTCTTCCAGTATGAGAAAGTTTTTTGCATTTAAGCTCTCCCATAGTATCATCCTGGAGCTGAAAGGTGTTTTTGCCCTTGCAATGTAGATCTTGGGTATCAACAAAAATCATTACCCCAGATGGTGAAAAGCCATTCAAGATACCCTTCCCCACTTGCACCAAAGGATGGTGAAGTTGTGATGGCCCCACAGTCCTCAGGAGTTCTTTGAAGGCTTGCAGTGAGGGCAATGAAGAGGTCCCATCTGCACCACCCTCTGGAGGAGGTCCCTTAGGAGCACAATGCAGACCTAGCCATAGTGCTACAAGAATATATGCCAGGTGGAAATGTTACTCCATGACATGCATGCAAAGTTTTTTGTTTGTTTGTTTGTGAAAGGTGACAGGTGCACTTAATTTGCAATGAGTACTTGGTTGCCCTGAGGCTTGAGGTGGGGAAGAGATGCTGTTAGTCCCCAAGAATGCTCTGACCATGTAAAAATGGCACCCCAACTCTCCAGGTCTGTGCTGCATTTTGCAAGATGTGCATCCCAAGGATGGTATGCTCAGCAGAGTGTCTCTAACCACAGAGCACAAGCTGTATGTCCCGTTTCTTGTATTCTTGCTTCAGGAGGCTCTACTGTGTTGCACAAGAACAGATTTACATGACACAAAATCAAGATTTCATGTAAGTCTGTGAAATCTGTGATACTTACATAAGGAAATTCAAGGAGCTAATCAAGAAATATAGAGCTTCAGGTTAATGCCTCAGTTTTGAACTTTGTGTTGTTCATGGATCACTCTGTGTATAAAGATCAGAATTAAAACATGGCTCAATAGGTTTCTACTTGGTCTCAATGATCTGCGGACCTAGAAGACATGAATAACATGCTGAAACTGGAGCAGTATAATGCAAACATTTCAGTGATGTACCAGGCGTTGCCTGAAAGCTTCTGCTTTCAGATGTGGCCTTCAGCACTTTATCTGAGCTCTAGTGATTTGTAGATAAATGATCACACTGCACTTTTGAAAAGAGCACAGAGACAACTTCACGTTTGTAACTAACATCCACTTTCTTAACACATAATATAACATGCAAGGCTGTTCCTGACTGAAGCTTGGCTGTTAATGTTTGCCTACACAGTCACTATACTTACCAGCACCTAATTCATCTGAAAGCAGTCTTTAGGATTCTGAGAGAGATGTTAAATAAAACTAAATTACATTTTTCCATTCTGTCTAACACATAAATCACTATAAACATAGTCCAATCCTGTGTGTGCAGTTTGACCACAAGCTTTGCTACTGAGTAGTTTTAAATGAGTTTTTCACATCCTTATTTAGAGGCAGTATCATTCTGCCCTGAATGTTAATAACATACTAAAATGGACTGGAAGATTTACACAAATATTACAGTCATGTATCTGAATAGTAATGCAACTTACAGGTGCACTTCTCTTGTAGCACTTTCCTGAATGCACATGTCTGTGTGTAAAGCAAAAGTCATTCAGGCAGCAGAACTTTCCATGCTAGCACATCCTCATTTGTTATCAACAGACCCAAATGATTCTTCTTCAAGCAGCAGTTAACAAGCAGGGGTTTAATTCCTCTGGAGCCTGTAGGCTGTTCCCTGAAAAATGCAATCTCACGTTAGGACTTCATTATTTTAAGAGTTTGGAGAACAAAAAGATCTTGACAGGAAGATAAGTATGAGCTCAGGGAACCATGGATCCTGGTCCAAGTCATTTTCCTCTGCTGATTATGGATTTGGTGAAAACGAGATTTAATTGAGAGAGACAGAGACAGATTCTTTGAATGCAAAGTCAAATAAAGAGGTTCATGTGTTGAGTTAATAGTTTCCTGGAAAAAATTAATATAGATTAATGTGGCCACCAAACACCTGTGCAAACCTGCAGTAATATACAGAAAGGAATATGAGATGGTGTTTTGAGAATGAGATGTATTTTCCATTTACCGACGACTGAAGCTATGGACCATTTTACTTTGTTATGTGATCTTCCCTCATAAGACTCTTCTTTCTTCTGAACAGAAATCTAAATCATGTAAATCACATTTATATGCATAATGTACAGAATGGTCATTAACTACACACCTAACTCATGCAGAATTTTGTGATTTGTTTTTTCTTTTAAAGTTGTTCATATTTTTTTCTAGAAGTAAAAAAGCAAAACAAAACAAAAACATGAATATAAACATTCAATACTGACAGAGAGCATCAGAAAAACAAACAAACAAACTTTATTTTATTTTTTTTTTTCAGGCGAGAATACATTGGGCCTGGGAGTTTTACAGTTCTATTATTATTATTTTTTCTCAAAAATTGCAAGAGAGAGCTGGGCAGAAGCTCCAAATGCACCTGCAGTCTGTATCAGATTTTTCGTAGCTACATCAAGTTTTGAAATTATTTAAAAAACAAACAAGAAGAGAAACTCACAGTATGTTTATTGATTTTCCTGACAAATGGGATATATGTGTAGATTACAAAAAAAAAAAAAAAAGCAAGCAACAAGTTGTTGGATATAATCACTTATCTCATAGTAAAAACATGTAGAAATACCCAAGAAATTACTTATAGATGTTGTGAAGTTTTTAATGCGATAGCTTGCTATGTGAGAAACGTTCAAAGTAACAAAATTCTTAAAGAGATCAAAAAAGAACAAAGAGATTCTGTAGAAACAATGGACCAAATATATCTCAAGGATAACCCCACTGAGATCAGTGGAATTGCACTAGGGATATACTTGGCCCAGTGACTCCAGAAATGATGTTAATGAGGAGCCTTAACACCACTGCTAGAGAAATCTCTATTTAAACCATGCTGTGGCAGTTCATGTGAAAAAGTAAATGGGGCCTTCACACGAACTGCACAGCATGTGAGTGTGAATCAACAGGCTATAATAAATTGGTTTGGTTTCCTTCTCCCAGACTTAAGCAAATGTATTATATTGTTGCATTTGAGATGTTAAAATGAAGGTTATGTCATTATTCCATTATGTTCAAAAAAGCCTGACTGTGTCCAAGAAAGGCCTGACATTGAAAAATAGTTCTTAGAAAAAAAAGAGAATCTCTAGATCAAAATTAATGACTGATAAATCCCTGGTAAAAATCCTGTGTTTGCCTAAAACTTGATCTGGTAGGCGTCAATAAGCTCTGGATGAGGAAATGTTTTGTAATATAAAGGCCCCATTTTTTTTTCCAGGGAAAGTAAACCTGAATGGATTTATAACTAAATTTTGCTTCCTAACAGAAAGAAACAATGATTTCCATAGTGTGAAGGAATGCAGTATCTGGCATTCTATGACATGATATATCCTTAAAATATTTTAATAACACCAAACTTGAACTACCAGAGAAAGGAGTGACCTTTTCAACTTAGATAGCTGATCATAAAAAGGTAAGACAGGGTCATGATTATTTTAAAGTTAGGGTAAACTTATCAAAAGTAACAGGAGCTGAAGCTGCATGGATTGCTCTGGCCTACCTCAGACTGAGTGCAAATCCAATATAAAGCTATTCACCAGCAGATCTGATGGCACTTCACAGTTGTTGTTCCCTAGGTACTGATGGGGAAACTGAGATACAGAAAGCTAAGGTGGGCACCATCACTGAGATGGGTAATAGTGGTGGCATCAGGACCTTGTTACACCCACTGACATGCCAGGCAGAACCCCCTCCTCAGGTCACCTTCATGAAATATGACTGATTCTGTAAGGTGTTTTCTGCTTGAGGGCTCTTAGGCTTCACTCTCCACCAAAAAGCAAAATCTTGTTTCCTAGTCTAGTGTCTGTTTGCAGGAAAGTGTTCAAACTTCACCAAAAATAAACCCATAAAACCAGTCTGTGAGCATGTGAAAGAGATTATAAGATGTAGTGCCTGTGCGCACTGGGCTGAATTCACTGCACTGGACTCAGTGACCCTGGAGGTCACTTCCAGTTCTCTAGCCCTATAAACAAGGAAATCATGTTTGGCTTCTTTACAGAGATCACAGAAAAAGAAATGCAGCATTTCACAGATTTCATCTTGGATATTCAAAATGGTCGTGTCCTGACATTTCGACTGTTGAAAAGAGACAGTATTTACTACCTAGCATGAAAAAGACCAGAAGGCTGAAATGCATAACAAAGTAAAGCCATGATATGAGACAGATGAACTCATTTAGATAAAATAAGACAAGACTCAACCTTCATCTGAACTTCAAATTGAAACCAAGTTACATGTTTCATTGAAAGAAGATAAAAATTTAGCCATTTTATTTATCTTCCAGTTCTCCTTTTACTCAAGAGAATGCTATTGAAGTGCTGGCTGAGATGCTGGGGAGAGCAGTTCCTGCCATCTTCCTAAGCAATATTGGGCCAGGCCCTTAGCCTCTCTTGCCTCACTTTCCAGTCACATTCTGGTATTCCTCCTTTCTCTCTTTTCTGTCTGATGTATGTACTTTAAACACAAAATTCAGATCAATAACTACCTTTTATTATGTGATTACACAGTGCCTGATGTCCTTGTTTCAGCCATTGTGTGCAATGTGTTTGCAGTACAAATGATGTTGATGAAAATATTTTCTCTGTGTCCCCCAGTGACAATTAGATGGGTATTTTTGATAGAGATATATTCTTCATGTGCTTTCTCTTTGGTTCAACAACCCAAGTATAAATCACTTTGATTTAAAAAGTGCTAGGAGAAGAGAGAGAAATGTTGCGTGCAATTTTGCCTTCACTGTATGAACTCTATGATATTACTATGGCTGCAGCAAAAAGTTAGAAGCAAGCAAAGATATTGACTACATTTTAATCCCTACATCATGGTAAGCAATTATCATTGTGCTATGTGTTATTTCCCTCTATATTGTTACAATAATGGTCTGGATTTTTGCATGACTCCTTTGGGTTATAAATGTTCCACAAAATATAATGGAAAATATTTTTATAGAAGAGGACGTTGTACAACCCAGCATGATCCCACTCCCCATCATTTGTTCTAGGATAATTCAGAAATGTTAATTTCTCTATCTGGATTTCATAAATATCTCAAACACCCCCAGCAGAGCACAAAAATTACTTATGTTTGATGGGAACTGACTTTTGGATCCTTTAACTGCTGTTTCTAAATTAGATATTTTGGTCTTGATTTTAGTTGTCATGTATGACACAGAAAGGCGTTGGAGAAACACCTCTGCTCTTTCTACAAATGATTGTTTGTGACACAGTCTTTAACCAAAACCAACAGTCTTTATGAGAGTTCAGGATATTGGAAAAAGTTAGATCTTGAAGAACTGTTATTGATAGATTTCTTCAAAGGAAGAGCATAGTATTCCTCCTTCCTGAACAACAAAAAATATCTAAACACAGAGGCAGAGTAAAGTACAGAAAATGAGGCTAGATTTTAGGAGAAATGATGTTTTTCCCCCATTCAGTATCTTTCGGCCTAACTCAAAACATGCAAAAAAAGACTGAAAATCAGCCTGAATATCACTATCACAAAATAAATGCTTGAGGCATTGCTGAAATGGGCAGTTAAGGTTTAGAAGATTCATTCTACTTAGAAATTTGAATGAGAAAAAAAGATGATCTAGTGTCACTCATTGCATGGCCTCATGATATAAATATACCAGTGAACCAGTGAAGCAAGAAACATTACTGAAGGCCAATGGGAACAAGTAGTTTTCAAAGGAATGTTTAAAAAAAAAAGCAGAAAGTACAAAAAAAAAAAAAAAAGAAAAAAAAAGTTTGGGGTTCTCCCATGATTAGCATGTACAGTTTGACACAGCGTTGAGTCTACTTGCCTGTGAAGTATTATAGACTTTGAAAGGTCTTTTGCAGTTGTGCTGAACAATTTTTGAATGTTACCAAAATTCAAGTAAGGGTAGCTATTATAACAACACAACATTGTGAATCATCCTGTAATTATCTGCTACCCTACTAATAATCACAGTGTTAATCATTTAAATAGCTTGTTATATTTCAATGCTTTATGCAGCAGTATTTAAAAATGTTTCCATCATCCTGGCAAGGTACACTGCTGAGTTTATGTCATGTCACCCACTATGTGGTTAAATACTTATTAGAAAAACCTATCCGAAGATGACTGAAAAGTGAGAAGGCCAGTCACAACCATTCAGTGAAAGGCAGGAAATGTGTTAAGACAATAGGATATACTTTTTCTCTAAGATTTAGGTAGAGAAGCATATAAATCACTATGTCATAACATCTTAGACATTGCAAAATGGTCTCAGCTGTAACAGCATGCTGCAGGGCAATATTTACTGCTAATTCTAATGATCGTTATTATGGGTATTCAGGTTTAGTATTTTAATTTCCCTAGCACCACTCCCTGAAATGATTTAAATTACAAATTTCTATTCTTATATATTAATTTCACCTTAGTGCTATTATTCGTATGTCAGCTCTCATTCGTGGTCACTTCTTCAGTTTATATGTAGTTGTGGGCAAATTAGTTCTTGCCTTTTACAAGCCTTCAGCCTGTTCATTTCAAACAGTATATTGAAATAAATTTGGTTTCTACTGTAGGGAGATTAGGGAGAATATTTCAATTTCCGTTTCTGCTACATTCCACACTGTATTTTGTTTAATATATTTTCCCAGTGGGACACTCAATGATGCTGCTCTGAAGCTCCACTCACTGAAGAAGCAGCAGTTTAGGAGGCCTAGCAGAATCCTATAATCACTTGTAAAATTAGACAACAGCATCCACAAAAGGAAAAGATGGAGTTCATAAAGGAGAAAAAAGCCGAAAACCCAAACTAGAACAGGCTAGAAATTGATCTATTCTACCAATATTACAAGGGAAGTGAACAAAAAAGAAACTGGAAAAAAATATTGCCTACTTTGTCACAGAATGGTTGAGGTTGGAAGACACCTCTGAAAATCATCTAGTCCAGCTTCATGACAAAAACAGTTAACAAGAGCTTGTCACTTTCACTGGACCATGTCCAGTTTTGTTTTGAGTATTTCCAGGGGCAGAGATTTCCCAAGTTGTTCCAGTGTTTGATTAGCCTCATAGTAAAAATAATTTTTATTTTATTTTTAGATGGAAGAATGGAAGTTTCTGTGTTTGTATTTGTGCCTATTGCCTCTTATCTTTCAATGGTACCACTGAAAAGAGCCTGGCTCTGTCTTCTTTACACCCTCCCTTAGGGTATGTTTACACATTGATGAGATCCCTCCCACGTCTTCTCTTTTCCAGGCTCAACAGTCCCAGCTCTCAGCCTCTCCTCACATGTCAGATGCACTAGTCCCTTAATCATCTTCATAGTTCTTGGCTGAACTCACTCCAATATGTCTGTCTTTGCTGTACTGGGAAAGCCAGAAATAAACCCAACACTACAGATATGTCCCACCAGTGTTGAATAGAGAGGAAGGATCACCTCCCTCGACCTTCTAGCAATATTCTTCTTAATGCAGCCCAGGATGCTGTTGGCCTCTTTGCTGTAAATGCATATTGGTGGCTTATGGTCAAATTGGTGTCCACCAGAATTCCGGAGGCCTTCTTTGCCATGCTGCTTTCCAGCCACACATGCCCCAGCATGTGGTGATGCTTGGGGTTATTCTTCCCAGGGAAGTGTATTTGGCATGTTTCTTTGTTGAACTTCCTATTAGCCCATTTCTCTGGCCTCTTAAGGTGCCTCTAAACGGCAGCACAACCGTCTTGTCTATCCACCACTCCTCCCAGAAAACTTGCTGAGAGTGAAGTCTGTCCCATCATCCAGGTCATTAATAAAGATGTTAAACAATACTAGCCCTAGTATTAACCCCTTGGATATACCACTAGTGACTTGCTAGGCTTCATGCCACTGGTCCCAACTGTTTCAGCAGAGCAGGTCAGCCAGTTTTCATTCCACCCTACTATCCATTTACCTAACCTGTACTTTGTCAGTCTGTCTAAAAGTAAGTTATGGGAGACAGTTACGAAAACTTTGCTAAAGTCAGTGATCTCCCCTCATCCATTATTAAGACATTTGTTCTAGAGTTTACTTGATGCTGATGGTTTGCTTCAGCTGTTAAATAAAACCTTGTGTAATTTGGGTAACTTAGCAGATAGACCCAAACCAAGGTGCTTGGGCTGTGATTTTCTGCTTTAGGTATTCCACAATGAATATTCAGAAAATAGATTATAGCAGTTTCTAAGTTCTAGACATTCTGGACTGTGTATCTAAAGTATAAAGTCTTATTTAATTTTGCCTGACTTAAACAGTGCAATCAAATTTCAAAATACAACTGATATATGACACGAAAAATCTTATAACGTGTATAGATAAAACTGCAATTCAGAAACCCAGGTTGGTAATACTTACATTTCAGAACATCCCCCCCCCCCCTTTTTTTTTTCCTGTAGCACATGTATACTGGGACTAAAACCAACTTTTCTCCTTCTGTTTTCCCAACTCTATATTTTTACAACGTTCAAATATATCCTCAGCTACATGCTTAGCTGAATATCTAAATATGAAGATACCTGCCCAAATGATACCAGGTCTTTTCAAAAGTTAAGCAATGGAATCAGTTGCCTCAAACCATTATGAACATCAGCTCAGTTTTCAAGACCCATCTGGTCAAAGCCCTGAAAAAACTTGGTCTGACTTCAGCATTGACCCTGCTTTGAGCAGGAGTTTAACTGTATGACCTACCAATATCTCTTTCAGCCTGAATCATTCTATGATTTTTATAAAGATTTCTTACGCAAATACACATTGTCTATGCATATTACCTATATTATAAAAAAAAAGAGTCAGGGAATGCTAGAATTAGATATGCTAGCACAACACTAATTCAGTCCATGTGGTAGATGGATTCATTCAGTCTACAAATGGCAACCCATACATGTTTGTTTCCTCTTCAGTCTTAAGTCTGTGGCTCAAGGCTTTATTTTAATGTTTATATTCAAACCCTGCTCAGAAGAAAGGCTTCATTTTTACAGAGCCTTTTCAGTGTAACTTCTCAGTTTGCCATGAACATTCACAGCACCCCTGTGAGGCAAGGTAGCATCTCTGCTCCAATTTTACAGCCAGCCTCTGGACTGAATTTTTAGAGAACTTTGCATTTAATTGCACTTTAAATGCCCCCACTGACTTTAGTTGCAGCTGCCAGTGCTCAGCACATTTGAAAATCCAGGCTTCTAGGACTGCAGACTGGCTTGTCCAGCACAATTAACTTAATCATAAAGCACAATGTTTTTATCTAGTGAGATAACAGTTTGGAACAAGGGAAAATCCCATTCAGTGGAATCTTTATGGTTACAGCTCCCCTGAATCACAGCCCTTTCCACACTCCTTCATTTCTTAACCACTGTACTAGATATGTAGCATGTGGTAATGAAATACAAAATGCATGTATTTTACTGAGCAAATATCTCACTTGAAATGTGAGGTCTTCAATTTGAAAATAAACATGAATCAGGGCTCAGCTGTGGAAGTGTATTTGCTACTCCACCAGCCAGGTCCCTCTGTCCTTGCTTAGTCAGCTCTTTCATGCAGCGTTAGCTTGATCTTACACTTTCCCTATGACAAGCTTCCAGAAGTAAGTGTGAAAAGGCAGATCACTTTCCACTACCCACAGGAAACAGAGTGACCCATCTGTTGTCTGTTGGATGATACATGAGCTGTGTCCCGTGCAGAAGCCAAAGATAGTATGGACTTGTTCTCATTAAACAAAGCTAAATATTGGAAGCACATTTAAATGGCAGTGTAGGACCTGCACAGCCGCCAGCTGAATTTCCAGAATGAATTCTGTTGGCTTTAAGCTATTCATTCCTAAGGCTGAGATGATGGATGATGCCACTATAGACTTTACCTCTCACTCATAGAGGGAACATGGGTTAGGACCACAGTAGCCAAAAACTACAATTGCTTCTTTAAAATCTTGAGGCATCTCAAGGTTTTAATGGCCTAATGTAACAGTTCTAGAGTAGTCTACATTATGGCAGTCTTATCCTACCTGCCCACTATTCAGAAAGTCCCCAGTTAATAGCATTGCCTCTGCCACATGCTGTGCACCCTGTGCCTCTGCTGCGCCAGGAAAACTACAGCTCTCCTGTTCATAGAGGAGAACATCCTGCTCATACATATGAACATCCTGTCAATACAGCCCCAGGTCCTGAAAAGCAAGCTGTTCAGGGGGCAGAGATCCACTCCAAAAAGCTCAGGCCCCATTGCTTGAGAAGCTGCTTCTTTTCTTGCAATCATCTGTCACAGCTGAAATACAGACCAAAGTAATGCTTCCAACAAACTTTTCTGGAAACGGGACAAGAGGAAGAGGATTGCGCCATGGATGGCCTGCCTCAGACAGAACTTTTCTGACTTTCCAGGCCTATGGCAAAGGTTGTCTCCATCCCTGCACTGCTTTACTCAAGTTATGCCTGGGGATGGTATATAAATTTTAATAAGGTATTAATTAATAATTAGGTATTTAATAATATTTAATAATATTTAATATTAATATTAAAAAGGTATTAATTAATTAATAAGGTATTCCTTCTGTTGTATGTTTAATTTCTGAGGCTGATGACCCAAACATGATATGAGCACTGACAGACACTGTAACTGTATAAACTTGGGGGGAAAATTAAATAATCATAACAAAGCCAATTGTCAATAATAATAATATTTTCCTTGTAGTGTAATAATTGTGTCATTAATTATTAAAGAAGAAAAAATAACAATGAATCATCGAGACTAAAAGTAAATGAGCCTGGAGACTGCAATTCCTTCTTATATAGCAGTGCCCTCTGCAGTCTAGTGGTTTGGGAGTGATGCTGTGCCAGCTCACACAATATCTGTACTAGGGGAAATCAGGAATAGATTGGTCAAAGCCAGTGCTGTAAGTCAGGATGTGGAGTCGTTACTAACAGCTGTAGGACGGGATTCACTTTATTAATACACAATTTCTTAGGATAAATGTTAACCCATTTTCTCTTACAGACAATCTGTGCTCACTTTAGAAGTTGTTTTTCAGATGTAAATGTTGAAGCTAAGAAATAACAACTTTAATCTCTGCTGCTTGGACATGGGGTATTTTAGCCTGCATTTTAAAGCCTAGCAAAAATTGTAAAGTGATCTTCAGGAATTTTCTTCAAAGGAGACATTGTCTGTGCCCTTTCAAGATTTTAAGCTCTAAAGCTGGTCACATGCTGCCATAATATTTTAATGTCATTCCTAGCTGGCAGGTAGCAACTTGCTTTTCATCAATGCATTATGTAAGTAACCCAAGCGTTAAGATGTGACCTCATTTTTAAACACACATTTCTCCGTTAACTGCAAATTTTACAGAAAGATCACTTCCGCTTTTATGATGCTTCACAAAAATTATTACTTTTTTTAAAAAAAAAAGTGTATGTAAAAGAATATTTAATTTTTGGGGAAAAAAAACCTAAACCTCTAAAAGTTTATATTGCCTCCAATTACTTTTCATGCTTGACTATGTAGCAAGGAATTATACCAGGTCACCAACTTTGACATCTCTAACCTCACAATAATAGCCCTTTTTGTAATGTACCAAAATTGAAAATCAGTTTAGTTTATGTTCTCACTAGGTTCATGGCTCCAGTGCCTAATATATTGCTGACTTGTATGCCAGCATTACTCCCCAGTGAGGAATATTAAATAGCCACAGCATATATTAGAAGGGGTGAAAAGGTCCAGCTCAAGTCTGCTGTGTAGTTCACAATCGTTAGTGCTTTAAAAACTCAATAAGTTGCATAATGTTTCCACTTATCCGTGAAATTGTGGCATGATTCATATCATAGGCATCTTTAAATGATTTGTAGTCCACTATTTAAGTAGGTATTCTACATAAATAAATACTTCCTGGGTTTGTATACACAACTTGTGCTAGTCAGTATAAAAAGAGGCACAATAGCGCCTGACCTTTAGTACTATGGCAAGAAGTTCATACTTCTAATGAAAACCCTCCAAATGACCAACAGAAATGGCGTAATACAAAACACCTCTGTCTGGAAAAAGCATTTTTGTAGCTTATCAAAATATGAAAGCTATTTCCCTCCATCTAAAGTTTCTTTGCTTTCCACTCCCAATATTCTCTGTGCCTTCTGAAAGGTTCATGGGCTGTGTCACTAAAGTTAATGCTAGTACATGGGATATAGCGTTTAGCTGCTGCTAGCTGGGTTGCTCTTGATGCTGCTAGTTTCTTAGCACTAATTTCTGGCACTAATTGGACTAGAGCCCTCTCTCTTTGGGTGACTTTACTAGTAAGAATATCTGCCTTCAGTAGTATATTGCTTTTTCTACGTATGGGGTAGTTTTGCAAAAGAGAAGACACGTACAGAAGCTGAAGGATGATAGCTGTCCAGAGGAGTCCATGTTTTTCTCTCCCACCATGATATGGCTCCAGTGAGCAGTAAATTGTTTGCAAGAAATGGAGGATGTTAAACTGAAGAGAACAAAAGAAAAGCTTCATCAGACTCAACAATAGGAGGGCTCAGTCAGCACTCTTCTAAAACAAATATGCTGACCTCTAACTTTGGACTGTTCCTGAGGGGTCCTTTGGGAATCACTTATTCTTCCTGTCAAATTTCTGGGAGTGCTAAATGAAGTTTCATCAAAGTACCATCAGTCAGAGAATTCAGTAGCTACCATGTAGTCCCGTCAGAATTTAAAATGACTTTCTGGAGCATCCTTAACACCCCTTGTTGCATGCTTGTGCAATCATAGCCAGTGATGGCAAATCTATGCGTGTACCTAGCCTGTATGAATACAATGTGAAATGCAGCGTGAAGCACAATGAAGCATGAACATGATCTCTTCTATAAGGAACTTCAACACGAAGAATTATTCAACACTAGGATCTTGCAAAACAAGACTCAGATTCACTGTCCCAGTATATGTGTATTAGCAATGGATGCTACAGTCATACCATGAAGGTCTGCAAATTCCCCATTTAGGTCAAAGCGATGGCTCTTTTGGCCAAGCCATATGCCCCATTTCACACCATTCTGTGCAAGAGCCAGAGCTGATCCCCAGTGGGCGATCTACAGTCATCCTGAAGGGCTGACACTAGGTAGTTCTGTCTTCTGCAGGGCAAAAGTGGGATAGTTCAAGGAAGGGTTCATGCCTTGTGGTGCTCCTGTTCCTGCCAGCCAGGTACCAGGAGAGATTCTCACCACAAGTCCAACCATCTGCAGACTGAGAAGACAGCTGCAGAAGGGGATAAAGGAAAGGAAACTGCCTTCACATCCAAGATCACCTCCCCCTAGCCCCAAATCCTTACAGATTACTAATCCAGAATGCAAGACATTAGTAGTTTCAGTATCAATGCAGCGTGAGCTTCACATGCTATTTTTCATCCCTAATGTGGGTGTGATTAGCTCTTTTAAAATCATTGGGACTATTAGCATAAATGAAAATGCTACCTATCAGATCACAATCTTTTAATTAGCAGTATGTTATTACAAGCTTGGTGAAGGAATTACTGAGTGAAATTGTACAAGCTAATTTATATGAGTCAGATGAAATATTGATCATAACTGATTTTTTTTTGGCCTCAGTGCCTATGTACTTGTAGGAGTCCTGGCTAAATAAGAAAATACGGTCTTTTTTAGTTCTGATTTCTCTGATATATTTTGAAAATAATAATACCTTAAAGTAATGGTACCTTCTGGAAAAACAAAACAAAACTAAAACTAACATCCTTGCATAATATAGAGGGGTTTTTTTGCACAATGAAATTTCTTCTTTTTTTTCTCTTAAATGTCTTATATCGTTCCCCCAAGGTGGAAAGTAAAGCAACGTACAATCTCTATACATCAATATTTTGTTTTATCATAATGATGATGGACATTTTCAGCTTCTCACAGGGGAAAAAACATTGAAATATCTGTTCAAGCTTATTATTTATACAAAGGACAATGTTGTTTCACTGAATAAGACAGCCTAACTTGTCATATTGATACTGATATAAACTGCATTATGTTCTTGAATTTTGATGCTAGGGTAAACCTACAGTCTCCCTTTCCTCTGTACTCCATGCCAAATAACCAAAAGCAAGTACAATTAACATGAATGTGGGTCTAAACTGTGCAAAACAAGTTGCCTGTTGTGTAGACAGACTTTTCAGCTCAAATGTCTGAACTGATCCTCCCCTGTAACATGGTGTAGCAAATCCTGAAGTCCTGGAGCATGTTCCTTATGCACAGTCCCATGCAGATGACCTCGTTCATCACAGCTGGGCCCAACTGCGCTTCCCTTGCAGACCGATTGCCTCACGTCTTCTGGGCTGGTGACACAGCTCTGGCCTCACCTCTTTCCTGGGAAAGTATATTAACTCTCTCCATGGCTAAAAATGCCACTGAGTCTACATATCCTGACTTCCCTTACCACGTGTTAGAGTAATTTCACTGAAAACTGTTATTTTCTTGGTCAGCAAGGCGAGAATATGGTCCTTGTTCTCCCCTTCAACTCCATAAACTTACATACAATAGATGCAAATAGTCCCAGACAAGACAGAAGAAACAATGGACTCTACTCCAGCATAGCAGGTGCCTGTAAATGACACTATATAGGTTCAGGATATATGATATGGCAAGCAGAATTGTTCAGATAAAGCTATAATCAAACAATCAAAATCATTATAGTAACGTGAGAACCAGCCAGAGAGTACTTGGATATAAATTACTTTGTGTGAGCAGAAACACAAAGGAAATATTACCAAAATGTTGGCCGGCAGCCATCTTAAAAATGGTCAGATTTTTTTTTTAGGTGAACCATACGTAAAGACTTGACACTTCTAACATCTTTTTTTTTTTTCCTGAGGATTGCGATATTTTCAGTCAACACTGTGCTTTTTCTGTACATTAAAACACGTATTTATGAGATAGATAACAGATCAATTACTCATTACTCTTCATAATTTCATCATTATAGCTGCCGTACGTGACTTTTGCAGCTGCAGCATTACACTAATCTGCAAGCAAAGGAGTCTCCTGTTATGATGGAGCCAGCTGAGTGTTCAGAACATGCAAAGATGTTTTGGGTAGTAAATCTGCCTGGACAGAGGCAGGACTGATTCCTAGCAGCCTTGGACTCTGGGGACCATGAGAAGGACCACGAGAAGGAGAGTTTTTCAAAAGTTGGGACCAAAACCCCTGTATGGCTCCAGGTTTCCCCCCTGTATTGCACTGAGTGCACTTAGGAGATCTGATCTGCTGAGGTGACAGCAAAAACATGTTGCTTTGCAGAGATGTGTGAAGCTCACAGCTGTACTTTCTTCCATCAGCCTCAGGGTTTTCTAAAGGAGGTCACTTGCAGTGGTCGTGACTCAGGGTCACCCGCAGGAAGCAGCAGGGACAGAGAAGGGCAAGCAGGGGTAGGAGAAGGGAGAAGAGGGCAGTGTCTGGGTCACTCACAGCATGGGGGCATCGGACCTAAGCTGTCCACATTATATGGCAATTAGAAATGCTGTTCCAGTAGCTGCAAGTGTATGTTTCTGTGATTGGCACTCTTCTTTCTGCTCCCTCCTACTTCAAAGGAGAGAGGGCAAAGCTTTCCCCTCTATTCCATCCATACTCCCCTGGGTATCAGCGTGAACCTCAGAGGGCTATCCCCACCATGGCAGGGAGACAGGGGCTGGCTGCCAGCTGTGTTTGGGGAAAAGATGCACCCCAGTGCCCTTTCTAGTTAAGAATGGCAAAGCACCCCCTGGCTTTCAGCTCTGCCTAAGACGCACAGCTCAGCTCTGTGACTACTTTTCAGAAGGTGGGATTTTTGCCTTCATACATCCTGCAACACACTCAACAAACTACAGCAGAATGATGCAAAATCCAAGAAAGGGCAGTCTTCATGCATTTGTTAAAATTAATGCTAAACTACAAAAAGTCCCCTTTTCTAAGGATGCGGGTATTGACACTTCTTTAAAGCAAACTACAGTGCACTCTGAAAAATGTTCAGAGTCCTGCTGAGGCTTCTGTGGCTAAATTGTACTTTATTCTCTTTCTAACCCACCCACGTACATGTTTTACCAATTTAAACCTTTTATAGATCCTCTTAAATTCTTCTCTGCTGTGTGATGCTTTTCTCTTAGTATCACACTTGTTTTGTTTCCTGTTTCAGCCCTTGCCCAAGTCCAGAGTGCCTTCCTACGTCTGCAAAATGCCATGCAAGATGGTTCCTATGCCTCATTGTGAAACAGGGCTAAAAGAAGGAGCAAGGAAGGAAACAAATGGACTTTTCATTGTGTCAAACCTTTCACTAGCTCTTCTCTACAAAGTAACACTTACTTAGGCGTCTTAGTCCTTGCATAAATTACTGGTTGAAGACATGAAAGGTACTAACGGAATCATACACTAATGAAACCTAAAGCACTTATCACCTGAATAACTCATCACAAAGCAAAAAGCTGTGGACCTACAGTGCTAACTGTACAACTAGGTGCAGGCATACACACCTGCAGTTGTAAAAAGGGCACAGATTACTTACAGATCAATACCATATTGTCTGCTAGGCAGTGATTAAATATATATGCACAAATACGATTATACAATATGTATATATATGCACATTTAAAATAAAACATTTTTCAAACCAGGAACAACCCTTCTGAGTCCTATTATTTTCAGCTACAAAACAACAGCTCATTCCAATGGTCTGTGCATCACTGTTTTTGCAAGACAATGTAAGATCAGAATCATGCTAAGCTAATACATTAATTAACCTTTTAGAACTTCTTCCCCAGCTAAAATTCTTTTTTGTATTTGTGTGGTATAACAAGTCCCTCAACAATTCAAAAATATACTCCCTAGCAAAGCACTATATTTCAGGACTAACAGCAAATCTGAAATCTGAGAAATAAAAATAAAATGCTGTACTTTCTCTGCTGATAATTGCTGCCTTCTTACGTAAGATTCCTCTGCTGATTTGAGCTGATTATAAAGGAATAGGAATAGGTTTCCTAGAAAAAATATAAACGTTGTTTTAAAGAAAGATGCTCCACAGATCTAATATACTAGAGTTGAATTCTCTTTTCAAATTGAAATAATAAAGTAATAATATTTATGTAGAAAAGAGCAATGTGCAAAATGTGTGAGGTTTTTCTATTAAGCAAAATTATTTCTGGCAGTTGCACCACTTGAGATAAGGGACGATGGAGACATGAGCAAATATCTTGGCATCTCTTGGTGTGAGCTTGGAGCTCTGCCTAGCAACATTTCTAAAATGAATCAAAGCTCATCTGGCATCCTGCTTAATCTTCAGCTAATGCATACAATGGGGCTCAGGCTTCGCCTATGTATTATGATGTTACTAACACCCTAATGACTATTTCACTCCAGCATTGTATATAAAGTTGTGGATATTTGGGAAGGT
Source organism: Cygnus atratus (assembly GCF_013377495.2). Lineage (NCBI taxonomy): Eukaryota > Metazoa > Chordata > Aves > Anseriformes > Anatidae > Cygnus > Cygnus atratus. Next base: position 94,458,289 of record NC_066364.1, read on the forward strand.
ATACCCACGGGCAGGGTAACAAACATGCCTTCACTGAAAGTCATAGGGTGACCCTCATTTATGTTGACACTAATCACAAAATACATCAGAATATGTTAGCTTGAGCACAGAAAATAAGGCACATTTCACAGACGTGCCCTAGAAAGTGTACACAGTGCTCCAGAAACAGAGCTGAAGAACGTGGCAGGAGATTCCGTTGAAGAAGGAAGTTGAGTGGAAGATGGGAATGTCCATTTCTGGTTATGTTTAACTCAGTGTTATAGTTTTCTGAACCCTCCCCAGGACTGCACTGGGACACACAGAAGTCCAGGGAGTCTGTCAAGCCCCAGAATTAGCTGTGTGACACTGGATGGAATATTTTGTTCATATAGAGGGTAGATCATTTTAGAAAATGGCATTGGTTTATTTTCTGCAAAACAAGAAAGACTTGCTTCAGGCAACTAAAGAAAGCAGCAATTGCCCTTTTTATTCTTTCTTCTCCCTGAGGGGATATAAGGCGATGAGTCAACTTTGATTCTCCCTTCAGTCCCAATCTCAGAGAGGCTTCCAAGTATATACTGGGTTCCCAAGGGCAAGAGGCCTTCAAGCAGTTATTTGTGATACTTATCCCTGTGGCTAGTGCTGAAAATTAAAGACACATGATGTTCAGACCCAAACCAACATGCATAGCTTTCCAAAGACAACCAGCTGCTTCATTGGAAACTGCCAGAGCAAACAATTAGGAATTCACCGAGGCTATCCACACAGCCTGATTTCTCGGCAGATGGTTTGGTATTCTTTGTCATGAGGGGAGACAACTTCAATGTTTCAGAGAGGTGATAAAAGTGATTATTCAACACTCGTTTTGTCCAGTTGAGGAGGTAAGGGTGTGTATCTATTCAGATAGAAAAAACTGAAGCTACATTCTAACTGAGAAATTAGGAGGTTAACCATCACTATCTGAGAGGAATTGACAATGATTTGGATTTTTTTTTTTTTCAAATGGCTTCCTAAATGGAAGTGAGAGAAACAGACATAAATCAAGTTGTCAAATTAATTTTCTTCCAGCTAAGCTTCATGTAGGTCTAGATACCACTTTGCTGATGTGGTCCAATTGCAACAAAAGCGACAATATAGCATGTGTAACAACTCCACTGCTGTAGTCAAATTAACAGAGAGAGACTGTAGATTTGTCTCTGCTCAGGAGAATCACTCCAGATTTATCTGAACAGGACTTAGAATTGAACTTTTTCCATACAGTGATCCATATCCTATGCAAGCATGTGAAGGAACTCCAAACTTTACATTACTAAACTTCCCAGCAGTATAGTATTTCTGTGTAGCATCTTTTCATCTTCAGATGTGCTTGTGCATCTGTCAGTGCACTGTGCTTCTGCCAGTGAATATCTCTTCTTGTACTTTGGCTAGGCAATTGATGATTATTGACTAAAGCCTACAAAATTGAAATAACTCCACAGTTCAACAAGTATTTCAGTATCCTGGTGGAAATTGTGGAAAATGCTACAGAAACATGAACAGAATAAGTTGTTGGGCACAGCTTTAAAGTCCTATAAAAACTGTTGCTGGAACATTACAATACAGGCTGAAAAAGATGAAGATTTTTAAAAAAGGACATACTTAACAAGGTTAGAAACACATGCACTCTGTATCAGTTACATATCAGATGTTCAAAGGAGCATCAGCTTCTTCACCTACGGATGGCAAAGAGTCTGGATGTCAACCTTGTCTAAACCTTGTCTAACTCTTGACCTAGACAGTGACCAGACCTTGGGAAGGCATGACTTTCTACACAATTTCTAAATTTCCCTGTTCTATCTGGGCAGAACGCTCTCAGAAAAATAATACTTTGTATAAAGCTGTTACACGCACCTTGTTATTTCATTGAGTGTTATCTTGCCTTGAGAAGTCATACTGAATATTCCACCTCCAGTTTTACAGTTTAGTCTAGTTCTTGGAAATGAAAATCTTATTTGATATGTTACAATAATACTCTCACAGGAATCTAAATGCAAATAAACAAGTAGAGTGCACACAGACAGAGGTTTAGCAAAACAACTTTTACATTTCTAGCTGTCCAAATATTGTTGGTTTGAAAAATCATCTCATAAGTGAGTATTATGGTATGTGTATTCCCCCAAAAGCAATAAAAAAAAATCAAAAAAAATCAAATAAGCCAAAGTAGGGAATGAGAGAGCCAAAATATAAAGGACTGGAAGATAATAATAATAATAAAAATGATTTTACCCCTATCCATCTATAACTAATCTATAATTTTATAGATATAGCTAGATGAAAAAAGATGAAAAGATAGGAAGGAGAAAAACATAGTGTTCAAGATAAGATATCGTTAAAGAGCAGACGTCGTTGAGTGGCTGATCTTCATAGCTTTTTTTGAAGACCTAGATCCTTTTAAGTGATCTTAGCGTAATAAAACCAGCAACTTAATACCTGTTCAGCACACATTTGAACCTGCCTTTTACTGAGGCAGTTGTGATTTCTGATCAGGATCACTTTTTTTTTTCTCCCCTTTCTGCTAATAACATTGTGTATACATCTGAATGGTTCTACGGAAAATACAGGTTTTATTTCTTATATTTTTGGGAGAGGGGGAATTGACAATTCAGATGAACCGTGTGAATGTTTGAAAACTAAATACTCTTTACAGAGTTTACTGAGAACTTGGACTTCAAGATGTTATTCTTAAACTGAACTTTCTTACACAGATTATTTGGTAGTTTTAGAAAATCAGCATAGGACCAAACAGGTCATCTTTTCTTTTCTAGAGTAATACCTTCTGAGCGAAGGTGGAAAAATATGTAGTATTTTTTAAGGGATTTTTTTTTTCTGAATAGTGCAGAAAGAGTTGTAGATACTATATTTGTAAGCGGACAATGATGTTTTCCAGTAAACCTTTGAGAAGCATTAAATTCGCTCTATGAAAACTTCTAAAACTTGGACTTTTCCTGTGAGCATATGATACACAACTTAATAACAACAACAAAAAACAACAAAGAACCCAATCAAAATCCAAACTACAAACCAATAATAAGAGCCCATTCAGTAGGAGGTATACTGCAAGTAGGATCTGTTTCTAGAAAATGAAAAACAGCTTTGCACTCTTTCTCTGTGTGCATACACTGCTGAAGCATGCACTTTGGATGCCTCTGTCTGAATATGCTACATTCTGGCAATATGGCAAGAAGCCAATAAGATAATACACATCATGAGATCATATTTTGTAAATCAGAACTTTCCCAAAGAGCATTAGTGACATAATAGATTTAGAAATTAGTAAAAAATATCAGTAGTTTCCATTTCTAAGAGCTTGTTTTATCTTTATACCTATTTACCATAATCTAAGGTTATACAAAATTCGTAAAGTTGTGAGTGCAACAGTTAAAACAGCACTGAAGAACTGGACTGGATCATCACTTTAGGGACCTGGATGACTAGCTCTGAATGCAAATGTAAATTGAAAAAATTCAGTCTGTGTTATATAACCGTAAATCTGGAACAACACTTCTGATGCTGCTGGAAATCCTGAGAAATTATAGAAATATAGCAGAGCTCAAAGTCTGCCCCAAATCACTGTAATGTTATCATTCATTCTTCAACTGCAAGAGAATATAAGTATTTACCAGTACAGGAGCAGCAAAAATAGATTGAAATTCATTAAAGAGTAAATTGTTTAACAGAAGAAAAAAAACCACAAAGATATTCAGAGATTGAAAGTTCTGCCATTACAAACTCTAACAATTAACATTTTTTTTCATTTGCTTTAAAATGTCCCATGCAGCTAGGCTTACAAGCAGGCTATATTCTTAAATTGCCTCTATATGTAATATTTACGGAAGAATAAAGGCTACAAACAATGAAGCATAATTAAAATCTTTTGAAAAATGCCTGTGCAAGTACCTATGGTTAAATTATTTTATCTTTAGTTTGAGGCAGTAAGTTTCCCAGGATTCTATGTACCTACATTATCATATGGATCAAAGTGCTGGACATGTAAAATGAGAACCAGCCTAGTACACCGACAGGGTTAATCCATGGTATACACTTTTCCATCACAGCACATGCTGTTTCTGTGCAGTGAGCCATCAGTAATCTCAATCCTTTTTCCTGTAAATAATACACCCCTAGTTAGATCAATTCATGCTTTCAGGGTTACAGTACTTTAGTTAGTCCTGTACTTTAGACTTCTCTGCAAAACTGCATTCTGATGGATTTTATGAAGATGCAACAAAAATATTGTTGTGTGTTCATGGTGCAGTTCCAAAGCCATAGAACTTTAATCCCATGATGGCTAAATACACTGAACTTCACAATTTCTGTACAACTTCAGAACATTGCTGTTTGTCTGATATTTTAAAATCACCACATATAAGTGCTCCTTTGTAGCAAATATTTCGTCAAGTGAATGCGTTTGTTTGTTTGTTTGCTTTTTGATTACTGTCACTGCAGAGTTCCAAAATATGGTAAGAAAGTTGTAAAAATAACAATTGCAGTGTCCATCAATTAAGTTGCCAGTGCTGGTAACTTAGGCCTGTAACCCCTGTGCAAAAAGCTTATGGACCAAAGTGAAAAAAATAGTTCACATAGTTTTAACTTGACATACATCACTTATTTGAATCTGAGCCAAGCTCACAGAGCTCACTTTAAAAAATACCTCAATCTGTGAGATATTGCACCTGAATTATCTATTGCCTTCATAGCTTGGCAATCATTTGGTACTATCAGTTGCATAAGCTCTTGCTGTTTCATAGGATTACCAATAAGACCTCCTCTTCTGGTTGCAAGAGACTGTAATGTGCAACATGTCATTAAAAGGCTGTGATTTACAGTGATCTTTGCCAATGATTAATTGTGTTAGTTATCTTGGATTCCCCAGGATCACTACTAGCATGAGAAAATTTTCAGCCTATGTAGGCTATTAAGGAGACATTCACCTGCATGGGTCCTCTCTTGGTAGAGTGAAAGGGCTGTGAGTAGCACATAAGACTGTAATCTAGGTTTCACCATCCCTTTAATTTTCTGTCACATCTCTTATTCTCCTTATTTGTATACATCATGCACAGAAAACTTGTTCTCTTCAAAGAAAAAATAAGGATCTTCCTCAATTAGACACCTTCTCTCAAATCAAAGCAAATTTTTAATAAGCTGGCAAGCAACACAAAACTTCTAACAACATCCTAAAGAAGAAAAGTATATTTCTCGCCAACCCTCAGTGAGCTGGAGCCCACTTTGAGAACCTAGTTAGCTTCCAGCTTTGCAAGCTACTGAAATATTTTTGGCTCTGGACTGTAATCAGAGAAAATGAACAAAAGGGAAAACAATTATCATAGCAGGTTTGTTTCTGCATTTTAAATCCTGCCAGCTCCTTCAATTCTGCAGACTGACACCTTTTCAGACTTAGTCTTTGTGATAAAAACTCTTTGCTGTGTTTACAGGACCAGCTGAGTGGCAAATTGCCACTACAAGAGGATCGATGGATAGGGCTTACACCCCTGCTCTTGTATCAAACCGCCCACCTGGCTCATGAACTTCCTGTGTGGTTTTGCCTTTGCGTTTGTAGTTTGATCTTTATTGCAGTCTAAATCTTCCCTAAAGATGGAGACTTTCACCTCAAAACTGGCAGAGCAGTTTTTATTTCTCCCGTAGTCATACAGAAAAAAATATCTAGGATTTGAAAAAAAGCTCAGTAGCTCTTTTAAAAGGACTTCCGCTCCTTTTAGGGGCAGTTGCTTTAAACATATTAGGCAGTAGTCAGTGAAAGGAGATGGAAGAAAAAGGTTTGAAATTAATTAAGGCCTAGAGCATAACAAAGGAAAAAAAAATCACATTAGAGATGTTTTTTGGGGCATTGATTCTGTTCAGTCCTTCTCTGGGGTTTCATTCTTCCAACAGAAGCCCAGCTGCCATTTACGCATTCTGTCCACTCCATGATATTCTCCAGATGAGGTGCCCAGTGCCCCCTGGCCAACTTTCAGAAAAGGCTCAAAGAATCTGAGCAATTTTTGCAAAAAATTTTTGCAAAAAAAAAATAATTTGCAAAAAATTTCTGTGTGGTTTGAGGATCCACACAGACTTCATGAAGCCAAGGTCTTCTCTCCTGCAATGGATCCTGATGTTGCTGAGAGTAAGGAAGGAGCAAAAGTATTAATCTAGGCTACTTCAGAAAGAGGTATGCTAGACTGAGAAGATGCATGACCATTTTAAATTCTTGAATCAAATTGGGCTTCTTACAATATTCACAGGACACGGGGCACTTCTTGCAGGCAATATATATTGCAAGTGCTGCCTTTGTAGAAGTTTGAAGAATGTGAGGATAGGTGAGATTTAAAAACCCAGTTTGTAAATATGAAACCAAGAAGATCAAATTTTAATAAGAGGAAGAAGAAGGAGGAGAATAAGAAGTAGTGCAACTTTCTCTGAATCAGGTCAAAGTTCTAAGGCTTTTTACTCTTACCTGAATGGGATCAGCTTTTTCTTGTTGGCACAGTGGTATGCAAAAATAATTGTATTAGACACTCACACAATCTGTTTGTACCAACTAGTACTTTGCAATACTATATATCAGCATTCCTCTGACAGATCTTTCCTAAACAGCAGGTAATCTGAAAGAGGAGCACATGGAATTTTACTCCAGCTGAGAAACCAAAGAGGATTCACATGAATGTTCACTCCCACATTAAATGGGAGGGGGCAGCAGAGATACTGACATTTATTCAAGCTGAAACTCTGCTTCAGTCCTGTGCATCAATTCTTGTGGAATTAATTCACCGTACAAGGCACCTGTTACATGCTTTGTATTTTGAACATGTTGTGTGATGTAGCTTGCTGTTGGTGTGTCCAGAGATATCCTGAAGTGGAGCAAACAAACACCACCAACAAAACAAAACAAACAAAAAAACCTCAACCAACTTGTGACTTGAAAAGATCAAAAATTAAAATCTATCAGTGCTATTAACTAACAAAGTTAGAGCTGCTCTCCCATTCTTTTCTTTTTAATAAATTACTGGAAGAGCAGGTCCAAGAGCTATGATGAAAGCATTTGTAAAAGTTACTTACAAATAGCAGTGAAACCCAAAGGTAGGTGTAATCAAGTGGATAAGGGCTCCCTCTGTGCAGAGATATTCCCTGTCACAGGACTGGAACAGAGTGCCACAGTGAAAGGTGCCAGCAGTGGGAGGAAGCATATAAAACAAATTAGCTCTCTCCCCTTTCCACCAGTAAATCCGTCTGGTAACAGCTGTTACCTATCCAGTTTATACAATCTCTTCTCCAAAATCTTTGATGTTCAGAAGACTGGAAAATCTAATCGTGTCTTGGGACAGAGAATAACAAAAATATTGAGAGAGTAATAAAAACACAAACAATTCTCTTACTGCAATACTTGCTGAGAAAGTTCTCCAGATCTGGTTAGCTAGCAAACTCTTTTATAAGCCACTCATGAATGGATGAAATTTACTATTCATGGTTATGGAAATAAAAAAAGAAGGACTTGCTTCATTCAGCAATCTTGAGAACAATGATATATTTTCATTTGCTTTGCTAAGGACAACTTGAAAATGAGAGCATTGAGGCTTCATTTGAAAGTCTTCAGCTTACAAAGCCAGGGCACAGTTTAGCCCACTAGCCCGGGGGCCTGATTCTCCGTTACATCAGCTCTAATAGAATTGCACTTGTGCAACAAAGGCGATAATGAAATAAATAAGTCATAATACCTCTGGGTGCTACTATGTGACCAAAACAGCTGGATACACCATATGCCAGGAGGTCTGTGGAAAGGCATCAAATGTGGAGCAGCTTGGCTGCTGGCTGCCATGCCATGCCATGGCTTCCCAGCCTGAGAGGTGGCTTTCCTCCAGAAGAGGCAACCACATGCTGGGAATGACATAACTCCTGCCTTAAGTGCTGATGCAATGGCTTGAGGTATGCTACTCATGACATATGCCCTACAGTAGCTAAATGAGGAACAAGAGTCCTCCTCTGTCACTTTTGCCCCAGACAAAAAGCGGAGTTATGCAGACAGGCACCACTTGTGACATGGAAACAGGATGCAGCGCATCGCCATACCCAAGTGGGTGCACCAGGCTACCCAGCCACTCATGTCGCACAGGGCTTGGCAAAGGGCATGAACAGCAGCTCCTCCTGGAAAAAAGAGGGACCGTGCCAGTCTCCAGACACCTGTTGAAACCAAACTGTAAGAGTCAGGTTAGGAGTGCTGATACCTGTTCCTTGTGTGTGGATGCTGCAGGCACACCTGTGGTACCTGGCGGAATTGGTAAAACAGCTTGTGCAGAGGGGACCCACTCTCACTGCTGTGAAACAGGAAGAGCACTCATACCAAATCTGACATGCAAAGTGGGAGAGAGAATATTAATTTTAGATGCAAATTTCAAAGCTCTCCCTGCATCACTGTGCCATTTGCCTGTGGCTCCTGTGCACACAGATATCCCCAGAGAGGCGCCTTAGTCACTTGTCAAAGCATAACCTCCAAGAGCTATTTTTCCCGTTTGGAGATTATTCAGCACAAACTCTCAGCCTAACTATATGGCCATTGGTTTAATTTTCTTTTAAATCACTACAAAATTTTTCTCTGCTTTTGAGGGGGAGAAAAATAAAAGGGGGGCTGATGCATTTTAAATTTTAAGGGAAAGAACCCCCTCCAAAGTATGAAATATTTCAAAGACAGACTTATGCAGTTTGTGAAACTTGTGTCTGCTGTTTATAATTTGTACCACACTCTGCCTCCTTCACCCTCTGACACAAAACAAGAAAACTGGATTCAAAATGAGATTGCACCATGGTGAATTCATTCCTTGAATTGCATCGTATGTTTCAGCAATACACAGCGTGGGAACACGTCGATTAGCTCTCGCTTTGAAGAAATTGGATTTGCAAAGGTCAGCAGTGGCTCGGCCCATTTCTCAGCAGATCTTTGGCTTGCTTTTCATCCCAGGGCTAGCAGGGAGGAGGTCAGAGAGGAACGACAAAAAGAACAAGCTTTTTGAAGCAAGCCCAAAGAATTTGACCATGCTCACAGTAGTGCAGAGATTTCTTTTGCTACTGAAGAGGTAGTTTTAAAATAAAATTTAAAGGAATAAGTTTCTGGGTTTACTTTACATATTAAACAATTCATTATTTTGACATAAAGTAAGAATGCTTTTGAATTTAACTCTCAGTCTGGCTAGAGTTTGCGAAACTAATTTGCAGAAACAGCCTGCTCCCCCTGCATCTCTCTTGCTGTGTGAAAGGGAGTAGCCAGGCTGGAAAAAAAAGGTGGAAAGATGAAAAACCTCAGCCCCCAGTGGAAGTTCTAAACCTCAGGAGTTTGTGCACTGTATTTTTCTCTGAAAACACGTTTTCCAGTTGTTTAACTTGCTCCCATGCCAGCTTACTGAGACAGTAAGCTTCATTACCCTTTCTAGCCGGAAAACTCACAAAATATTTTGGCCACCCTCCACACCTTATTAACATAAACTGGAGTTTCCTACCACTGCTGGCAGAGCAAGGCGCTGGGAACGTGTGATCACGGTGTTTCGACAGCTGTCGCTGAGGTTAGCATTAGGCCTGCAGTGGAGGGCTGCTCCTGGATCCCGAACAGTGGTTTGCTGTGGGCACTTACTCCAGGAAGCCGCAAAAGAGGGGAAGAGGTGGGAAAAAAGAAACAAGGGCAGGTTAGAGAGGAATCCAAGGAAACCTAAGCAAGCCTAAGTTTCTTCACCTGTACATATTAAATATCGCTTGCAGAAATGTAGCACATACAGTCCAAGAAATGTCTCCTAGAAATCTGGGAATAATGGGCTTGTTTGCTCCATTCTTGTATTTTTTTTTTTTCAGCAGGTCACTTTGTATGTCTCAGTTTCTCTGGTGCAAGGAGAGAGTAGAGAGAATGGCTCTAACTGCTGTTGCAGGTCTCTGCGAGCCGTAAAAAATTGCTTTTCCCTATTTTCCAACAAATAACATTGCAGTATTCCAGCATAAAATATAATTTAGAAAGTATCCAAATCACAGAAAGCCAATTTCCAATGTACTATAGGTTCCTGTAAAGTACCAGCACTGATCCAGGTGAATTTTCCATGACATTAACTGAGCAAAAGCTGAATGCCACTCTTTGCCTGGTCTGATTTATTCATCTCAGAGAATTCCTTCCCAAGCCTGTCCCAGGCACTCCTGGTGGCTGGGCTGCTGTAGAAGGTGCCTGCAGCAACACTGCAGAGCCTGGGAAACCTTCTGGAATGAAGCATTTATAGGATGTGTAAAAGAGGTGTAGGGCAGAGCAGTTTAGGAAGATGAAAAGAGAGTGGCTATCATCAAAAAGACAGATGAGTGATGTTTCAGTGACCTAAAAAGGAAGTAATAAATGCTGGTTTTAGGCTTTCAGTGGGGAAATGGCTTGTTCACCTACTGCTGTGTAACTACACCAGGTTTTCCCAACATCTCATCATCTCCATGAAAGAATGAGTCTATGGAGGGCTTGTAACAACCCTGCCAAGGAGATTGTGCCAGCTACCCTGCAAGTACTATGTTAACAAGTATCCAGGAGTACCCTGAAGTTTCTCATTACCTCACATACCAACAACTCTTCTGCTGAGCCTTCACTTCCCAGTTAAAAATGTAGAGGAAAATAAAGGATTTGAGTAAGGTTCCCCTGCTAAAGGAATCTCTCTTCAGAAACAGATTCTACAGTTCTAGCACTTTGTGCTAAATAGGGGAGCCCATCCAGAGGTTTGGTTCCAGTCTCTCTACAAGGAATGTATTTTTTAATTGGACTGACTTCCACATAATATGACCTGTAGAAACTTGTCGTTTATGGATACACAAGTCCATAAATGTAAATTTTGCATCTGTGTACATGCAGGTAAAGAAGTATCTAATACACAGAATTTAGGCATATGGAGTATCTGGATTACCTATGCACAGCCGTTCATGTTCTGCCAACAAATCCAAGTAGCTTCTTTGTATTTAGCATCCTCTTGCCTATTTTCATTTTTAACACACACTATTTTTGTTTTCTATCAACACTCACTTCAGCTTCCTTCAGTGAAGAAAGGTGTACTCACTATACCTTTCACATAAGAACAAGCTTAGTAACTGAAAACACAAAGTGTTGGTTTTAGTGTTTTGTTTTTTTTTCCAAAAACAAAGCAATGAAAGTCAGAAGGTTAAACAACTACAGTTGAGGCTACCTTGCTGAGCTGCAATAAAAAAGAAGGAAAAAAAAGAAAAAAAAAAAAGAAAAAGACTGGTCCAAACACGCATTTTTTTATTAAAAAAGAATGCGCATAAATAACAGCTGCTGACCATGTAGTCATTCTTTTTATGAGGTGTTTCCCTATACCCATGTATGATTTCCACATATAAATTCCCTGTTGGTCTGAAAACTGCTCACATGAAACTGGTGTTTTTCTTAATAAATTGTCCACAGGATCTGTATTTCATCTTGGACATAAAAAGTTCATTAGGGAAAAAAAGCATCCCAGTGTCCTGGTGGAAAGCAATGCCAGGCACTATCCAGGCTAAAAAAAGATCTGACTGCATAGCCTTTGTTTCCTGCTTTTCTACTTAATTATTTTCCATAATTTAATAAAATTCAATATAACATTGCATACAATAACAGTGCCTGTGGTAACAAACATCTAGTCCAAGGCAGAGAAAAACAATTCCGTTTCACTGAGGATTTCACTGTGCTAAATTTTGTTTCCTTTAAAATTGTCTAGGAAAGGGAAGAGGCACCTAGCTCTAAAACAGTCTGTCTCTGAGCACAGAAACCCTGAAGAACCCAGAAAGAGCCTGTTTGATCAGATGTTCTCAAACCATGTAGCTCCAAGTCTGCTTACCAGGGTCTTCTCACTGCGGAAAATCACTGGAACTGGAATCAGATATTCTGTATGGGGGGCTCAGTTGTAAATCTAAGAAAGAAATAAAAACATGAAATTGTGAAAAATTGGCTCCAGTGCAGACGTGAAAATCAAAATCTACATGTGTCACTCTCTCTGTTACTCCATGTAGAAAAGAGGCAATGCAAAACTAAACAGGATGGTCATTAAGGGTCACCTACTCCTTTTGGTATGGAAGTGCAGCTATCTCCTGAATAAACCCATGAATTCGGCAGAGACTGAGTGAAGAATGTGCTCCTAAGAGATTCCTGCTTCTAGAGGAAAATGCTTGGTTTGACAAACTGCTGGATGTGCATCAAAATGTTACAGACGGGCCAATTTTTGCCATGCTTCACTGAAATAGTGTAGCGGAGTGTAGTCCCCAAAAGCACAGTTGCTTTCATTCCCATAATTTACTTTCATCTGTCTTTTTCAAAACCTTCCCTAATTAAGCTTAATTGCCATGCAGTCACTCATTAGTGCAGCATTCTCTCCACTTACTGACCACCCATAAAATGTTTCATAGCATTAATCCTGGAAAGTGGTAGATTGCTTGTTTTGTTTTGTTTTCTAATGTGCCTAAGTGCCTATAATGCATAGTGATGGCTTTCTGGAACTGATACTTGACTCTGATTATCACAAAAAGATTCTTAGTTTATATCAGAAAATTAGTGAGGTCAGAAGGGTGCTTGTGTTTGGGGAAAAACAAGCAGCTGTGATGATTTGGAATCTAATGTCTTTGGTGTGGAACTCAGACGTGGGGATTCCCATCTCTTTGTAATATTCAACTCCTTAGGACAGTTATGGGGCAGACTACAACAACTGGATGCTCTCAGCTTTTGTGAGTTAGCTAAATTCTCTGCATCACTTAATGTCTCAGTGACTTAGACTCATAATAAGCAATGATTTGGTTACCAGTGAAACCCATGAAAACTGTCCTTAGAACTGAGCAAAGGTCTAGTCTGGAGGATGCCACTAAATAGTTTGTAGGAGCTGATCCATAGCAGAGTGTTTAGAAATAGTAAAACAACAGCAATACAGAATCACAAGGAACTCAACTGAAATGTTCCCACAAGCAGCTGATAGTTCATCTCTAAAAGTACAGCTTACTAGAGTGTAGTAGCTCCCATACCTTTGAAGTCAAGATGTTCTTCAAATTTCTAGGATGGTCAAGCAAAAACAGCAAGTACCAGGTATCTCAGAAGAAAGCCACTCCAAAGATGCTTCCAGACAGAAATGCTTAGTCAAGTTAGGTGGGCTGAAAATTCACATGGCCACAGGTACAATGATAAATAAGACAAGCAGAAAGTAGTGCTGGATAATACAATCAGAACTTTCATATCAGTCTGATAAGACCACATTTTATAGAACTGAGATTCAACATGAGGGAACTCCAGCCTTGCTGACTGTTGAGAGCTGGAGTTCACAGAACATGACTAAAAATTTCATTTATCATTTGCTCTGGCTACTCTTTCTTATGTTTTCTAGGCACAACAGGGCAATGCCAATATCTTTGCCACTGCTAGAAATACTTCTCTTCATCCAGAAATGACAGAGAGAAAGGGAAGAACAAAATTCAGGTCCAAGTTAATATTTCTAAATTATTAACAAGTTATTAAGTTGCATCTAGTCCCTTATAAAGCTTTCAAGCTTTGAGGGATGTATATGTTGGACAGGGAAAAGTAAAAGGAGAAATACCAAGAACTGTCTAACCAGCACAGACTAGTTACATATGTAATTTATTAGCTAAATTTGTCCAAACTACACAGTACTAGAGATGCACGTTCTTTGAAAAAAGTAAGAACATGTTATGCATGTGAGGCAAATGTAAAATAGAGAACAGGAGACACACACGTTATTGCCTGTGAGCCCAGAGGCAAGTTCTGATGCTGATTTAATATTTTAACGTCAGGGAAAATTCTCTTCAGTCACACCTCTGTGAATTTCAAAACTGAGCAAAACAAGTCTCTCCTAGTTTGATTTGAATAAAAATGCACACATTTCATTTATATTTTGTTTGACAAAAGCTAGAAATGTTCAAGTGACACAAAGTTTCATTTAAAATTTCTTTCTTAAAAGTCATAGAAAAAAATAACTAAATAAATAAAAAATCAAAAATACCTCTCACTGTTATCTATGTTGACACTATCTCTGTGCCTTATTTACTACCCAGCCCTAGCTTTCTTTCTGGGTGGGACTGGCACAAGGTAAACACTCATGTGCAAACCGAAATGACAAGCAAGCAAGCAAACCAGAGTAAAGAAATAAAAAAATGTGTGCTCGTTCTCCCAGCTATGCTGCAGGACACTGAGGGTATCATAGCTGCAGCTGAGTTAGTCCTAGAATTTTAGTACGTCCTAATAGAGGAAATCTGACATATATTATTAAACAGAAATCCCAGCTCTGAAATGCTGGAATAAACTAATGTGTTATAATTCCAACAACAACAGGCCCCTTCCCAGGGAGAAGCTACTGTCCTTCTTTCGTTTTGGACTCACCCGTCCAGTTTCAAATTGTCTTTTAGATGTTAACCAGCCTAGATCACACAGATGTGGCAGTCCTGGGGATGGCTGCACATGGCAGGTAGGCTTGTTTGCCACAGGGATTCCATGCTTTTGGTCCTCAGTGTCTCTGGTTTGGCCTACCTAACCCACAGGGCATAGGCAGTACTGTTAGCATATATATATTTTGTGGGGTTTGTGGTCATCTGGAATGGCCTTGTGGCTAATTCCTCAGATAAAGCACAGTGACATCTCGCTGGCATTGTTGCCATGTATTTTTTAGTTTGTTTTTAAAAATAAGTGAAACATCTAATCTCTAAATATACCAACTGCTCACAAAAGTATACAGTTCCTTAGGGAAATGAGGTTACAACAGAACTGTGCTGTGCGAATGCTTGTCTATCATCTGCTTGCTCTTTCCCCTCAGTTTTAACCAAATTTTACAGAAGGACAGAGGTCTCTGTGACCGGCAGACCCTTACAGGCCCTGCTCAGACTGGGGACGGCCAGAGCCGAGGGAGCCAAGTCTCCCGCTCCAGGGAGAGAAGAGCAGGACGGCCTTGCAGCCATGGCCGAGGTGCGCTGGCCACGCACATGGTCCTCCCTGGCAGGCCCCGGAGGAGCGGCAGGGCTGGTGGTGGCGGAGAGCTGGAAAGCAGATGACAGGGCTGAGGAGACAGAAATCCATAGGAAATGAGGCTGCTTTAGTTTGGCTGCCCATGGGTCAGCCTGCTCTCTGATTTATACCATTTTTTTCCCTCAGTTCTTGAGTTCTGCTGAAAATTACTTTTCTGCCAACCATGCTTTCCAGGAAAAGACTGCAGTGCTTGCTTCAAAACTTCTGACAGTATTGTTTAAATGCTGAACAAGTAAACAAATGTGAACAATGCAAACAAGTTTTTTCTTATGTTTTGCTTTAACCTTATGAATGCTTTTCCAGTGAACTATGAGCCAAATTCTTCATTTCAGCGAGTAGGAACAAGTGAGTAAATACTGACATCCTGAATCCCGCCTTTTCAGGTTAAGATCACATTTCATTAGAGAACATCTGAGCCTGCAGACCTCCAAGCCTATTTTCTCCTAAGTACTAGTCTCACAGACTAAGCACTAGTCTAAGTAGTAGTGAGAGAACATGTGTGGGTTGGAGGCTCAGTACTGACCTATAATTTGTAATATGTTTTATCTGGAGATGCAGCTACCCTGTCCCACAGAAAGCAATATTAAGTCCAGGGCCTGTTCCTATAGATCCAGTTTGAACATGGTTAAACAAATGAAATCATATTCTGTAGGCTTCAGTGCTCCTGAGGGCTAGGAAACCCAATAACACCAACAAATCATGATTCAAAATGTAGGAAGCCTCATCAGAGAGTGATCGCACATTTTATAGTTTGTTTTAATTCATATTTAAATTTGGCACAGGCAGAAACAAGAATACAGTTGAGGCTGAAAAAAGGATTTGTTCTAATGAAAGTACTTTGTCATTAACAATCTTACCACTGTGAATAATAAGAGGACTGTGATGAACTCTATTGATTAAAAAATATATATATATTTTAGAATGTCAAATATGTATTTAGGGTCATAAGTGATAAACATCAGTTACCTGAGGCACCCCAGCACAGAAACAAATGTTGTCAATCAAATACAGTACTATTATTTCATGGTTTATCTGGATGAAATAAGAAAGTTTGCATAGCTGATGTCCAGATGACTGCAATCTAAATAACATACAAACCTTTCCAACCACATCCAGCAAGAGCCAGACAAAGAGAAGCACCTACCCGCACAGGAGCAAATAAACACTATCACTTACCCAGAGGGTGAGTGGTGAGGGAGGGATGGTCTGAGTATGCACCTTGTATCAAAGCAGAACTTTGATGGAGCTAGCTGCTCATCCTCACATCCTCCCTGGCAGTGGTAACTTGCTGGAAGCGCACAGCCCACCTCCGTGCTCTGTTGTGTATGGCATCTGAGAAAAGGAAAAAGGATTGAAATGAGTCAACTATTAATCCTTCTCGCTACGTCTTTAAAGTTGTGCTTTGCTTGTGATGCAGATCAATAGCTTAGGTAATGACGCCTCAAGCTCACTATCTGATGTTCTGCAGTCTTTTGAAAAGGTTTGAGTTAACCACAATAGCAGAGAGAGAATTTCTGCCATTACTTGCACTCAAACAACCAGGCAGAGAGTTACAATCACTGAAAGCAAAAAGCTAGTAATAATAGATATAGTTTCTCACACAACTGGAAGTTTCTTTGCTTTCTCCATGTTTCATATCAGACTGAGGTCACTAAATCCTTTCTATCTTCTACAAAGAGAAAAAAAAAAAAGATCTGCGGCTTGGGAAAATATAAACTTTGAGGACCTACTCCTGGTGCCATTTCAGGGTTTCTTTAATGATTTGCCTGCTGTCCTCATTGTAATGGCTTGTATAACTATCCAGGAAAAATATACTGCAGCAGTGTATTTATCCATGATGAAAATTTCACATGAGTAGCACTAAGGAACGTTAGGACCACAACATGTCTATATGCACACCTAGCTATAATCACAATTTGGAGAAATGCTTTTTTTAAAAAATAATTAAAAAAAAAGAAAAAAGTAACTCTCACTAGAGCCTAATTATCACAGCAATATCACCAGTCTAGAGGTGTATAACTTTGAATATTTAAACATTTTTATAAATATGGATCTGAGTAATTTTATTTGGCTCAAGAATGTAAAAAATTGTCAGAACAGAAGTTTCTTGGCCTTTAGATAGACTTTAACAGTTAAAAAAGGCCCAGCATCCAAAACAACACCCCAACAACAACAATATTTATTCTTTCTGCTGAAGCCATTACCCAACTTTCCAGCACTAATCCTGAACTCTGCCTCTCGCTAGCACTGTGCTGTAAGTACGACAAAGGGCAGACAAGGGCACCAGACAATATAAACTGAAATGTTAGCTTGAGCGTAACTGGAGAACCGCACTCTGCCAAATTCTGGCAAGCCTGAGCTTGCACCGCTGTTAGGGGCAGGTCATTAAGGAGGGCTCAGCAGTGGCTGCTGCTCCCGCTGGTAGAGCTAAGGGCACCGCTGGGGCTAGGCCAGAGAGTGCAGCACCACGCACCCCGGAGCCGCTGTCAATCTAGAAGGGAAAAGCAGCGTGTGACTGCTGTGCTGCACGATTTTGACTTCATTCCGAGGAAGGCCTCACTCACAGGAACAGCTGTCTCTGTTTTGGGAAGGGGCAGATCCTTCGGAACGACAAAGCACCGTGGGGATGGCTCTGTCACTTTAGTCACACTTCGCAGGACCGTTCCCCCAAGCAGTCCCAAACACTTGCGGAAACCCCATATAAATATGGCTGTAAAGCTACCAGTGGTCTTTAACCATAAAGAGATAATACCAAACATGAAACCCGAGGTGTTTTTTTTTTTTTTTTCCTTGTCTCCTGCACATATGAACAATAGCATTAAAGATTAGTTTTGAACCACTTGCAATTTCCTTTATACAATAAAAGATTTTCTTTGCTTGGAATTTTCCTGTTTAGGTTGTGTATTTGGACTCAGTATAACATAATACTTCCCTCACTATCCCTGCTTTTAATGATGCTAGCAGTATTTGAGCCATTCATCAAACGTGACAATTGAAACAGCTAGGAGTTAATGGGAGCATGAGCAGTTTGACAAACACAGTCTATTTGACAAGGCTGGGGTCAGGACTAAAAGAACTGCTCTTGGTTAAATAAACAGAAAAGCAACAAAGTAAAAGCAAAATCTTTGCAGCCATTTATCAACTTTAAAAGCCTTTTTGTTACAAGAAACATAAAGTGAAGCTGCACATAGAGATGGGAATTAAATGGGGTTGGAAGAATTCAGTTGGCTTCTTTTTTTGGGTGAAATTAAAACACCCAATTGAAACTGAAGAATTATGTCCGTAAAACTAATATGTAGTTACATAATATCTAAACCTATGTGTTGAAACCATCTGTTTCTGAACTGACTTATTATTTTAATGAACCCAGTCTTTCCCAAGTTAACAGACTGATTCAGGTGACATTGAAAGGAGAGTGATACAACAGAGATGATTTTCCTGACTTCTGCAAGGCAGGACAGCACTCTGTAGGCGCGGCCAGGATCTCACTGAGACTGCATCCATTGCTGCTTTCATAACAAATTTACCTGATATTAATCTGTTACCTGGAAGGCAGGCCTTCCAGGGAATCTTTGCAAAATGTCAGAATTTTGCATTTCGACACAATATAGCCGGTAGGAAATTCCTGGATGTCAAATGACTCCTAGAAACTAATAATTAGTGCGTTCTCTAACTTCCTCCCTTATTTGGTTCATGGGCCATTTCTTTTAAACACAGGAGACTATTTTGGGCTTGCTTCTTTCTCTCCCTCTGTCCAAGCCTCTGGAGAATCCAAGAAAAGTAGAAGCACTGACTCTTTTCTTGCACTCCCTGAGTAAAAATTTTTTCAGAGCATTCAGCAGACAAAAAAAAAAAAAAAGTAATGTCTTTACCTTTTGAAGCCCAGAGAGGCATGCACAATGAAATCCTGAGTATCCCTGGTTTGGTCTTGCATCCTATACACCAGAGACACTCTCCAGACATTTTAGCATGAACTTCAATGTGAACAAGACCGGCCATCCTGTGACAGCTTTCCTGATGTATAAATTTGGGAGTGATAATACTCTCATGACTAGATAAGACAACACAGATTTAGACACTCAAATTCTTCGATCTTATAGCTGTGCAGAGTTTCTTTCTTTTTTTTTTTTTTAATAATTTGATTACCATAACCATATCCTTGTGTAATAGTTTATATCACTATCCAGAAACCACCAGAATCATTAGGGAATTTCCATCAGAAGCAAGTAATCTGGCAAAACTCAGTAAGCTTTCGCAATCCTGAAGTTTCAGGAAAGAACTTTATGACTTTTGGGGTGGACAAGTTGCCAGATGAAAAATCCCTTTTCTTTTGAGACTTCTCCATCCTTTCTGTTGCTTTCATGGTTTTATAGGTACTGGCAATTTGCAGACAGTAAGAAAAAAAGACATACATCTAGGCACAAACACAAGAAAGACTAAGAATGGTCGTAAACTTATAAGTTAATTTTGTGCATCTTATTTGTTTCTCATAACTTATTTTTTTCTTTCATAGGGTAATTTCTACAACTAACATGTTTAAAAACTCCTATGGCTGCTGGAAAATTATGAAAGACTTCTTTTCCTGGAAGTGATTGATTATAGTCTGGACAAATGAAATAATTTTCCCTCTTCTCTTCTCATTATGCTTTGAGCAAAACACCCATTACAGGAGCACTGTGCAGCCATTTGGAGCTAGGAAATGTATTCCATTTAGCCTGTCAAACACGGTTAAACTGTCTTAACGTTGCCTCTTTTCCCAACCTCCTTTTCAAGACTGCACTAATATAACCTAATTTTGTCAGAGAATTCTGGACAGCTCTGACTCTTGAGCTCTTTTCCATCTGGAATGGCCTTTTCATCTGCTTAATCCTGGGGCTTTCTGGTTAGTTTCATTCAGTTGTTTTAACCTACAGTTTTCTTATAAAATAATTCATAGCACTTACTTGGACACCTTTGTGGAACTTATTTAAAACAAACAAACAAAACCCAACCATACCCAACCAAACAAAGCCCAATTTTAGTTTTATTTTTCAATAAAAATATTTCTATCGTAAATACTGGCAAAAATGTCTGAAGGTTGCATTGTCTTTTCCAATGTAAACAATACAAATTTATTTTCTAAAGGATGTAATAGTTGCTTTGTGTCATGGTTACTGTCCATGTTGAAAAACGTAAAATATATTAAAAATGTTCAAGTTGACAAACTGCCTAAGTACGTTTAATGATATGATTGTATCTAACCTTCAGTAAGGCAGGATCCTGGAACAGAACACAAATAGTGCAATATTAATTTTAAGATGAATTTTCAGGAGTTCATGCAGAATATTTACAAACTACATTACTAATATCATTTTTAGCAAGGTCTGGATTCAAAGATTCAGAAGGTCCTTTACAGTCTCATGTCTCTTGTAAATATTTTATGGATGGAATTATTTCTGTGCTATACAAAGAAAATCCCATTTCACAAAGGTGGGTTAGTTACCTACTTGAATATTGGTTGGCTTTTTTTTTTTTAAACAGAAGTTTTTTTTTCTTTTTTTAAACTAAAAAAGAAAAAAAAAGAAAAGAAAAACCTATTTCTGTGATCATCAGTATGCTAAACCACTTTAGGAAATCAACCTTATTCATGCTTTTGCCCTCTTTTCTTAACCAAATTAAGTTTGTGTTGAGAGATTTTTCACTGCAACAAAAGTAAAAGCCTACTCTTCAGTCTAGTCCTGGGAAGGTGGAGGCTAGGATCCAGATTCTGCTTTCACTTTACAACATTATTGCAATCGAACAATAACAGCAAAGCCATTATTGTTTATTTCTATTATTCAAAAAAGATATTCAGGCACCGATAGACTAACAAAGTCCTTCTGATAATTCATCTTCATTCCTTCCCCATTACCGGTATCCAAGAAAAAACCTTAAGACACCTGAATAAAAAACAATATGCATGAGGCACATGGAGTAACAAGGACTGGAGGACTAAACAGCTTAGGAGAATTTTGGTTTGGCTAAACCCAGGGTAGGACTTTCAGCTGCTAAGGACCAAGCTAACTACCATGCTCTCAGTCATATGGTCTGAATTTTTGGGTAGACCTGTGTGGAGCCAGGATATGGACTTGATGATCCTTGTGGGTCCTTTCCAACTAGGGATATTCTATGAGTCTATGATTCCATACAGCAGACACTGCAAACTAGGTGGATGTTAATGGCTCTCTCAAGCAATATTGAACAGGCAAGAAACAAAGAGCTTGCTTATATTCTGGCTTAATCAGTCCCTAAATGGGGAACTAAGTAAAGATACATACTACAAAATATGAAGTGCATCTTATTGGTTCTCAGGAAAGACTATCCTAATTTTTGTTGTATTTTACTTCAATAATAATCATTCAGCACACACCAAACATCCTTGTTTGCTGGTCTATAATTACATTAGTGCATTAATAGAAAATATTATTTTGTCCCACATCATGTGGGATGTGTTTTTTGATAATGACAGCAGGCAGAGAAAACTTTGTATTAGGATTGCTACACAGTCACCAAAAATTATTTAACTTCAAAATATTTTGTAGCTATAAATTTTCCTTTCAGCTAGACTTCTGTAATTCTGTAACTTCATTATACTTGCTTTTGTGAAATAAGAAACATTCATTAAATGAGCTAGATATTGACCTAGCCTCATTTTATTAAAAATTTACATACAAAACAGTGATTTGTGATGGTAAGCACTTACATATCCTATATCCTTTCGGTTGGGTCTATTAACGTGGTCATTAGAGACTACTTGCCCTTTAAGCCAATTCTGACAAAGACCAGAGCAAACCTAGGCTGCAGTAAAAGAAATTCTGCAAGGATGCTGGGCACATAGGTCACGCATGAGAGCTCCAAAACCTTTCTTAATATACTGCAGATGTTGCTAAGCTTTGACTTTTTTTTTAGCTATGTTTTCATTTACTATTTAGGTGTTCACTGTGTTACAGTGTTGCCAAGAGAACCGTTGAATCTGCTAATAGTTTAAGATGAGAATTAATTGTATTAATTTTTACAGAAGTAACTGGAAAGATTGAAAGGGTCAGAATACTAATTGCAGGCCTTCTGTCCTGAAATTTGTAGCTAAATCAACAGATAAGTCACAATTCATCCACCTCAGCAAACAGTTTTTGTCTGTGAGCTGAAATTGTCACTACTGCTTGACCTACTGAGAAATTTTTGCTGGAAGAAAAGAACTGATACAACTAGTGTCTCCAGAGTCAGCCTCAAAACACTTGTTCCAGAGAGCCTGAAAAACAGTAGCTTCAAATAAAGGCTAATAAATAAATACTTAATTTCCCTTGTCCCCCAGCCTTTCCAGTCTGCTTACTATAGCATTTCTGCCTTTTTTTTTTTTTTTTAATAGTAGGGGACCGAACACTCATGTTTTTGAAAGGCAGAAAACACTGGGTCAGAGACATGGTCTTGCTCTCAGTGTTAGATGTGTCACTAAATTTTCCCTCTAACTGCAAGCACTGCCAAAAAAAATATTAAACTTGAGTTTAAGATACCTTGAATTTATTTGATGTACCAGGGCACTGTTGATGCTCAAACTACTGTCACTGTTCTTCTGTACACCCAAGTCAGTCCCCAGAGATTATGGCTTCTATTGCTGAAACGATGCTCGCTCGAGAGGAACTAATTTGAATGCAGATAACCTGAGCGAACATTGAAGGGATCATTAGAAAACTAACATCCAGAAAAAGAAGCTGCTGGAAGTTTATTGCCCCTAATCCTGTTAATAAGGTAGTCTACTGGGCTTATTCTTCTGAATATTTGTAGTGTCCTTTTGTTTATATATATATATATATTTTTTTTTTTTTTAAAGGGACTGAAGCAGAGGGGAAAGGGACAGATTCACCCTCTGACCCAGAGGAGCATAACTCTGAACACGTGTTACTCTGAAATGCCTGGCTGCTGGTATTAACAGGGATAACCTTCTGAGAGTGACACAGATGTAAGACTTCGGTTCTGCTGCAACACAAGCTCTCCCTTCAGCTTTATTAATTTAAAAGTAGGAACTTTCTACCTACAAGCCAGCTCTGTTTTTGTGTAAATGGCTGAAAAAATATTGCAAAGAGGGGAGAAGTCAAGTCCTGATATTGGAAACAGAAACAAAGTACCTTTCAAGCCAACAAAAAATGAGGACTTAAAATTATATACCGTTTGCCTGCTTAATGAGAAATTCAGAATAACTTCTGTATTAGTAAAGAAATTAGACACCTGCAATCCAAACCTGTATGTAAGTTCTTCATTTCTGAGAGAGAAATACTGTGTATAATATGCACATATGCACACTAGCTGTAAATGTATTCTGTAAACTGTTTGCAGGCCCTGAATTTTCTGCTGTATGTAAAAGTTAGATCAGTGTTAACTCAATGGCTAAAACTGTATCGGAAGAGAAAATACCAAGTTTTCTAACAATACTTATCTGCCTTGGCCATTTAAGTTCACCACAATACTAGAGCTGAAAGAAATACCAATACAAGAGTGCACTATGTCAGATCTCAGACCATTAATGCAAAAAAGTGTAATTTATCAGATCGAAAGGAAAACACTATTTGACAGTGTCCCAAGTACTACTACTCATTACATATCTAAAGGCTACTGATCAATAGACAGCGCTATGCTCTTTCGTTGAATAGGTTCAAGCTTAACTGATTTTCATGGCTTCTTGAATGCTTTTATGACTAACAAGGCATGGTCCACATAGTGCTTTGTCACTGATTTGCACATAATCTATAAAGTGACAGTAATAAATCACAAGTATCATTAATAAATCACCAACAAACAAAGCAGAACACTGGAAGCAATGTGGACAATGCACAGATATTCCTCCAAATACTTTGGTGAGTAAACAGGCTAAACACACAGCACTAGTTAAGAGCTGCAAGTTCAAGTCATAGTAAATACATACATATGAGCTTTTAGAGATCTTTAAACAGAAGCAAGCTCTGCTTCTATGTTTTTTTGGGGCAGTTTTATGGAGAAAAGAAAAAAGAAAATTAAAACAGAAAAGAACTGAGAGAAAATAAAACTACTTGAGAAAATAAATGCTTGGAGTGCAAGAATATAATCCAGTCTGGTGATGCTTATGCCATTAAAATCACATTTTATGCCTGTTTACTTTATCATTTTGTACCTCATAAATACCTACAGTAGCTAAAACTGTCAGTGATACCACTTCAAAGAGCAGTGCCCCTAGGAACAAGATCACTGAGGTTTGGTCTGGCCACAGTGTGGTTAGGGTTATCACAATGTCTCTTTAAATCTAGAATCTAATTGGCAAAAATCCATGAAGAGTATGCATACCTTCAAACGCAAAGTTCAGGATTCATTTACTCACCCTTCAGGTGTGGATTTAATGAAAGCTGGGCATTTAACATGGTAACAAGCTCCCACTGAATTCGTAGAAAAATCCAGCTCCAAGATACATACAGCAGAAGAAAAGCAGTCATTTTGACTCTAAACATCACTACAAAGAACACATACACTTAACAAGTATTTACTTGAGGTAGAATCCTAGAAACACAAATTTGTAGCTGTCATACAAGTTAGGTGGTTGAGGTTAATGCTAGACCTCTGAAACACTTTTTTCTATAGTGAAGACAAGGCCCAATTACTTAGCTTGAACCATTTTGAATTAAAAGCCAAAAGGTTTAAGTTGTTCCTTTTGCTTGTAGTTCCTAAATTTAAAAAAGAAGTGGTAAAATTATAAGAGGAAGTCCACTTCCCTAGAATTTTTGCCCTGACCAAGTATTTTTGCTAATACCACAAGAAAGCTTTTTCCTACAAGATTTTCAGTTCAATATTTTAAGGCTTTACTTGTTCTGATAAGATGATCATCTAAATTCTTGAACATGAATGTGAATCAAATTCCAATTAAAATCTTTAGGTCCTCTCAGCCACTTCTCTGGTGACCCTTGAGCAAATACATGTTTGTATTACCCCAGTGGCTTGAGGTAAAATACATAATTACAGCCTATATTAAAACCATCTTTCGTCCCTCCAAACTTTAGAAACAAAGTTTGATTCAATACTAACAACCACAGAAAAGAAATAAATAAGGTAGTGGCTAATACCAGAGTGAATAATGGCTTTCCCTCAGAAAACCAGAGGGAGAGCTAGACTTTGGTTTATTATGGCAAAGAGGATAGGCATAACAATGTTACTTACAGGCAAAACTCCCAGACTCTGAGGTTGACCACTCCCTTTTCATCTATTCTTGAGAAATACAGGTCATGTAACGATGTCCAAGTCCTTAAGAAAAAACTAGCATTTTTCCTTTAAGGTAATCAAGAAAACTGGCGAGACAACAGAAATAGGGACAGCAAGAACGTGATCAAGCTGCAGGTAGGAGAGGAAGACTCAGGTGTCTTCCCAGCAAGCACCTCTGGGAGGTGTTGAACATCTGAAAGCTCCATTCCTCTCTGCAAGTTCACCAGCCTTTCTGTAGGAGCTTGACCCCAGCTGTTACCACATCCAAAGTCAAGATTTGGGAGTTTTAAAAGGACATCTGTGGAACTCTCTTCAGAATATCTCCTGGAGAAATGGTATGGATAAAATATGAAGTGTGGGGCCATGGCAGGAGTTTCCACAGCCATGAATTAGACCTCAGTCAGTATGCATTTACTTATGAAAAGCAAAACAGTTTTGCCAAATTTAATGTGCTTTTACACACCATCAGTTTTACAAAAAAAAAAAAAAAAAAGGACAAATTTACAAAAAATCTGGGAATGGCATAAAGCTGCACTGGGGAGGTTCATACTAGATATTAGGAAAAAAATTCTTTACTGTGAGTGGTCAAGCACTGGAATCGGCTTCCTAGAGAGGTGGTTGATGCCACACGCCTGTCAGTGTTCAACAGGCAACTGGATAATACCCTTAACAATAAGCTTTAAATTTAGGCTAGCCCTGAAGTGGAACCCTTCTAAATGAACTATTCTACTAAAAATATATTGGACAAAGATGAACTTTTTGTTGAGAAAAAAAATGATATGAAAAAGAACAAAATCTCCTACAGAAAAAAAAAAAAAGATAAAAGGACCTTAAAGAAGTTAAAATTAACAAAACAAACCTAAGCCTTAAAGCAATAATGTGAGCCCATCACTGTCTACTATTCTTGAGCATGTGACTTTATTATTTTTGATCCAGAGGTCACAGCTTACTTTAAAAGTGACTGCCTTCTGGGCAGAGGTGGCCTCAGGGGCCAAATACTCAGCTGAGCCACAGATAGGTATACATGAAAGTGGGTGTTTACATATCTGCTGAAGTGTCTAAAAACTTCTGCAGGCAGATTTAAATTGCCTGCAGACATTTTCCCTGCCTGTACTACACAATCATTTGTTTTAAAGTGTTCTCCTTGTTATTCACATAAGCCTTTTTTTAATGCTTATTCTCATATCTGTGTAACAGTAAAGAAACCTCAAAACTTCAACTCCTGTCCTCTCAAGACCAACCCCTTAACAAATGGTTTTGCTTGCAGTTACATTTGCTAATTTTCATCTCTCCTTTTTCCTATCCTCCAGTGCCTGACCTTTTCCCCTTAACAGAGGTTTAAAATAGAAGATCTTTGCCCTCTCCACTCTGGGACAGCCCTTCCCAGCATCTTCCAGACAGGCACAAGATATATGAAGAAACTAACTTTTTCCTCCTGGGTAAAAGACAAGTTTCAATACTGCTCTTTGATTTTTCTTCCTGATATATTTACACACGACACCTCCTCAATGCCAGCGTCATTTTGCAGCGAGCGTGAGCTTTGCAGCTTAAGTGGGAAAGGTTCAGATCCAGAACATGTGTTGCAGCCAACTGAATTTTCCTCTTTGATCTTCCACTCCTGCCCCACCATCCAGCATGAAACTCGGTTTTGCTCTAAGGGTGAAACCCGCCCCATGCAGAGGGGCCCACACAAGGTTTGCTACGCTGCTTAACCCCACACGGCTCTGCTGCGGAGGGAGGGAACCGCAGGGGACCTGGGAGAATCAGTGGTGCAGCGCGGCCCCCGGCCCCCTCCCTGGGACGCTGTGGTCTTTGGTGGCGTCTGCTCTGGCTCCAATTAGGTCAGCTTGGAGGGGAATTTGAGGGGAGGTTAGAGGAGCATCTCCTGGATCCACGCTTCTGCAGCAATAGTGGAAAGGAATTCCCACATACGGGGTGCAGATGGGCCACAGCCCTGTTTTCGGGCTGCAAGATGCAAATAAACTTAGTAGCAGCTGGGGAGGGGAACCACCAGAGCCTCATGTGCTTTAATGGATTCTGTGTTTCTGCAAATGTGAGTATTCCCTCCCCTCACTAACCCATGCAAATCCTTCTGTAAAGTCCTATAAACAAAGCAGTGGATATCATTTTGAAGGAGAAACTTGCCACTGGGGAAAACAGTGGTCAGGAAAAATACAACATACCTTTTTCTCTAAGCAGAGTGTTTGGTGTGCTTGCACAGACTAAAAACAGATTTTGCTGGTTTAAGCAAGCAGGCAAACTCCTGACCTTCTTTTCACGTAATAACCCCCACCCAGTACTGGTCCCTAACATGTCCTAAAACAGCCGAGTGAGGTATGGAGATTGTAAGATATGTCTGCCTCATTGCCAGGTGGGAATGCTTGTCAGCATGGCATGGACACATCCATCTCTGAAGGCGGGTGCCCTGGTCTTTATCCAATAAGGTAGTCAAATATGTGATTAGCTTTCTTCTGTTTTCAGGAACTGGCCCTCAACAGGACCTGAAATCAAACATCTATATGAATGCTTTTCTGGATCAGCCCCACTAAGCTCAGTGCTTGCAGGTTGGAGATGACAGCATGTGCTGAAAAAAGTTTGTGGCTGAGAGCAAGGTTGTTTTAAAACAAAGTATGATTTTTACAGCTCCTTATGGAGTTCAAAGTTAGAGGAATCTGTGATTACTTTTAGTTTAGCCAAGTGAAATCCACTGGAAAGAAACTTCCCGATTCCAAACTTGTGTCCAAATGCAATCTGGGTGCCATTGTCGTTAGTGAAAGAAATTTACCAAGAGGTAAACATGCTGACTTTTCACAGGCTCGTGTGCTCGCTAATGCTTAAACTTGGAATTAAATGAGGAATGCAAAAACTGAGGTACCTGAAAATTCAAAACCTGAATTACATCTGAGAAATCATTTTTAGACAAACTGGCTGCACCATAGACAGTGGCTCTGATAATATGCATGAGCAGCAAGGTATGCCTCTGCATGTGTCTGCAGATACAAACAGGAAACAGCGGTTTGTTGCTGCACTGTCAGCCTCACTGTAGTAAACTACTGTTTTCCTCCAAATGCATTCAGTTCTCCACAACAGCCAGTATCTGGCTAGATCTTACATGGATTGTGGATGGTTGCCTAGTAGATCTCAGTTCAATTTTTTATTCAAGTGGGCAAATCTACAAGCATCATTTTTCTGCTGTTTGAGATCAATGTAAGAGCTTTAACTTGTTGTTTCTTTTTTCTTTTCCTTTCTAGATGAAAATGTAGTAAACAGATTATTGTTAGAAATGTTGAGAGAAGAGTAAAGACACAATCTACTTGTCAGGATTGTCTCTGAAAATAATGAATCACAGTAAATTGGAGATATTAAATCAAGCAGCAGTCTAATACTCTCCCTGAGAATGATGCTGCTGCTGGAAAAATCAGATTATTGCCCACATTAATTCTTTGGTTGTTTTCTCTTTTAGCACTAAAACAAGAAAATGAAAATTTAATTTAATTTTTATAGCTCCTCTCATTGGACTATAGAGGAAAACAAAACCGATGATCAGACTTTTTGTTTGGTAATGTGCAAACGATAGACAAAAGAATACGAATGGATGAAACAAAAACCAACTCCCCCTCCCAAATCAAACAAACAAAAAGCAACAAAAAAGCAGAGCATGTTAATGTAGTACTGAATCTAGGGCCAGGAGCTGCCTCTGATCCATAAGGCTTTTGTGTTATTTTTTCTAGGTTAGTTTTAAGACACATTTGGGGTTTGGTACGTACATGGGTCAGTGTCTGTGAGGACGCCAGCGAAATATGAAAAGGTCTGAGGAACAAGCTATTGGAAGCCATAACTCCTGAGCTCTTTTCTGTTTGCTTTGGCTGTTGGAGTTGTGGTAGGTGTTTCCCATTTTTAGCCTTCACACCTTTGTTATGTTTGGGTTGCACATTAGAAATATTCCAGATGCTGCGGATGGAGACTTCCTCTTGGCCCAAGGAAAAAAAGGTTTCAGTCTCCTACGGATTTCCCCTCTGCTGATCAGGAGACTTCACCTACCGTTATAAGGGCTGAGTTTTGTGGTACTGCTGTTGATGCTTCCACTTGCTGCCATAGCTTGGAATTGGCACGTAGTATCCCAAGTCTTCCAAGCCTTCTTTAAGAAAAAAGGACAGAATTAGCAGACACTTTCAAACTCAATGGATCTTTTAATTTAGACCTATAAAAACCACCCTTTTCCTAGCCACTGCCACTTGGAAGTCAAAGATGGCAAATGCTCAGCGAAACAGGTCCATGTTTTGGGCCTTCCTTAGGCTGCAGGTGTGACCCCTGTGGCTCTGTGGAGGATTGTCTGCTTCTCCTGAACCAGGAAAAACTGCTGCTGGCAGACCCCACTGCCCCTCCTCACCACTCTAGGGCAGTAGCCTAGTTGTAACACACTTCACTTCAGCACAAAGTACTGCTCACCAACCCACATTCACTGAAGAGCTTGCAATTCATGTTTTAAAATGTCACGCATTAAAACTGCTTACAAAAAATATTTTGAAGCAGTGACCACACCAATACTGTGTGACCCCTGACATGAAAATATGAGCTTAAAAACAGAGTATAAAGAATCTATTTTATAGTGTTTGCCTGCATCTGTCAGCCTGTTGCCTGGTTTAGTCTGACCCAGCTCATCACTGCAGAGATGGGTCTCCCCACTACGCCAGAACATCAAGTACTAGGATTGCTTAAAACCTTCTGCAGCGATACAAAGCAGTGTAATGCATGATAACCCCAGCTGGTTATTTGTTCTGTAAAATATACCATAATAAGGATAAACTCTACAAGTGCCAGGAAAGAAGGTTAGAACAATTTGGAGATGTCAGCACCCATACTGTGCCCTGCTGTGCTTCATGCAATCCCTGCTGAGAAAGTCTGCACCTAGTATCTGCTTTACGTGTTTAACATTTCTTAGTCCTCACTCACTAAGCTTATCCTTTACAGAAGAAAAGGCTAAAAAGCCTTGAACAATATTTAAAAAGAAAGAGGAAAGTAAGACTTTCCTTCTCTTTTCCAGTCCTGTAGCCCTAACTGGCATGACTGGTCTGTGTTTACTTCCCTCTGAAGTAACATACTGACATATGTTAATTAAATATCAATGTCTCTTGTTTCTTTCCCACATTTTCCTGTTTCCTGTCTTTAGATCTCCTTCCATCTCCTGTTTTTGTATTTATATCTTTTTATTTTCTTTTTCACTTCTGCCTATGATTATTTTCCATCTCTTTCTCTTTGTTACTACCTTTTTGACTCATTTTCATAGTCTCCTTTTTGAGGCTACTTCATTTTACCTGCCTATCAGATCTTTCACTATGCTCTCCCCTTTCATTTTCTCATTCACTCATTCCTTATTTCCCCCCCCCCGCCGAGTGTTTTAAAACCCTGTCCCTTTCCCACTTTGCTCTTTTCACTTTCTGCTTCCACTGTTTTAGAAAATAACATTTCACTCTCAACTTGTTCCCTTTTTCTCTGTGGCAGAGTAGATCAAAGTCCTGTTCTTTTTCTGGAAAAGAAGCTAGTCAAAAGTTAACGGAAAGATGAAGAATGTAGAGATGATACACAGATGAAAAATACTAGGTTACTTCAGCATTCACACATGTAATTGTTTAGCAAAGCTTTTTGCAAAACTACTTTGTCTAACTTAACAATTCTTGTGTTTCTTGTCACCTGGTGTTTTTGAGCCATCCAACACCTACTTCTTAAAGGGTCCTAAAAACACCTTATAATTCATAGAGATATAAGAGCGATGTTTTCTTGGGAGTGTTTCCTGCCATTTCAGTTATAACTGAAGACTGAAATGGGAAGCACCGTTTGTGGAATACAGTTATCTAGAGTGGAAGTTTGTTTAGGACAGTGATAACTTTTAGGTGCACTTTGTAGAAATTATGAACTGAGCTATGATTTGTAACTATTTTCCTTCCTAAGTATAACAGTAAACTGTTTCTGTGGCTACTACAAATTCCAGAATACAAAAGCAGACATAGAAACAAAACCACATCTTTGATATGCTTTCTTTCTCCCTCTTATGCAATACCAAGCTATTTTGGCTCTCTGTCATTCAGTTCCTTAAATAACATCTCACAGATACTTGCATTTTGAGCAGTAATTGGAAATCATAAAATATTTTACCTTAGGTTAGCATTAATGCTGCAAAAGTGATTAGCTGTCTTCCTGCAATCTGCTTTGTTGAAGGACTACTGGTTCATCTCAGACAGCAGAGGAGATAATGCAAAAAGCTGCAGTTCCTGCAGGGTCTTACCCCTCTTGGGCACTTCTGAGGTTGTTTCCTTGTGGTATCAGGTACACTATGGTATCCCATCTTCTTGTCCTTTCTTTCCAGGATGATACCTATATGATCATAAAATGGTTTAGGTTGGAAAGGACCTTGCAGTTCATCTATCTCCAGCTCCCCTGCCATGGATAGGGATACCTTCTACTAGACTGGGTTGCCCCAAACCTCATCCAACCTGGCCAAGGATGGATCATCCTATAACACCTTGCAGCATCTCAGCTGCGTTTGTCTAGGGTAACATGCTAAAAGTAACCATGGAAATTCAATAGCTTTCAAATGCTACTCACAGCAGAGACCACCAAGAGCAGTTATGTCTGGTTTACTGAAGCTGGCTTGTAAAATCACAGCCATTTCCCCAAACAACTATTAAACACACAGATGACAAATTCTGCCCTGCATTATGTTGCCTTTCTTAGTGGGTGCTGTGCTGCCTTCTTGGCATGAAAAAAGCCTCCCCCTCCTCCACTTGCTTAAAGCACATAAGAACCAAACCCCATGTGAATGTGTGCATGGTGGTGGTGGTGGGGAGAAGATGAACTAACCTGCTGGGTCCCAGTTCCTGACCTGCATCTGTGTCTTCTGGCCCCACACTTGGAAACTATTGATTGGTCTTGGGCAGCAGTACTCCTAATCAAGCTGAGGCGCTTCAAAGCTGCAGAAAGGATCTGTCTGGAGACAAGAAAATTTTCAAGTAGCATGTTCACTCTTAGAGGAGTTACATTTGGTCACAGGTGCAAACAATAACAAAACAACTACAGGATTTATTCAGCTCCAACTGAAGTCCAGTTCAGACATTAACTTGACCAAGATGAGAATTTAACATTAGTTTGTAAATATGTAATAAATCAAATTGCATCCTTCTTCCCCTCCTTCATGCAACATGCAGCTAATTTCAGTACCTGCCAGACAGTGATTATAAAACAAAGTCATACACACTTTACTATGAGAAATAGGAAATTTTCACTGAAATAATTTCTGAGATATAGGACAGCATATAATGACTATCAGCTCTTCAATGTGCTCTTGCTTAGGCAGGTTAGGAATGTTGTACCATTGTGAAGTTTTCCACAGGAACTCAGAGAACTAGTTTTGGGAGCAGATGTGCTTTTATGGTTGATAGACATTTGTCTTCTAATTTTTTTTACTCTCTGATGTGTATTACCAACCAATACATGAAATAGAAATATTTCCAATTAATTTTCTTTTAATCTATTTATCTCCTAAAAACAAGTTCAGATCAAATATGGTGTTGAAGCACAGCAACACAACAAAGCTTTGCCAAGCATAACAGTCAGTCTTTCAAGGTACATTTTTCTTTAGTGATTTTTCTGCAGCCAAGAATAAAATTAAAAGAATGAGAGGAAGACGGAGAGGGGGAATTAGTACATTTGACTCAAATATAAACAACCCACAAAATATGTTACTCATCAGGCAGATTCCCATCATCCTACTTATCATCTTGGGGCAGACTGCATGTGGTTTCTCCACAGATGTGCAGGATAGAGAGGAAGCTGTTCTAGGACTACACACAACAGTAACTCTTTGAGGACATACAAAAGGGATCTAAGAACCATCCTAGCAAATGCTGTGACTCACAGCATGCTGTGTTTCACACAGCACACAATTAAATTGTGGTGCTCATTGACACTGGATGATGTAGAAACCATAGTGGATTCAGAGAAGGATTAGATACTTTGGAGATGGTAGATCCTTTTCTGGTTATTAAATATAATGATCAAGATGAGCTTATTTCAAAAACTTTCTTAGCTGCTGACAGGATCTGGAGGGAAGCTTGGGGAGGGAACACAGGTTATGTGCTCTGGTCTTAAAGTTTTCCAAAGTAAAACACAGCATCACCAAGAGGACATGTAGCCAGACGGGCTGATGGTCAGACATAGCTCTATGGCTAGGTAGAAGAAGTCAATTAATCTTTTGTTTATTATCTTCCACTATTCACTGCCATTTTAGATTGCACTTTCTTCTTGCTCTGGGTGTGGGAAAAGTTTAACTATCAGTAAGGGGTTATCAGTTCTCTATCAGTTAGCTATCAAAGGCTATCGCTTCCAGGCCAGTGATAGAGGCAACAGGGCTTTACCAGCAGAGTATCTGAGACAACAGTGATATATGCAGGGTTGTACCCAAAGCTTTTTATTTTTTGATATGCAGATAGTGGCTTTAATTTAAAAAATCCTAGGTATTTTTCATCCTAAATGTAAAGAAATAAAGTTACACAATAGCACTGAATTTAAATTCACAACATTGAAATGAATGAAAGTTTTTTCAGAAGCTCTTAAAAGTTTACGCTTTTTGACCTTATACCTGCTAATACTACATGATTGGCTTGTTAATATAACTAACTCACTAGCAGCATTCACATTAATTTTCACCTTTTACTATGTAATGGTGGTGCTATTTATTAGCCAGACAGACCATTTTTAGTAGTGTTATAGGAACAGAGTGTGCATTACACAACAGAACTGAGTTACACCTGCAGCTGACCATTTCTATATTTGTGGCTGTCTGACATCTGTAATTAATGGCAAATGGAAAATATATTTTTTTTTCCTTTGGCTTAGCAATTATTTTTTTTCATGCTTTAAAAATAAAAGTGAAGTGAAATACCTGGCATTAATTAGGGGTTTAAAATATTTGCAAGTCTCTTGCCAAGGTGCCCTGGAGTAACAGAATGGATCCTTAGGGCAGTGCACAGGAAAGAAATCGTTAGCCAACTTCAACTTTCACTGGAAAACTTGACTGGAAAAGTCCAGATTACATTACAGTTTAATTTGTAATCGTATCCAGCGCCTTCCACTTCAAGCATCAAGAACTACAGCCTTTCATTGTATGGGTATAACTTTAAGATGGGGAATTTACCATGTATTCTTAACAGATGATCAGATGTTTTGCAAAATTTATAACAGCCTTATGGATTTCAAAGTTGAATGAAGTTAGGTAACCATCTCTATGCAGTAATGTTTATCTCACAAATGTCAGTGAATTATTGTCAGCATATAGAGCCTATTTTTTCTCCTCTTTCTTTCCCACCAATTATGCTAAAATATCAGTCACAATACAAAGAAATACATTGAAACACAATTGAAATTCAGGCCATTGTGTAAAATTCTTATCACTTAGAGATTTATTTTTTTAATTAAAAAAATAAAAAATATTACCGTAGTTAGTCACTGATAGGCCTGACTAAAAAGATACAACGATAAAGAAAGGGATTTTGACAAAATAAGATCAAATTGCTTATGGCACACTTCCAGATAAAGTAAATACACATTGAGGTAGACTCTTGTGGAGCAAGTAACAATCAAAAAAAAAAACAACAACCAAAAACACAGCCATTTGAAACAAAGCTGGAGACATGGACAGTAGTCTGAGAACAATTAAACTATTTTGACTCAGGACTGAACTTTCTTTTTTTCCTTTTTTTTTTCCTTTTTTTTTTTTTTTTTTTTTTTTTTAGGAACCCTTGATTGGGTACAAACAAAAATTCTGTCCAGATTTCATGGAAAAAAATCACGCTGATTCAATTTGCTTGATTTCTTTCTTCTTATATTCAGTCAGGGACATTTAAAAAAAATAAAATTAGGTTTGTAGGCTCTCCTCTGTTCCATGCAAAGGGGAAATCACAATGTGAAAAAAGCCATAGTAAACATGGCTTTCATGGGGAGAAAAGCGAAGGCTTTTTTTTTTTTTTTTTTAAATGAACTGTGTCCTTTCTGTGACACTACCTTTGGTACGCTTCAGATAAATTCATTTCAGAGAGGCCAGACAGAAGTTTATCCATAGTGCTTGAGAGAACCCAAAACACTTGAACTGAACAGAATTTCACATCAGTTCTGCAATATCAGCTTTTAAAATGAATCTCCCAAACCTCTGTGTTTGGTTTCACTGTTTGAAATTACCAACATATATTCTTCCCAGAGGCAAAACTAGGGGGGATTTCCTATTCTCAAATTCTTCTGCTATTCAGTAAAGAACCTACTGACAAGACATATATCACCCTCTGCCCCTATATCACCCCTAGCTGTCGATACTACAGAGATTGTAGGTTAACACAACCATTGGTCTTTCAATCACACAATGATTTAGAAATAAGTGAAATGAAAAAGAACAGAGGAATATCCAGATTAATTGTTCCTCAAAGTTAGTAAATACCATGTTTGTCCTTGTGCTCTTCATTTTAATGAAAGACATCGAATGAAAATGCATTGGCTGGATTTTAATTTCAGCTGTTCATAAACAGCATTTTTAATGACAGTTTTAGTGTATACCTTCGTATGAAAGATTTTGTTGTCATTCTAATACATGAGAAAAGTATCACTTTCCATCAGCTTCCTTTTCATGACTTCACATAGACACACCAAAGGGAAACATTTACAGCATGGTATGGGGATTTGATAGACAAGGTATTAGCAAAGCTAATCATAATGTAATGAATGGAAATTCTGCCTTCAGCTCATCCTGATGGGGATTCCAGTAGGAGTGATTCTTTTGTTACCTTTTTGTTGTTTTTCTTGAGGACATTCTTGTGGGTGCAATTAAATTGGTGCCAAATTACCTGAAATAATTTGTGGTTGTTAAACAAACCACTCAGCATTCTCTGATGTGGAAAGTGCATTGTTCCCTGGCATTCCATAGGCCTGCATTTTTTTTTTTTAATTTTTTATTTTTAGGAGAAATTGTCGTAACTGATCTATGAAAATAATGCTTTGTGTATGTTCTCTCTTGGGTGGTGGAGAAAAAGACTAAGCCATGTCACAAAACTGCACATATGATCTACAGCTGGCATGTCACATTATAACCAAACAAAAACGAGCTCATGACTTACAAATGTTCTTTAAGGAGGCATTGCTTGCAAGGTTAATGGTAGCAGATGATGAAAAAGAAAAGATGCAAACCATCATCCTATTTCTCAGACACTGAATAATGTGGAAGTGTTGTATTTGTATAGTCTGATTCTCCATTGGGTATTTACTCATATTTACCCTATTTCTAGAGCTAGAATTCTCGAACTGCCAATTACTGCTTTGTAGTTTGCTGGAACGGGAGACCTTTGGAACTTTGCTATCTTTGCACTCAGGACCAGCTGGTTTTTGTAACATATGAAGGACTCACTTGTCCAAAACAATGTGCATATTGCATTTTTTTGTTGTTCATTTGTTTTTGTTTTAATATATGCAGAGTTAAACTAATAAATTATACTATTTATTTGCATAAAACCTACCTTTCTTGGTCTTTCAGTGAAAGGATTCTGTATCTGTACTCATTTAAGTATTCTTCATCAGTTACGTATGACAGTTGCTTATGGTTCCTACTGCTTGGTCTTTTGGTTATTTAGCTATCAGATTTCTTATTCACAAGGGTCTTACCATTTCCACTGTATTCACTGAGGAATTTGATACCCACCGGTTTACATTAGTTAGGGCAAACTGAGGCATGTCTACATTGGCCAGTCATCCCATATATCAGGACTAACGTCTTTCCTCACTTGTATTGGTCTGAGCCACACGTAACTTGGCCAGTATCAATGGCACGAAGTCAATATAAAACTCATATAAATGAGAGAAGAACCAAAAGCATGTGTTATCCTGCAGTATTTCTGGGGCAACTCCATTAGTTTCAGTATTTGAATCTGGTTTACACTAGTGCAGAAGAGAATTTAAAAAATGCTCCACTTTAACTCATTTGACTGCTTGACACAATTAACTGGGAGATCCCAGCTCGTCTGTCAGATTCTTTTGACATTTCCCATAGGAAGTATCCATTTTAACACAGTCAATACCTTTCCTAGACACTTGTCAATCTGTTTGGCCAAACAACATTTACACAGTCAGCAAATTAAGATGTAAAAGAAGCAAATCGAGACCTCTTCAGGTACTTTCTTTCCACAAACAATGTACAATGCTTAATTTCCTACCAGGAAATTATAGCGCCTACTGAGATTTCAAAATCTGATTAGTTTCAGAGGCTTGGGTTTTTTAAAAACCTGTAATTCAAAATAAAGATATAAACATTGCAACCGCCCTATGCCTGAAATCTGGAGAAACCTGGTTACTGCAGCCCCTTTGGGGAAAGAATGGGACCCTTTAGATTTTTACTGATAAGGTATGAATAACATTCTCATAAAGCTCAAAGATTGCCCAGATATACACATTTAAAATAATTATGGTAATTAAATAGAGTTGCAAGCAGCTATAGCTCCAGGCAACACCAGTTAAATGTAAAGAGAAAACATCTTCTGCATATGTTTGTGATTTATGTAATTACATGCTTCTACAAGCTACACACCATTCATTGGCAAACAGCCATCTCTTCTTTCATTACAATTTAGCCACAGTAAGTAACATACTTCGTCTGTTTGAAAAGCTTCACCTAATAATGCCACCGAGGATGCATACAACAACACTGTGGAGCAAATGTGAAAAAATTAAATGTCATTTGGTTGTGTTAAAAATAGCCTTTGTGGGCCTGTTTCTGACGTAAATCATGACTCCATTTTAGACAACTAAATTACACCTTGTGTCAGTGAGAAATGAATAAAACCCAAGGTGTGCTTCATGTATGAGATTATATGTTTGCTCTTGAGAATTGCTGTTTTTCTGAATATAGTAATTTTGGAAAATTAATCTGTACCAGGCCATTCTGAGGCAAGTCCTTACCAAATTCAGTGGGAGGATAGCAAATTAAAATGTTACCTGAACAAAAACAGATTTAAAACTCAAGAGCTTACCCAGTGTACAGGCTTCCTTCTGCTAACAGAATCACAGACAAAGGATTCCCCGAATATTTCTGAGATGAAGTCTCTGGACTCAGTCACTACAAACTTTGAGTCAAACTCCAATTAAAATTTTCAAGGAGCTAAAAAGAAAAATGAAAAAAAAAGTTTTATGTACATATTTTTATATTCCATCAGACTTTCAGATTTTTTACCATTCCTGGCATACAATTATGAGTCCATACAATTAATGTCAAGCAAGTTTTTGTGATTATTGTCAAGAAAGTTTTTCTTCAGTTTAGTCACCTTGCTCTTATTCCTTTATACATTGTATTTCCTCAGCTGAACTAGTTCCACCAGATACAACTAATTTTGAAGTCCCTTGTAAAGTCTAGTTTGTTTGTTTGCACAAAAGGGATATAGTAACTGCAAGAAACCGTTTCAATACAACAGTGGGAATGCAAATGAGAAAAAATATGTTTAGTTATTTGTAAAAAACAATGTGGTTGTAAGAAATCTGCTGTGGCTGTAAAATTCCATACATTTCATTAATAAATCTGGTATTTTGCTTATGCAGTTGTTTTTCCATCTAGGTGTGCAATTGTGTGTTGAACTATTCAGCATTTTAAATTGCATAAGATGCTAAAGTTGTTATTTTGGAAAATATTTCTAAGTAAAAGTATTCTGAACCACACATGAAAAAGTGTCGAAGTACACAGTTAAAAGATACATTATATACATCACATTACTGTGTACAGTAATACTCTCATATTACTAAAGTGCGATGTCTGGGACTGACTTGAAAATACATTTCTGCTCTGCTAGAAAATACACAATGAATATGTCATGAATATTTAGTGCTTTCTAGACTCTCTGTCATTCCAATGCCAATGTGCTGTAGTTTATAATATACTTTCGGGCTCTTTACTGCATCTGTTAAGGATTTCAGACCATGACTTTTTGCTGTCAATCTCTGTCCCAGCCACACTGTTGAAAGTGAAGAAACTGAGCACATAGGGCATTGAAAGGCAGGGGTCCCTGTCCACCTTGGAAGGGAGTGACCTGAACCCAACTCTCTGAAAACACTGCTCTGTTCTCATTGCTAAACTCCAAAGCAGCTCTATAGAGTCAATCTCTCTCTTCTGCTCATGCAATAAATAGTTAGTTTTCAAAGTACATCATATTCAACAGAGAATAATGTGAACATTTCCCCACAGAACCATCACTACTCTCTGGTTTAGAATATTTACCTGTGAAGGGAAGAGCCAAGGCTCAATCCTGGATCCAAATCACCCTGGACTTGAGACCTGCACCTGAATCTTTCATATTCTGGGACTAGGAAAATCTAATCAGAATTTGCACATTACCATGGAGGAAAACCAAACAAAAAACAAACAAACAAACAAAAAAAACACCAAACCAAACCAACCAACCAGACAGACAAACAGGACAAGACAAAACCACCCTTAGTTAAGGTAATTTCTTAATATTCTTATTTCTGTAACTTCCAGGTATTTTCCCAAATTTGGGCTGAGTTGGAGGGAAAAAGGTGATGCTGACTTAATTATTCCAGCTGACAGCTGGGTGTGTCACAGCCCACAGTGAAAAGCAGGAAGATGAATAACCTGGCCTCAGAGAGGACTTGTTTTAGGAGGATGTTAGAAGCTGCGTGAAGGCAGCAGTAGAAGGGTGTGCTGTAGCTCAACCACCACAGGCCACCCCTTAGGATTATCTGTGGGTATAGGAGTCACTGTTATAGCCATACCACTGTTCTATGATGATCTTAGAAAGTTATACTAGAAACAAAGTAGACTATACCATTCTGCACATTTTAAATCAAGATTATAAGTGAGCTATAAGCATGATCAACCTAGACTAAACCATTCAGTAGCAGGAACTTACTTTTTCCACACTGCGTTTGTAAAGTACAATGTAGCTTTAGTCTGTGACTGACACAGTCACTGATACAATAAAAGCGTAACTGAAGGTCACAATAAATTTAATTGGAGTCACATCTATAATGTGTGCTTGGAGTGTTTGTACTCCTTATCTGCCAGCCCACAGAACATGGGGTTACATGTTTAAGTAACATCTGTTACTTAAAATTTCTGGTGCTGTAAGGGCTCAGATGTGCCATAGTATCAGCTCTTCCCTGTGGCACTACAAGACACTGCTCATGGGAGAAGGATGTGGACCTGGTATATACCTAGAGTTCATGGCAACACTATGCAGCAGTCAGATCATGTCTGAAAAGCTAAGCACCTTAAAAGCTATGGAAAAAGAAGAACTGAGGATAGGATTTTCAAATATAGTAAGAGAAATAGGACTTTAACAAGATTTAGATGCTGAAGATTTTTAAACCCTTATGAAAAGTGTAGCTAAGAATAAAGCTTTGTGACACCTTTCTCTAAATCTTTCAGAAAAGAGAAAATTGTGAACAGGTGTGAAATCGTGACAGGCCAAAGCCTCCATGAACATCCTGAGCAGCTCCTAACAAACATGGCCATCTCCATTTCCAACCTGAGGGGAAGTTTCTGGATAAGGAGCCTGGAAAGTGAAGTAACACTCAGTGTGTCTCAGCTGGCTTCCAACTTGCAGATGTTGGCCCAGCAGAGAACCCCAAGGCTGGAGCTCACAGGCCCTAAGTGACCTATTGTTTTCTTAGTGGAGACCACTCGCTACTGGATTTTGACTCCAGGAGAAAATAAGGGTCTGACAGCCTTGAGGGCACATTGCCATGGTTTTGTCTCTATTGCCCAGGAGAACGGCAGTACTTTATTTTCTGTTTTCTTTTTAACTTTGGTCTGCTATAACATTTTACTAAATCTCTGGGGATCTGAGTAATCAGGGACTTTTTGTAAATTAAGAAAGTAGATAAATAGAGGCTTTTAAAAAAGCATTTCCCCATCATTCTTTCTAAAGGAAAGCAGGTGTTTGGCTCAAAGGGACTTGTTCTCTTGATAGTGCAGTAGGAGAGTAAAACTGCATTGTCCCCTAAAGCAAAAATAAATAACTTCAGAAAACATGAGAACTGAGCCCTTGGTGAGGAGGTGAAATGGGTGTCCACCCTCTTGAACTAATTTATAACACCAAAGATGTCAAGTGACATGCTGAATGAAGAAATGATTTGTGGCTGAGAAAAGCTTAGCAGAGATCCCAGAGGCTTGGCCAAAGGCAACTGCATCTTGATAGATGTGATTGACTGCCAAAATAAAGCCTACTGTTAAGAATCTCATCTGTGAAAAGGGAGAGAGCTGCCTTTTCCAACTGTGGCCCCAGTTATCCATAGTCTTTGCCAGACTGTGCAACCAGGATGAAAGCATGCCAAGCATTTAGCCTGTTCACTGGGTGCCCTTTGGAAGGACACACAAATCTTAAGGAAAGGTTTCAGGACTTTAAATACATCACAAACAAAATAGCATCAGCAGTACAACTTCAGAAAGCATGCAACAAACTGGCATCTAGCTCTTCAGGCATTTGGCACAGAGTGAAATTTTACACGGAGGTTGTTTAAAACTTGGAGCCATGTGCCTACTTATCTGCAAAGCTTCCTTGCCTTCTTATTCTTCTAAGAACCCTAATGTGTACAATCAGAGTTTGTAATTCTCATGGGAGAGGCAACAATATCATAGCCAGTTTATACAATTTATACCAGCCATGCCAGAATACACATTCTGGTTTAAACTGGTGGTTACCACACAGAATAGACATCTAATTCCTGAGTGAGATTGCCACCTTGGGAGCCCAACCCTCAGAGCACACAAATAGGCAGCTACACTGCTTTATTTTAATGGTGGATCAGCCTGCTGGATCAAGGCCGTGGGATGCTTTGTGTCATTCACATGTCCTCCTGCAATTAGAACAGCAAAGAGGTATTGCAACACAGCACAGAAACACGTCCTGCAATTCAGGTTGCAAGGTGTGGAAAAAAGATGTCAGCAGTGATATCAAATTGGCAGCTGTGTGATGTGGTGATTCTCTATCTAATGAAAAAAAAATAAATTAACAAGTTAATATTTTAAAGTTAAGGATCTAACAATTCCAGTTTAGAGGGCTATGATTCAGCCAAGAGTAACATGTTGCACACCAGAGGAATTTAGTCTTTGACCCAATTAGATGCTGGAATCATCCAGTTGCATTTTACGTGTGAAACTTCACACAACCCTAATTATTGAAGCCCTGAAGAAAAAGGCCAGAGGTGTTACAGAGCTAGCAGGTGTGAAAAAAGTCAGAGGTATGGGCTCCTTGTATTACTCTCCGCCTCCTGAGAAACAATACGTCAGAAATGATATACACTTTCATGAGAAGACTTTCTAAGGGTGAAAGGCAGTGGAAAGAGAGAGATTTTCTGTCTGAATCCTACCTGTGACTATGAAAATCCCCCCTTTGTCTGGAGTTAACAAAACACATTTTAATTATGATATTTGGGAAATTACTCAGAAAGATCTTGTTGTTGCTGTTGAGAGCAACTCATTTTCTAATGACGTCCAACAATAGCACAGAAAAAGGTAATTAATACAAATGTTAGTAGAGGAAGGAAAAAAAAAGCCCAGAGTTAAATGCACTTAAGTCAAGAAACACTAAGCAGTCTCCATACAAAAA
This sequence comes from Cygnus atratus, assembly GCF_013377495.2. Classification (NCBI taxonomy): domain Eukaryota; kingdom Metazoa; phylum Chordata; class Aves; order Anseriformes; family Anatidae; genus Cygnus; species Cygnus atratus. Next base: position 94,501,192 of record NC_066364.1, read on the forward strand.
TGCCGACTGTCTCGTACTATATGATTAGAGAATAACAAACCTAGTCCCTGTACTTCAGAGTGGGAAAAGAGTAATCCGAGCAACTGCAGAACCCATCCTGGCTGTTATTCAATAACATCTGAGAAAAAAAGGAAAAAGAAGTAAGGTTAAAATAAAGAGTACTGAAGGTAAAAGGAAAACAGAATAAAACACACTTGAGGTGTGCCAAACATAGATGACACACTAACTCTTGCAACATACTTTGATAAAATACCTTGGTCTACCTGAAGGTTTCAAAGGAAGACATTAGTTTATTATGAAAAAGGTGAATATAGTAGCATTTCAACAGTTATAAGAAACTCAGTGATGATTCATCATACCAAAAACACAACTAAAAGATTGGAAGGTTATTAGATGATCACCTAAAAGGCTATTAGCTTGGAACAAGATGTATTTAATACTTGTATTAATGACCTTAGTAACAAGCAACTGAAGTGATCTAATGAAGGTTAATGATCACACGGATTTGGGGAACCCTGCCCATGGTGAGGAAGGTAGGAGTATTGCACAGGAATGATCTTAACAGAATTCAGCCATGTAGGCTGCAATGTTATAACAACAAGGGAAAAACAGAGTTTCTCTTACAAGCTGAGACCATGATTTACGCAACAAAGGAGGAAAATGAGCACAGTTTTTTATTTGATCACAGACAGCACTTAAAAAGGCAAATGTAACCTCAGGAGGCTTCAGGCAAGGTAGAAAAGGGAATTATTAAAACTATTGCACCATGCCCTGGTACTAATTCACCTGAGGCTGTGCATATAAATTGTCATCACTGACATTTAATAAAGGTAAACTCAGACTGGAAAATGTACAGAGAAGGACTATTCAGATGATAAGAGCAATGGATAGCTTGTCTAATGAGAGACAAGTAGGGAAACTTGGTTTATTAGCTCAGCAAAATGTAGGCCAAGAGGGACTTCAATGTGCTCAATTATTTTATCAGTGCTAGGCAGCACAGAGAGCAAAGAGCTTGGCACAGCCATCAGTATGACTGGAAACTAGGAGAAAATTCCCAACTTCTGTGGCAGTCTGCTTCCAGCACAGCTTTCTAGTAGGGCTGTCCAGGCAAGAAGCTTTTTAAGGTTTAAGATGAAGAGCATTAGATTTATAAACAGGATTAGAGTGATGCTGTCATCTGCTGCAGTGAGGGAGTAGGGTCGGTGAGCCATAGTTCTTGTTTTTGTCAGAGTTTTCTGATACTCAGATTCTCAAACCACACCCAGGGCTGTGGTTTGAGATCAGCAGCTACAGCACCAAGTGTCACTGTCACTACCCAGAATGCCAGAACAGATGCAGCAGAAGTCCAGAAACAGAGCAGATCTCTGATGTGTGTCAATACACACTGGATCAGAATATCTGATGCCAGACCCCCAACTGATATACACTGAATGCAAATAGCTCTCACAGACTTTTGCCAAACTGTAAAGATTTGTGCAAAACTGTTTACTTCACTTATTCTGATTTACTTTCCCTTCCTTGCTTTCTTCCTCCATCATTTTAGCCAGATCTCTTAATCTCACATTTTAATCACATTACGAGTAACACCAGTGCTTCTTTTGATTTCATGATGGAGGTCATCATTTTCCTCCAACATGTGAGATTAGAAGTCATAAAGGGCAAAAGGAGAAAGTTTACTATTGAAACCAATGTGCAGAACAAACAATTAAGCAATGTAATTTGGCAACTCATAAGGCTGACTCAAACTGTATCTTTGAGCATTATGAGGGGGGGCACTGTAAGATGTTCTGATAGTAGGAATAATTATTTACACCAATATGTGAAAAATGTTGCAATCATATTGTTGCAAAAGTATTCATCTTACTAAATGGTTGTTTCATGGCCTCACTGCAAGAAATCGAATTCTAGCTCCAGTTTTCCCTAACAGGCTTACAAACTTACTGAAGACAATAACAGATACAAAATGCAGTGGAACGACCCTTTATTATGAACAGAGCAGCTTAAATAATTCTGTTCTGTTACAATTTTTTCCAGGACCCAAAAAGCCCTGCTCAAAAAAGTGTCTGCATTGTGCTGCCTGTGCTTTTCAGAAAAGTGCCTAGTGGGAATGAATGAGAGAAAAGAATGCTCAGGGTTGGTTTGGTTCAGAGTATGAATCAGGGGTCCTGCTAAACTTGAGGGACAAATCTTGATCCAGTTATTCACTTTGATCATTGGTTACATATGATGCCACAGAATTAGTACGATGCAAAGTTAAAGGGGCTTAGCTTAAATTATGTTTTCAAAACTGTCGCAGCCTTTGAAATGTCACTGTTTTATTCAGAGAGAGGATTAAGGAAAAGTTACTATTCTTTATACTGTTTTAAATACACTGGAAAGCTGCTTCAGAGCATCAAAACCCCTGCCTCAAGCACCCTGCTCTGTTTTATATTCCACTGAACTGTCCTGAGGTCCTTTGTAAATACAGAGATTTTGTATGATAAAGAATGAGCAACAAAATAAGACACTTGTTACCTAAGATATTGTTTGCTATATGTGTGACATTATTACTTTTACAATTTACATAGCCTTTATGGAAAAGTGGGATTCATTTCCTTTCCTAAGAAGGACAAGTAAAGACAGAGAGAACAATCAATATAAATACAAGATTATTTGGCAGATTTTTTTAAGTAAGCTTTCTGATAATTATCATATAACCCCAGGTTAAACTGAGGTTTCCTACAGTACATCTGGATGATCTGAATTCACTAGTTAACAAACGACATAAACACTGTATTTGGCTTATGATAGTCTGGTAACTTGCTGTTTACATCTTTGAAAGAAATAGGAACACAAAATGCAAGTTTAGTTACAAGCAATGAACAAGTAAAGTTTTATTTCAGGATTTATACTTCTGGAAAATGTTTGTGGATTTTAAAATCATCTAGACAGTGAAGAAAATTTTACATTTTTTTCAGTGAACTACCAAAGAAGAAGCCAGGTGGAAAAAGTACCATCTACACATAGTTATTAATCTAAAAAGCCAAAACACTTCAAGAGGTATGTGATATAGTGCATATTCATTCACATACTCTGAATGTAAAAATTCACACATGACTGAGCTTTCTGAAAAATCTTTCTTTTTGTTTCCACCCATTTTTGGCAAATTGGATTCATTTCAGTCAGTGTAAAGCACAGAATATGAAAAAATCTGAAGTGAGTCTCACACTAACTTCAGAATATTTTCTCCTGAAGTTTTCTCAGCTGATACTGTATACTAGATTCAGAAATACAAGTAGGAAAACTCCGAAAAAAGTCAAACAGAAACTGTCTGCAGTGTTGTTTGTGATTTTCTTTGTAGTTTGTCAGTGTTTTGGTTTACAGTAGCTCCTTGAACATCTTTAGCAATGCTCAGGAAAGGCTTTAGTTGAGATTTAAATCTTTCCTAGCTTTAAGATGGATAAAAAGGGGATCTTCAATCCGTCCAAATTGGTTGAATTCCCCCCCCCCCCCGATCATTGCAATTATTACTGTCTTGAACTTAAACACACAATTTTAGCGTGAAGGTCTTAATACCTGTCAGGGCAACTAAGTAAATATCATATTGCTCATCAGCTCCATGTCCTCCAAGCTCTCCAAGCTTAAATAGCATTCTACATCTGGAATATGTGATTTCTTCCCTCCCCCCCTCCCCCCCCCCCCCTTTTTTTTTTTGTTTAACTAAAGGTATTGTGCCAATACTGCCATAAGTAACTGGTTAAAAAGTTTGAGATGAAAAAAAAAAAAAAAAGAAGTGTTTTTTTTTTTTTCCTAGCAGAACCAGAGAGAAAGAATAATATGTAGTTGAATATTGGAACACCATATTTCGTGCTTTTTTTAAAAGGTGTAAAACTTGTTTCACCACAAAAAGCTTCATTCCTCTGCAAATGACAACACGTCAGTTATTTCTACTTCACTGGAAATTCTTGTCAAAAGTGAAGAGCCATAGACGTAGATATATACACATCTGCACACACACACTACACATTTAATTACATTATGTATGTTATTATATATAATATAAATATATTAAAAATGTGTTGTCTTTTGAATTTAAGGGAAAATACCCTTCTTAAGAAAAAACTCTGCTATTTCTGTGGGTCTTATCATAGTTTTCTTTAGGCATCCCATTAAAAAAGACAATTCTAATGTCGTGACCAGCCAAGAATTTCATAAGCCTCCACTATACAATAACCAGTCTGTACTTCAAGCAAGAACAGCATTAGAACTAGAGTCCTTATTTGTGAGAGGGAAAAAGGAAACAGGAATCTCTCCCACATTGTTGGAAATGTGATACAGGGGCCGAATAATCTTGTCTCCCTCTAATACAAGATACTCATACTCAATCCTTTATTGTCAATTAGTTGGTTGTCAATATTTAGAAAACACAGGAAAGTTTTACTGGTGTTCTTTTGTTGGAAACAGTTAAACACTTGACAGCCTTTTAAAGTTTTAATTTTGATTTAATGCTGTCTTGTATCTGACTTATGACAGAATGTCAAAGAAATGCGCTTGAGGAACCCATTCTGACAATATCAAGACGTTGCATCTAACTTTACAATACACTAATGGTTTGCAGACAACTTCTCCTTTGTTTATTATGCAAGGAAGTGGCTGTCTTCTCATGGGACACTAGCCCATCTGTTAGACAGCCAGACAAGATCAGCAACAGAGCTGTTCTGTTAGATTAAAAATGGCAAGATCTTATTTTCTAGTATTGTTTCCTATATCTTGCAACAATGATTGACAACATTTCACCAAATTGGGTCAAAATCATGCCAGAAAGTTAAAAACGTACAAGGGCATCACTATGAAATATAAAAACACAAGTCAACTGATTTGGCAAGCTAGTAAGTCTACTGCAGAACTGTGCATTTAATAACACTGCATAGAAATGTATCTTAACTATACAACAATAGTCTAACTGAAGGAAATAATTCATTTTTCAGTTAAGAGATATTTATAAAGCACAGCTGGACAAGGATTTTAACAGAGGGTCACCCATAGCTAAAAGTCCTGAAAGAGAAGAGTCTTTTGGCAGCAATTAAGGTTTGAAAAGCTCAAATCTGTTAACGTGAGAGCAGAGCTGCAATCACTCTGTGAAACATCATTGTCTGAAAAGAAATTATTTTCTTCATTTTCAGGAAGGAGAATGTAATAAGGAAAGTAAAGATGACTGGACTCCATAAATCCTATTTTTCTTTTGTGAGAGCGAGAAAGTTATTCAATCTCTCTGTAATTTGTAAAAAGTTATTCAATCTCTCTAGTCATTTGTAAAATGGAAGCACTGGTACTATTTTTCAGAGAAGTTTGGGGGACTGTATTAAAAATCTCAAGGCAGCAAGATATCAGTAATGGATTGCACAAATATTTGACAAGGATTTATTGGAAATGTCATTAAGATGATACCTATTAACAGCAGAGTAAGAAATAAAAAGATAAGGTGAGATCAACTCTGTAAAGACCTAATTTAAGAAACATCTAAACACAGGCTTGTCGATTCCTATCCAGAATCATGTTTTATCTTGTGCTCAAAAGCTTTTCTTAATAGTGATGTTTTTCTGAATAAGCCTCACACTCACTAAAAGAGTCTTGAAGTTTTAGAAAGAACAGCTTGAAATTCATCTAACATAACGTAACTCTCCATTTAATCTCTTCAGAGAAGCATGAGTGTGGGCAGCATGCTGTTGCTGAAAACTTTAACTCTTCCAGTTTTGAGCACTGTAAGTACTCAAAGGCTTATGGGAAATCAGGGTAAGATGAATACTTTCTATTTCCCAACAGAGTTAGTCCAGGAAAGACTGAGAGCTGATCTAATCCTTCTGAAGCAGTCCAGCTGATAGTAACTGCTCAAAAGAATTAACTGGAAGAAGCCAGGTCCAGTGTGCATTATCTGAGCTTGATGCAATCTGTTATAACATTTACTTACAGTATATGAAAATTTCAGACAGAGAAGCTAAAGAAACTAGTTTATGAATAAAGAACAAAGATAAAAATACTTTCTTCAGGGCTTTGAAAACCAAACTGGAGAAAACTGCAAGAATTTAAATCCAGTATCCAACAGGAGGTGGTCTGGGTGCTCTTATTAATAGTGGGGACATAATCATCATATATAAGCAGTGATGTGATGGTCTACATGCTGCAGAATTTCAGCTGATAAATTAAAATCAAGCCACACTGTAGTCAGGACTCAACAGGTACCAAGGGAGGATGACAAGAGTAAGTAACTTTCCCGGTCCCTCTTCCTTCTTCCACTATAGATCCTATGTTCCTGGTTTTGTTTTTTGTTTGTTTGTTTGTTTGTTTCCAGCTACAACTCCCTGACTGATCTTTCATTTGGGCAGTTCCCAAAGCACAGACCACAACCTCCCCTGAGTGTAATGAAGAGGAAGACAAATAAACAGAAGGTACATGACAAAAGTACAGCTCCAAGAGAACGGCAGACAAGCCAAAGCTTAACTAAGAAAGATCATGGTGCTTCCCTAGACTAGGTCAACAAGCTGGTGCTTGCCATGAAACTGTCTCAAAGTTAAATCATTATCCAGAAATATTTGAAATTCAGAGATGTTGTGTAGTCACTGTACCAAGCAGTAAGGGACATCAGAAACCTGGAACTTAAGCAACAGATGTGGAAGGAGGAGACCGAAAAACAGGAACTAAAAGTACCCAGCTTAGTAAGACCCTCCTGGATCATTAAGATTTCCCCAGAACAAACAGTAAGGCCATACAAGTACTCTCCTGAAATCCAGGTGGATCTCCTGGTGTTATGACAGTGTGAGTATATATTTATATACATACACACCCACCTATTGCATAGACTTCAGGACATTCAGAATAGCTGTCAGACTTCTAGCTGCACTGAGAAGCTCTGAGGGCACAGGGGCTGAAGTCACAGGCTGCTCGTGGCGAAGATGCAATTTGTGGAGAAAATAAATCCATCTGATAATTGGCAGAGGGTCTGTCAGCTGGTCACATACCTCACAGATATATAAAGATCCCTGAAAATTGAATCAATGTTTTTTATTCTTTTCTTTTACTATGAATAATGTAAGCAGACTTGTGTAGCCTTAAAGTATATGATTAACCATCTCTGTACTTTTGGTGTTAGCTGGGGTTTGAAATTGTTCCTGAAAGCACGTAACAGAACTAGCACAGACAGTAGTTGTTTTAGGATATAAGTACTTTTGGAATCAAGGCTTTGGCATCTCTTTCATCAGAAAACCTATTCTAAGGAATGCTGCTCTTATCTAGCAGATGTTCCACTAAAGAATTTGCTTTGTCCTTTGCAAAATATGGCTCAGAGCCCATATCCACTCCACGGTGGAGATAAGAGTGTTGTTTTTAAGGTAATGAGGGAAGTCTCTTTCCCCATAGAAAAGCTCTTTAGGAATCTTTGACTATGAAGAAATAAGCATTTCCCGATGGGGATTTGGAATGTCATTTGTAAACAGTTCACATTTGTGTGCAGTTTTTACTACATGAATTACTGTTTCCTTAACTGAAAGAGCAGAGTTGGGCTTATAAAAGTATAATTAAAAAAATAACTGGGTAAAAAGTTTGCAAGAAATAGCTTGTTGAATGGATTTAATCCCTTTCTCTACTCAGAAATTATCTACAGTCAGTCTTTTGTTATGAATTCCTTCAGTACTCCTCTTTGTTAGTCAGAAGTTTTGTGCAAACAAATTTCTCCCCACTCATTGCACTCCAAATGCTGACTGTAAGTGTTCTCTTTAGTATTTTAATATGTTCACTGCTTGATAGGTTCAAGCTGTGCAATTGGGTGTCTAAGTCACATGGTGTTGTTTATGTTCTCAGAATCCTTTTGCCCCTAATGATTTTCATATGGCCGAGACATAAATTTTGTTTTATGATTAAATGAAACTTGGCTCAGAGGAGCCAAAATTAATTTTTCAGGAGCATTTTGTACAAACAAAACTCCACTGACATAAACACATTAAAAAGGGGCTATGAGCCCAGCCAGAGTAAAAAATCTATTTAGAAGATGCCAAAGTGCTAGAATGTTTTGTCCTAACAGACCCAATAGCCTTTTTTTTTTCCTTCATCAGTCCCTAATACTATAGTCATTGTAAACTTCCTCAATTAAGTATGAGTCTGTATGTAATACTATCATCATTTAAACTTTCATGTATAGCAATTTTACTGAAAACTTGAAGAAGAATATAATTTCACACCACTGTTTGTGCATAAATATTTCGAGGGCCAGCTGTCAGTCTGCCAGCTGTATACAATAAATAATTTGTTATTTCCACTCTCCTAGGAAAGCAGTTTTCTTTAAAACAAGCCTTCACAATATGTGTTGTTTGCTACCATTTCAAGGCCTGCTACACCAATGGAAAAGAATGTGCTAAATGTAGCATTATCATGCAGGTCAGGCAGGGCAGCCCCGTACACATTTTCCCACAATCTCTGCTCATTAACATCTAGTTCCCCCATTGTGCAGATTTTTGGCTCTGTTCCATCAGAGCAGAGAAGAAAAATGTTTACAATATGCAAACGTGGAGGGACAAAAAAAAAAAAAAAAGCTTTGAAATGTCAGTCCTTTGGGATGAAAAGTTTCAAAGGGGAAGGTAAGTCAAAGGTTACTAATGGGATGTCTGCAACACCTGCTTTTAGTGGAGGTTTCATAAACAAGCTTTACTTCTCAAGAACAGCTTGGCCTAGACAAAATACCAGCTAAAATATCTGTGGCTAGCTTGAGCAGCCTGGTACCCATGAACAGAAAAGGTCAGGTTTGTTATATCCTAACATGGCCTCTCACCCTACTTTTATTGATAAAATGAGATTGCCTCAGCAGCCAGCATTGCTTTTCACATCATAAGGCTGAAAGCACCGGCAGCCTCTGCAGGGGAGGAGGAGGAAGGTGATGTTCAGTGTCACTGTTGCAAAAAGCCCTGCTGTCTGAGGAAGAGCTGAACTGTTGCACATGGGAATGAGTTTTTCAAACTTCAGAAGTTTCCCAGCTCTGCTAAATAGCCCTCATGAGGCACTTTCAGTTATCATGAGCAAGTTTCACAACAATCATAACTCAGAGACTTCCAGTACTATCTTTCCCCTGAAAGAATTAATGCATATTTCTAAGATTTTAACATGCTGAAGCAGGCAAGAGAAGTGAAATCCTGCTAATATTTATTACAAAACTTTAACCCGTACAAATGTCTTTTATCCACAGAACATATGTGAAACTGAAAAGCAATACCTTCATCTCACAGGCAGTGACTGAGGGACCAGGCTGAGTAAAATACTTGTCCTATGGCAGAGAGGTCCTCAAGCAGAAATGGCATCCAAGTCCCCAGAGACAAATTCTGCCCTCCCCTTGAGACACCGCCCTTCTCGTCCAGGGAAAATGGGCAGCAGGTTCTACAAAAGCACAAAAATATTGGGTTTTAATACAGAAGTAAGCAGAAAGCAGTATAATAGACAAGGCCACAAACTGGTGTTTGGGTCTGATTGTATGTAAAACCTGTAACCCATAAAACTTCCTAATTTCTATATCATGGAACTAATTACATTTACACAAAATTGGTATTGAAACAGCAAAAGAGAGAAAATTTTCCCCACACGAAAACAAAGTCAAATGTCACCTGCTCTCCTGTTCCTACCATTCATACTTTCTGATCCATAGCAACCAAGAGAACTGCTTCAGCAGGACCTGTGCAATTAACCATCACCAAATCAAGACCTCTTTAACAGTCTGTATTTAGCACTAATGTGGAGAAGATAAAGCCCCAAGATGATGAATAAGACAGTGGGCATTACAGTAGCTATAAACATAGACAGAATTCCAGGAAACTTTAGGAAATTAGTTTTTAGGCTTTACTTAGAAAAAGTATTTGTTTGCCAAGTGTCTAAAAGGAGCTCAATTTGTGGAGCATGAGTGTTTACCACAGTTCATAGAAAATCAGATTTGCTGAGATCTGATTCGTTCAGCTGAATTTCATAATCTCTGTTTTTATTTCTCCAGAGAATTGTCAGCACCAAAAAACACCTCACATACCACAGCTGGGCACCAAGGACATACTTGCTGGTGGAGGTCAGTGGCAGTATGAAGTTGTCTAAAGTATCTAGTGTGTTTTTAAGCATGTACCTATACAGGAAGAAACCATTTCCTGTTCAAAACCCTTCTGTAAGCTATAACCATCCTAAAAAGAAATAATGTACACTATCTAGGTATAGCTTTATGGTGATGATGATTCAGTCACATCATTTCTGAAATGGGTCATATCTGGCCAGCCCAGAGCACAGAATAGAAAGGTAGAATAGAACATAGGATCGTCTTTGCCTCCATTTGTCTATGTAGATACATCGACACATATATATCTTTTTATTTCCTTTTGAGATAATTTTTAGTGCAACGTACTCTTGAAAATACTCATTTTGATTTCAATTCACACACAGATTCTAAATCTTAATAAATTTAATTTTTCCAGTTACATAGCCTTTCTATAGGAGGGTATATTTTGGCCCACCTTCAGCAAGTGGCAGGTTGAAGAAAACCTTTAGACAGTCATGAAAAAATTTAATAGATTTTAAAAAGTCAGACAACGGATGATTTTAATGTAGTCTAGAGATCGCAGAAACCATTTCTTTCACATAAATAGGTATCTCTAAAGAGTGATGTAAACAGAGTGTGCTCTGTATGCTTCAAAAATGCAAGCTAAGTTTATTTATTAATACACTAAAAGCTGAGAAATGTCTTCAATAAACTGTTTGCATTTTTCACATTTGCAAATACATAAATCTAGGAGTTCATCTGGAGAGCTACAACAACATTTAGATAAGTTTGTAAGGATGATCCTGCTTCCTATTTCACACAGGTTTTCCCTCCCTTAAGTTCACTGAGCGTCCATCAAGTGCAGTGAGGATGGTTCCTTTTTACACTCAGTTGAGATCAGAGAAGGGCCTTTCGTAAAGGGTATGTTGAGAAACATGCTTGAGTCAAATGTAAGCCTTTAAAGTAAGGGTTTTGCTTTTGGCTTACATGACATGCTGTGTAGAAGAACCTTCCTATTTTTTATTCCTTCCCTTCTTCTCATACCACCCATGACTCTCTATATTTCTTTGGATATTTTCTTCTTGCTAATCCCATCATAGACTTTTTTTTTTCCTTCACTCTTTAAGCAGCATATTGATGTATTCAAACTTCCTGCTTTTTGACTAGGAAAGCATTCACAATTTCTAGTGGGGCTTTCAGTTGGGCAGATATCTGTGTGCAGGCTGAAAGTTCACATTAACTTCTGAAAAGCAATAAGAGGAAGCTCTGAAGAACCAGCATTGGCTGCTGTCAGTGTCTGTTCAGCAGGACTCTCAGAGTGAGAAACTGCTGTTTTGCCCCAGGCTGGTCCAAGGAAGTCATGTATCATTGTATGGGTGCTGTATCAGTAGATGACAGCATCCCCAAACAACACTATTCTGGTTACCGTGTAATAAACAGACCAAATATAAATAATATTTGAACTCCAGTTTAACTGCACAGAACCAGAAGCATAAACAACCAGAGGATCAGTGTGAAGCTCTGATATCCTTCAGGCCTGCCTAAAACCTTCAGGATAAATAGGCTTTATGCTGTTGCGCATCACAGAAAGGCTGACACATTAGCTGTTTTGTGTAGGACCGCTCAGAACCAAAAAATACTGCTTGAACAACCAAAAGCATTGTTCATTTTCTTATCAGATTCAGCATTTGGGCAATATTTGTCTGTATCAATTATTTCAGTGACCAGTTTCTCTTTTCAGGACTGGATTTATGTATCAAATCCCTTTGTAAGGGTAGGGCTCGGGAAATGGGCTTAGCAGAGAAACATGAATATGTGGTGGTGGAAGCCCACCTCCCTTAGGGCAAAAATCTCAGCTAAAGCACCTTGGCAGCATATTAATAGCTATAAAAGACTCTTTCTTTGCTGACCACAAATATGCTGTGGTCAACAAGAGGTCTACTCACTGTTTTGTTAAAAACAGTGATGATTTATTTTGCTTCAGCCATGTGTGAAACTAGTCACCACATTATGAATAATAATATCCTCTTAGTCTCAATGGAGCTCTTTTTATACAGAAAGATCCACAAGGCATTTAACTAAATACTCAGTAAAGCAATGTACTTGCTGACCACTAAAATATAGCCATATCTGGGATGGAGCGCTGCTGCTATTTAACAATGCATGGCAGCAGAGCAGACAAAGAGGAGGAAAAAAATCTGTTACAAACCAAAGAAAAAGTTGAAGTAAAATAGAACTACCTTAATTAGGCATGAGCATAGAGAGGAGCTAAAATTATAAGTTTGAAGAGTGCCCTGGAATCTTTCTGCCTACAAGAAACCAGGAGTTAACGCAGCATTTCTCGAGAGGATGAACTCCAACTGCACAGTGCCCTCTACCGTGAAATGAAATCTGTAGAAGCTCTGAGGGGAGAAAACTGTGTTTTAAATCACTCAGCTGGCTTGCTTTCTGCAGCACTGTCCTGAGGTTATAAAATCTGAGGAGGACTGAACGCAGGTGGTAAAGCTTCAGCCTGGGCACGCAGGACCAAGCTGGAGTCCTCATCTGTGTTCAAGATAGTTGGCATCTGCTAAGCCAGATCACTGCAACTATTTCCAAAATGGCAAATGAGATGAGTAGAATAAGATTTAGTATGCCTAAGTGCATTTTATACATTTACAGTTCTAGTAGTTTTGATAATTTAGTTTAGTTCCATATTTTAATCCACCTCAGTAACAGTTTGCCACACAGTCAAAATTACAGAGTTGTACTATTTGTTACACCTTTGAGTGACAAGCAATCCCAAAACTGGCTAGATCTTGCTATGTGAAAAAAACAAACGTCACTTTAGAAATAAAAAATCCCATCACCTAGCACGTCGTGTCCCTGATGCTGCAACATATTCAAGCAAAAATTATAGAAGTCTGCTTGTATTTCTGACATTGAAAATGGTTTTCCAACAGAGTACTGCGCTATGACATGTTATTTTGCTCTCTGAACGCATACTAAATGTGTTCTACAGAGCAAAAACATAGCAAGGATTTTCCAGCAGGGTACATGAAGGGACCTGGTAAGGTTTAAGTATGTGAAGCATCTCAGGTGACCAAAAGAAAGAAAAGTTAGGTCAATAGCAATAGGCAAATCCTGTGACAAATCACACCTCTATTCAGAAGGCTCACCTGAGCCCTACAGTGGCTCCCTTTTCCCCCTCTCCTGCAGTAAATGCTGTCAGTAGGGCTTATTCACCCTCCTGCTCTCCCAAACACACACACACACCCTCAAGAGCCAGGCAACCCTAAGAAATCTGCAGCTGGTACAATGTTTTCCCTACCACCTTCTCCAATCTGCAGGAAGCAAAGCTTCTTCAGGGAGTTTGCTTCATAAACTTTGTTTCTTCAGGGAGTTTTTTCATAAACAAACTGCCTTTAGCTCCAGCATAAGGCACATTTCTTTCAACCTTCAATTCTCCAACATAAATATAAAGCAGGTATGGGAACACGCGTTTATTCCAGAACAGATAACCAGATGTTCATGGATAGGACAAAGTTGCAGTGGACAACGGCGGTGCTTCATGTGCTACAGGAGACACTCAGGCAGGACAGCAGAGAGTGAGGAACAAAACCCTGTACAGACTAAAAGAAAATAATTTTCTGAATAATTTTCAGATCATATGGAAGAGAGAAAACACCCAGAAGTGCTCTTTGTTTCAAAAACCTCTGCCTACCAGCTGGGGTACAAATTGCTTGCACATAGCTCTTCATGGCCCTTTGGTGGTTTTAAATAATGCCAGGATGAACAAGCTACTTGTTGGTCTCACTCTGCCAGAAGACTCTGGATCCACACTTTAAGTGTACTAGCTAAAGGAAGGTGTAGTTTAGTCCTAAAATAAAGTTCTGTGCATTTCCTTGGGTGTATGCCTTGGGTTTTTAAGAAAATATCATTACTTGATAATTGCATATCTACCAGAACTCAAGTTAAGGAAGGAAAGAAGGTAAAAAACAACAACAAGAATCCACAAAGAAATATGGAATAATTTGGCAACATAATTTTTTTCTTAGTTGTCAAGTTTTCCTACGACAGTCCGAAGAGGATCACAAGATTTATACACCCTATGAACTTAAAGAAGTGCTCCTAGCTGGTGGCAGTGATTTTGCTGGACATGGGCTATACATCAAAAGAGATGGTAACTAGCTTCACTTCTGAAAGTCACTTTTGCATTCTGTATCTATATGCACAAATCTCTGGTCTGCATGCAAAATGCTTAATATCACAGCCACCTCACACCATTATTTTTTTTTTTTTAATTAATCTTTGGTAAGTCTTTGTGTCCTGGGAAATACAGAGTTGGGGTTATGTACGGAAATGGAAACGTGTGTATTTTCTGTACATAAATAATCCAAATAGTTCAGATTTCAGCCTAGTTTACCTTAAAAGGAACAATGTTCTTTAATTCCTGCTTTTTAAAAAAATCAGGCCTCCTTTAAAATGCTCATCCAACATCAGTTTTGAAAATCTAGATGATACATGAGTTTTATGTGTAAAGTTACTATCAGAAACATGAAACTCTTTCACTATTATACTTGAAAAAAATCACTTATATTCTTATATTTCTCTCTCCTGGCTAACTATTTGATGTAATTTTCTACTAGTAAGGAAAAAGAGAAGGCTGAAAAGACATGTCGATGATTTACAGTTTAGAAAGGCTTTGAAATAAACCAAACATTGCTTCACTCAATGTTCTTTCACCGCTGTTAGCATAGTCCAATAAGCACAATAGCTGTGAAGCTTTTGGATAAGTTAAAAGCCTTTTCATTTTATTTTTTATTTTTTTTTAAACACAGAAAAGAAAAAGAACTTGTTTACGCTTTAGCAGCTGCTTAAAGATAACAAATTTAGCTTAAAAAAGCACAAACGAACATCAACACAAGATGTTTCTCAGGCTTGAAAATTAAAAAAATATAAATAAATAAATAAATAAAAAGCTCTGTTAGGCTTAGACATTGATATTACATGAAAAAAGAAATAGTTTTCCTCTTGTATTTCTGGAGATAGACACTGTTTGCTGAAGAATGTAAAATTCAGTCCCCCAGGGAATCCCAGAGGCTTTTTGGCAGACACTCTGAAACTCAAGTTGACTCTTTTCTGTAACAACTAACATTAAGAAGAAAAAAAAATGGAAGAAGAGGAGTAGGAGACATAATTACTTTCAATGTTTACAGGGTTCTGGCTTCTTGAATCTGAAAAAGTATCAGACTGTAAGGACTGGACTTAATCTAACTTTATACAATTGACAGGTGGACTACAACTACCTTTAATTATTCTAAGTGGGCATTTAATTATTTAATTCTTTCTAGAAGAACAATGAGAAAGAATACTCAAGTATATAAGCAAAGGATAATATGCATTCTCTTATATTTGTACTTGTTCAAGCTCTGTGCCATCTAACAATGTCAGCTTTGAGCCTAGAATGACCAGTTAACTAGCCTAACATCAGGGTGGGCATGTATTTTACTGCCAACATCCCTCCAAATATCGTTTAACAAATGTTCTCCATTCAAGCTGAACAGATGGAAGAAAAATTACTCTGAGGAACTGTAGTTCTATAGGCATAAATTATATGGATGCTTAGCAATAGGAGTGTTCAGGCTCAAGAGGATAGAGGTTGCTATAAAACTGATGTGCTTGCTTGGGCATGCAAACCAAGGCTCTTTGCACCCTAAGGAACTATAGAATAGCAATGTTACTTTCATATTTTTTTGGACATAAATAGCCTTGTTGGCATTTTTCTAAATACCTTCTACTGAAGTAAAGTGTCAAAGATTATTAACAAATTAAAAATACTCTGATTGCACTACCCTCCCCATAGTTCTTTCTCTTCTGTATTTAAAGCTTTTATGATTCTATGATTCTGTAACAGTTTGATTGGCTTCCCTATTCTTCCCATATAACTTTCTATCCATACATTTATTTACTAAGACTGGGCCTTTAATATTTTTCAACTAAGTACTGTCTTCCTTTTTCAGTCAACCTTATAAAAACTATTTAATCTATATGGGAGTAACAGAAAAAGACCATTTCATTGTGTGGGAAAATAGGAAAAATACAGAGGAAAAAAAAATAGGTCTAGATCTAATATGTCATGGCTGGGAGCTCCAAAACAACGTTTAACAGAACAGTAGCAAACGGATTAAAAAATCCTAACCTGGAAACGCAACTTCTTTCAGTCTCATCCACGAATCTTGCCCTATAAGCTTCTGCTCCATATCTGTATTTGCATAATTACCTATTTGGATGCAATACTGTGACTTGTTCAAGCGCAGCTTTACCAGAGGAATAAAATGTTCTTTAATTCACTCTTACTCCCTTAGCATCACCTGAACTGCCTTTTATACTCTCTCATGCTGTTCAAAACCATCCTTTCAATTATGCAAGACAAAAGAAATTATACAAAAAAAGGTAATGCATGCATGAGAGCTGCTCTAATGGTAACTGATAAAGGGATAACTGATTCAGATCCCACCTGTTGAATGGGCTTAGACATAAACTGGCCTACTATATTGACATTAGTCAAAAGATTAGTTCATCTAAGAACCTTTCCTGGTAAATAGATGGTCTTATCTCGTATTAATTATAATTGATTACATATATCAATGCAACGACCTTAGAAACAAGTATGCAAAAAAAAAAAGTTCAGACAACTCTGTATATGTTGTGGAATCACGGAATTTCTGCTACAGAATCATGATTTTAGAACACTGATACCCAGCTTTATTTGAATTCTTTGGGCTGTGGTCAAATGATTCTTCTGACAATGATAGCCTAAAGCAAAATTTTTGGGATTACATTTGGCAAGCTTAAAGCAACCCCCTCAAGGTTCTCATTCATTAATACCACCTAACTAGGTTACTACCTAGATTATGCAGTGAGAATACCAAACAAGAAACAATTAAAGCAAAGAAAACAACAGGTTTCCAAACACAGAACTAGTATTGCAAGTGCTTCTTGCTGAATTTAAAAATCTGAGCAAAGTTTGGACACAGGAGAAGGAGGTATACCATTCAAATAACTTGCAACAGGCAGTTTGCTGGAGGGCAGGTTAGAGAAACATAAAACTGAGCTGCATCAGAAACTGGGCGCTTACTACTTTTTTTTTTTTTTTTAAAGACAATGATCACCCCCCTCCAGAATGACCAGTTTCTGAGACCTTTTCCTAAAGAAAAGAAATGTAGATTTTTTTTTTATTTGCTTTACTTTGCCTAGTCTGAAGCATCCATTGTGCTTCAATAAGCACATAACATGGACAATATAGGGGATTATGCAGTTTCTTATATCTTTATTAACACTGAAGAAAAACAAACAAACAAAAAACAAACAAACAAAAACAGAAGAAGAAACAAATACACTGTCTGAAAAGCCACACCCGTCTCCCTTTTGGTCTGGTGTAGTGTGTGGTAGAGGTCCTAGTTGACGGGTTAGCAGCACCTTTTAGCAAGCAGAATATGGCACCGTGAACAGGCAACTCTGATAGCAAGGGCATAGTAGTAATCTATAAGAAGAAAGAAAAAAAGTTTTTCACAGATTCTGAGATTACATGTCTATCAATTTTTTTAAGTACATGGTAAATGTTACTAAACCAGGAATCCATATATTTATTAGTTAATCTGTCCCAAAGCCATGGAAGGTAATTAATGAAAAAGATAGTCAGGCATGGCTTCAGGCAGTAATTTAATATTACTGAAAATCTCTGCATGAACAAACCCATGAACCAAAGAGGAAATACATACTGTGCAAGGACACTTGTGTTCTGAAATGTGATCCCCCATGGAGTTTTCAGATGAAGCACTTTTCCAGCGATTAACTTAGTACATTTGAATTTCATTACTTAATGTTTTAGGTGACCAGTTATTTGTAGCGCACAGAGAGGAAAACAAGTTTTCCATGAATAAAATTAGAGTAAAAGTCAGATAATGGCTAAGCCATCTCGGGTCACTCAGAGCCCCATTTCTCCCTGCTGACCTAGTAGAAAGTTCAGTGTGTGCTCTTACAGCTCTTTTGATAACTATGTTATACTTTCCTTACCTTCTGCTGACAATAGCTCCATGCTAGATATATAGAACTCATTTCCCTTACTGGTACATCCCTTCCTACAGGACTCAATAAAGATCAGCAGAGGAAGGTGTGTGTGGCATACCAGAATTTTAACACATGCTGAAAATGCCCCAGTTGTACCAGCCTTTACAGTGGTATAACAGTCTCCTGCTCCAGGACCCTGCATGCTCAGTGCTTCCAGTCAAAGGAGCTCTTGTTGATTTTATAAAAGATGAGAGCCCTCAAAGCTGCCTTGCAGGTGCTGCAAGGAATGTGCTTGGCTCATGCTTCTCCAAGACTTGGGGAGAGGCAGAACATTATTTGTCTCTCTCCTAGTCTGTTGTTAAACAAGAATCAATTAAGACATCTGAGGTACTCATCAAATTAAAAGATCTCTTCAGAGAAATCCATGCCAGATAGTGACCGCTGAATGTTTATTTTTTTGCCAAGAAGTGACTGGCCCTGCTATACTTCTGGGAAAGCAAAATACCAAGGATTAGATAATGAGACTAAAATTCAGCAAAGAAATTCAGGAAAAGGTTAGATAAAAATAAAATTAAATTTCAAAACTTTGTAATTGTCTCTTTATTGCACTGTCAATCTTCTTTCTAAATTCACCAGGCACTGGATTTGGTCAGATATGCTACATCAGAATGTAGTTTTACTCTCTATCAGAATGTGGTATTTTAAACCTGTGTATGTTCTTTTAGTTCAGCAGAATTTTCACAGGTTGCCTTTCCCTTTTAGAGATCAAAGACAAAATTCAGATTGCACTGAAAAATTCAATTCTGGATTACATATGGGTATGAAATGGTGTTTCTGTACCATTAAACCATTTCAGCTTTCAAGAAAAATCTTTTCCTGTTCCCTGTTGGGATGAAAAACAAGGCCTTTTGAAGTTTTATGTGAAAAAAAACAAAAACTCATGAGAGCCCAATGCACCCCCAGTTAACAGCCTGGTGGTCAGAACTGTCATTTGTCTGATTTGGGCTAAAAGCTTGTGACTACGTTTGCCTTAGCCCAGGGAACATCTTTGAACACAGGTTTACTGAAATCTCCATCAGCCTCTCTATTTTTGGCAAAAATTCTGTCCTGGAGCAGAAAAGTCTTGGTAGAAGTCTAATGAAAATCAGAAAATTTGTATAAGAATTGCAATGAAGAAAAAAAATCATTCAGACTAGTCCAGCTTTTATCAGGCCTCTCACCAGAAGCAAATAATACACTAACCACAGGTGGTGAGATGTTTAAAAACAAAGTAACACCAAAGAAACCCAACTAAAAACCAGAAAGGCCTCAGCTGAATGCATTTCTAGTACTTGTTCTGCCATTCTCGTATGTAATATCTTTGGCTTCCTAGTTCAATAAATTAACAGGTAGCAATTATCATATTTTCAAACGTAAGCTATAAAGCTTTACAGATTTTGCTGGTGAATTTTCAAAGTATTACCAAAGGCTTGCAAAGTCAGGTGTTTAACATACTTTATATCCAAACAACAACAACAAATCTGGCCTTCTGACCTTACTGCTGAGGAGGTGAGGGCTGAAGGAACACCTCTGCCCTATATCAGTGCAGCCCCTACCTGAAACTGCAGCTGTTTCTGTCCACCGTGCATTAATGCAGTACAACAGAGATCTCTTTGTAGGATACTGGTACCCAAGAAAATGAAGGTAAGGCACCTCTAGGTAACTAGGCCCTCCTAAGAGCCACATCTGTGTTTAATAAGGTGGACCACAGTGATGTGCTTATATTTGGTGCTGCCAATATTATTTCAGGTGACTCTGGAAACAACTCTATACAAGGTTGCATGCAAGTGGTCCTGGTACCTGTGTGAAGCCAAAAGGAAGCGTATGCAGATGTACTCTGCAGAGCCGTGTCAAAGCCCTGAGGTCAGGACAGACTTCTGAGTGGAGGTCGCTGCAAAATCAAGACTTCTGTGTCTTCAAGACTTCTTTGCAAGTTGAATGTAACAGCACTGAATAAGCAAAAGTGGAGTTACAGAAAAAACGTGACTGCTTTTTTCTTGTTTCTAACCTGTAAGGCAATTTCTCCCTCTCTCTCCACCTTCCCCCTCCCACTTTCCTTGCCTTTCTCTTTCTCTTTCCTTTTTTTTTTCCCCCTTCCTTATTTTTTCCATTCCCTTTTCTCTCTCAGCACTAAATTTTCAAAGCTCTATGCAGACCTGTAGAGAGACGATTATAAAGTAACTACAAATGCATTTCCTTTCTCATTGTGTCAACAACTGATTAGGAAACCTTGTTCCATGAACTGAGAATTGACATCAGCCACAAGGACTACTTTTAATAAACAAAAATACATTTCGTGCTTAAAAACCTTTACGTTTTTTTATACGTTATTTTTGACTCGATATACTTTTTTATTCAACATTTTAAATTCTTGTCTTCTCACTTATTGAATTGTTTGAAAACAAATATTTTCTTCCATTCCATGCCAAAATAAAAAAAAAGAAACCTTTCGGCTACTGTTAGAAAACCTGTGACAGCAGTACACACTATATGTCTCAGACATCTTTACCTGAACATTTGATTCAGAAGATCCCTAGAAGTGGCACCTGAAGACTCCAATGGACTCTTGGACACCATCATATCAAATCTTCTGTGGCCCATCATGGCTTTTCCTCTATGCAATTCTTCACTGCAGCGGGAGTCTGTGATGCTCCCTGTTTTTGAAAGAAATAAGAGAAGTATCACAGGTCAAGTCTGTCCCTCAATTAGCACTACCTCGTTGGTTATTACTCCTCCTTTCTCCTCAAGGCAAAACAAGGCTTGTAAGCATTTGCTGGTAGTTATCCTTGGACTCCTCAGATGCAAGGCTACGTTGCCCTTTTGGAAATACATATATATATATATATATATATTTGGAAATATATATATATGTAAGGCTACGTTGCCCTTTTGGAAATATATATATATATATATATACATATATTTGGAAATATATATATATGTGTGTGTAAGAATTCATATATATATATATATATATTAGAATTTTTACACTTGAATTGGATGTAATAGAGGTAGCTCACACAACTCTGTTTAACGCTTTCAGCAGGCTCAGGAAGACACTTTGACAGTTACATTCCATTCATATTTTTAACCTTTATTTAATCATCATATAAGAAAATTGAATCATAAAACTTTTCATATATGAAAACTGAATCACAGAAAATTCCTGTCTTTTTGAATGAAAATCACCATATGGCACCAGGGATCCATGTCTTATCTGCCTATGGCTTATTCCAGTCCTGTAAATACTGGACAAAATTTTTTAATGCACAAGTGATAATGAGTTTCACACTGCAACATTCAAACCCTAAATAGAATGAGGTAATTATTTAAAAATTCCATTGCAGTTTTAATAAAGGTATTGTTTTTGATTAAAAAGTTAAATGTCAGAATGTAATTGTTGTGATGACTGTACCATTTCCACATTATAAATAAAATACATGTGTTTTAGAACAAAAACTAGAACATGCTCCACATGCTTCTTCAGTTGTTGCTTAACATGTCTGGAATACATTAAAAAGTCATATTCAAATATAATATATTATATTTTACAATATAATTCAAACAGTGCACATCATGAAATATACACTCTTTGTTATAGAGGACTAATGTGTAGTTTGAATCCCTTTCTCAAAGGGACACCACCACTGCGCAAGCGCCACTCAAGCTTGCATGGACACCAAATTGTGTATTTAACTCCTACACTGGTCAAGAATTCCTTCCCTAAATTCAACTTTCTTGGCTGAGTTGTCTCTCCAAACATTATCGTTAAAGAGTAAGAGTCAATACCAGCACAGCTTGCTTTCTCTTTCCTGTTATGACAGCTTTACTCTACCTGAAGTTAATGACGTAAAACTGGAACGACAAAAT
Source organism: Cygnus atratus (assembly GCF_013377495.2). Classification (NCBI taxonomy): domain Eukaryota; kingdom Metazoa; phylum Chordata; class Aves; order Anseriformes; family Anatidae; genus Cygnus; species Cygnus atratus. The sequence goes on from NC_066364.1 coordinate 94,523,183, forward strand.
TTCTGTAAATTAATGACAGAGTTCCCCTTGTTCACAGGCAGTTCATTCATGGCCTTCCAAGTCAATGACAAAGATTCCATTGACTTTAGCAGTGGCAGACCTTTACCAATATGAAGCCCAGGTTTTGACCCCATCTTTAAAATGCATCTATATTCTTGCAGTTAAATATTTCTTCACAAAACTTTGGAAAATAGGCTGTATAAAAATGCAGAAAATATCTGCATTTGTCTCTCTAGGGCAATTTCTTGTTTTAAATGCTAAGGGTCATGAAGGCTATAGGAATTTGCTTATTTGAGTAGGAAGATGCTTGGCCTCAAATTCAAATCACAGAGTACTTCTAAAAGGCAGCGAGATACCCATGTGATCAATCACACCTTGTTTACTGTTAGTGCATTCTGGGAACACAGATCAGCACTACGTTCCCCCTAGGGTTTTATTCAGATTCCTCTGAAAAACAATGGAAAGATGCTCAGAGACTTCAGTGGTGAGATGAATTTGAACATACAATTTCTGAGATGGAGCTGAGAAGTTAGTGCTTCATATAGGGTTTGTTTAAGTGAATATTCTTACAGAAAAAGACCTCGCTTCCACTGTATAGCTAAGCTATAGCTAAGCTTCCACTCATGCTTAGTTCACCTTTAGCATTTAATCCTGGAAGTCTCTCTATACTCAACCAGTATAATTACCCTACTAGCCAATGAGATGCAGTAGAGAATTATTCTCTAATTTTTAATCAAGAAGAAAGAAATGCTACAGACTTTGGAAGTCTGTCATAAATATTTATTTGTTCCTTTCAACTGTTTTATTACTTCCTTGCTATTTAACTACAAGTTTCTTTAACAAAGGGAGCAAGTAATAAAGCACTTCAGTAATAACTGCAAACTTTTAATGTTAAGTTGGCAGAAACAATCCAATTCTAATAACAGTCTCTCTTGGTAACCTTGTATTTTGACCCAAGGTGAAAGGTGAAGATTAAATCTCCTCCACCTTTCTGAATGCAGCTGCTGTGCACACAGACTTTAATTGATGTGAGACTTAGCTTTGTAACTCAAGACCATCTCCCGCCTGCAGCATTGAAAACGTACGATTCAAGGCTCAGTTACTGCCGATAGCAGGTCCCACTCAGCTGATGGTCTGGACAGGAGAATAAAGTCTTTGTCATTATTTATTCTCCATCAGGGTGATTTTTCTTCTTCATAACTCCAGTATTCAGTCAGGCCTGTAATGATGGCCTCTCAGTAAGAAACATTATAAAGTGCAACAAACCACAAAATGTGACAACAACCCAAGGTGAACAAAGCAGTAAGGCTGAAGCACGATCTACCTGGCACTCACTAGGCAATGTGTGTGTGTGTGATTTTTTTGTGGGGAAAGGGTTTGCGCATACATATGTGTGTGTGTATATATATACACATACACACATATATTTCAATTCTGTTTCGCACTTCAATAAATACAAGGTATTCTAAATCCAAAACAATTTCTTTGTACTTTTCCCATCTACAGTACCACTACTTGTACATTCAGGAATTAATTTGTTGGCCTTGGCATAATGGCAGGTCTGGGTAAGTTATTTTTTAGGATGCTAAACCAGACCTTTGAAAATCTAAAATCTTAGCTTCAATTACTCAAACAGTATTAATATTCTTGGTACTGACCTAAACACTTCTCTCTGAAATCAGGGACCAAGTCAAGACACAATATACAAACCGATAAAGTGGGTAAGATTTTATGAGACTTCCTTCGCATCTACTGATGCGCAAAAGTATCTGAAAACATTAGAAGCTAATCAAAGCCATTTTACAGTTCTGATTTAAATTTGAATAAACAAGTAAAGACGACTTGCTGAACAGCACCGTGCAGTCTTCTCAGAGATGTAGACATTGCCCTACATGAGACTCCAGTCACAAAGCAGTACCTCTAACACATGGCAACCAAATGCACATGCTGAGTTTAGATGGAGGACCAGTTTGTCCTATACACATTGGACTTATTACTTCAAAACTAAAAGGGGTGGATTTTTTGATGTATACTGACAATGATGAAAATTGTGTAAGAGTATTCACACAATACCACATGAACTTTTTATATACAAGACTATAAAGTTAACATGCATTATATATGCATGATCTAAACAATCTGCATTGTTTGCACTGGCAAAAGAAAGAATTAAAACAAAAACAAAACAACACAAAAGAGCAAAACCAAAGAACGGTATGTACTTCCAACCTAGTTTCCTATGTCATATCTTTTTGGCAGGTCTACTTCTTTTATAAGAAACTTGGCTTCTATCACCTTGTGATTTTAATTCCAGCATTTGGCAAAATTTAGATTTCTAATAGCTGGCTGAGTTCAGAGGTCCAAATTACCAAAGTGAAGATTTTTCCCCACTGTCTGCCAAGATGAGGCGATAAAAGCGGGTCTGCTCTGTGGCTGCCAGAACACCCAACGGTCTGTGTAACTAGATAGCATCACATTTAAAAGCTAGTGCAGTATAAACTATGCTTGAGCTGGGGGGACATTTCTGATGAGTCTCAAACCACTCCAGTAATCCCCTGAGACTCCAGACACTTTCACAGAGCAGCATTACCAGAGGATCACCAAGTACCATAGGCTTAGTGCAGGCAGTTCAGAGAGGATTTTTTTTTTCCCACCCTGAATAGAACATTTTAATGTGGGAATTACAGACCTTTTAAGATAAATCACTCTCAGATTATGCCTTAGAATTCATTAGCATCTCCAAGGAGAAAAATGACCTTCCCACCTCTGAGAGGCGAACTCACGAAAACAAGAAAATGAGGATGCCTAAGGATACAGAGCATTTGCTGAACATCACTGGATTTGGCAACATTTTTAAGGGCTCTGAGCAATGAGTCTGGTCATTCAATTTGCTGATAATTGCATGGTTTTTAAAAAGTGGTAGGAGTCACGTCACCAAGAAACCTGAAAGGAGTTGGAGCAAGGTCTGTGCAACAGTTACAGAAAGCATTTGTAAAACTTCATTCCTGTGCAGCTGGTAGCTACGTAACAGCACCAGTTTGCAGGCATAGATGGAACCCCTTTTTTCCCTGCCGTCCACTGCTGGTTAGATGATCATAATTATGACATCAAAGTTATTACTTCATCAGAAAATATACTTTTTTTTTTTTTCCAAAGGCTGTGGCATTTTATGTGTTATGACACACGCTCCTCAGAGCTAACTGGCAATAGCTGTTTAAATGTAGCCAATGGAGATACATATTACTATTATTTTTTTTTTAAATGAGGAAAAATAGCTTTCCAAGGGACTTAGTAGAATGTCTTATATGAAATATAACTTAGTGTGTGTGCTGATTCCAAATGACTCACTAATTAAGCACCAGGTCATCTGTTAGTTGAAGTAATTATGCAGGGTTCGAGAGACCTTGAAGCTTATAGCCATGATATTATATACTTCTACATTCTGTAATTGATGATGTACTCTACTTTGGTCTACAGAGGCTAGAAACAGAGGTGGAATAGAAAACTCAGCATCACTAACCTAGTCCTAAGTTATTGCCTGATTCATTTGTATGCTAGCTAGTGTCTGAAAAAAAATAAAGAGGAGGTAGAGGAGAAGTAAAGGTGAAAAATGAAATAACAAGGAATAGTCCCTATTTTAATACAAAAGCTAATTCAGGAAATAGGCTGAGGGTGCAGGTGTTGTTAATACATTACTGTGCTGAACTCAGAGCCAACAGGCTGCCAGTTACACAGGAAAATTACATTTCTATAGGGCATAATATAGTCCATCTGTCAAAGCAGTTTAACATTTAAAGCCACAGCTCTATATGGTGTTGCATGTGGCACAAATACCTATTCAGATCAGAAACTCCTTTCCCCTTTTCTTTTCCTGGAGATGTAATATGCTACAGGACAGGATTAAGGCCACAAGAGTCCTAAGCAATAGTGGTATATGAAATCAGAAAGAACTGGCTCACTTATTTCTCTCCTACTCCTCACACTGAAGGGGTCAGCCTCTTATTTACTCAATTCAACAGAGGGTATTAATTTTAGGGAGGAAAAAAAAGAATGACCAATCATCTTTTTAACATAAAAATGTTGACTGAAATATGGGGGTTGGAGGGGAGTGGTTTGTTCTTAAAATTCTAGTTGTATTAAATGCAGTAAATTGAGCCTCCCTTCACTTTCCATGGACTTGCTCAATTCCATTTCTCCCATAATGATCCAGCAGGGTCTACCATTGATTTGTACATATGCACTGCATGTTACTGAACACCAAAACCCCATACTACTCAAAACCTAACTTTCTTATACCTGCTTATATGTCTGTGTATCTGGCCAAGAACAGCTGAATTATTCTAGTGTATATAATTTTGAGCAATCCACATGACTTCTGAATACTAAGCACTAAGGCTATACCAAACCACTGGTACAGTGAAAGAAGAGTTTTAAAAGTGTTAGGACTGCGCTACCCAGACTTCTGAACCCCATCTCTGAAATGAGAATACATCTGCTTAGCTGCCTATACAAAAAGAAAAATCACTACTAGCTGACATAGTCCTCAACACCTTATGAACCTTACCTGGAGCATCTCTCAGAACGGTAGACCATACCAACACCTAGTCACATGTGCTGTACACAGCTTACAAACCACGGTATTTGACCTTACTGTTCATACATGCTACATTAGCGCTACCAAAACCAGGAGACACTGAAACAAGAGATAAAGTAACATCTATCTACTCAGTTTCTTTACTATGCTTACTGGTACAGTGAGGTTTATAGAACTTGTAGTAGAGAATATTCACTTCAGACTTGAGGGCTAACAAAGGCGATAAAGACATTTCAGACAGAAGTTTTCCACAAGACAACATGAAGGCAAGTGTGGAAAAAGTTGCCAAGGGGAAGGTTAATTATGTAGCTTAGGGAGTTGTTATTGGGACTGATAGGCTAGAAGTAGAATTTGAGGTCCTTCCAACTCATTAAGCAATGACTTACAAAGGGGCCTAATTGGATAAGATTTGAGATTAGTATGAAAGATCTTCTACTGGACCTTTTTGCCTCACAGGTCCTACAAGGGTCAAAAGGACTCAAGAAAAGTCTTCTCAAATAAGGACAACCTCAATTAAGGGTACTTACTAATGGTCAGAATAGCACAAGTAGACCATGAGGCTTGAGTGAGATTCCCAGGTACCTAAGAAAAAAAGCATAAGTTTGACTTTATTTTGCAATCAGTTACTTGTGAGGCAGATAGAAAAAATTATGGGCCCTCTTTCCCAGGAGCAAACAATCATTGGTGAACAAAAAGGAGAGTAAATGTAAAGACCAGATGTCATCTATAAATGTGGCTCTGTATGAAACAAAATCTGTTAGTTTAACCTAATAAAAAGCACTTCTCAGAATTTCTTAACCCTAAGATAAAACATGTGTGATACAGAATATGGAGACTTCCAGCCAATAAAGCATTAGTAAATTTCTGGTATATCAGGTTATTTTGGCTACATGATTACTTACTATGCAATACAGTGTGAACTAAATGTTCTTTATTCATCTCATGGGCCCAGGTCCCCAGATTTATTTAAATGCTTGTCTCTCAGTGGGAGTTGTCTGTTTAAAGAAATTTTGAGGGTCTGGGCTATGGCTTTCAGCTCTTCATTCACTTAAAAAATGTGGTGTGACCGCTTTATGCAGAAAGGGACTTTGACCCAAAACAGCATCTTTGTAAGAGGATTAGAAAAATTCCACTCTTTTAATGACTGGCTAGATGTTTGCTCTCCTTTACTTAATACTCTTTGTCTGTTATTCTTAATTATCAGGATAAATGCTTTAAACCAATGTTGTAAGTAATCTGTCATTTTAGCCAAGGTTTTGTTGAATGGTTCTTTTGAAATGATCTGATTATTGATTTCTTTAGGCCACCATTCAGCTAAATTCCCATGCCTGCCTGTATAACGGCACCTCTGCAGTTTCTTTGAGCTTCCACTCAGATCCACAGTGGTACTGCTTTTGCAGTAGCACCAGCCCAGACAAATCAGGAGCTTCACTGGAGAGAGAAGATGCATAGCTCTGCCAGAAAAGACTGTCACAAAATCTCTTTTCTGGTATTATTAGTGTTACCTAGTGATTGCTGCAGCATTTTTTTGTTGTTGTTGTTCTAAATGCTAGTATTCTCACACTGTCCTGATAAAGGTGATTTTTTTTTTCCAAAAAACTTGTACCAATCAACTCCCTTGGATCCTAAGTAATTCAAAACTAGGCTTTCTGTTTACATGCCTAGAGATGGTCATCAGCACCTAACATAGCTCCTTAAAAATCCTGGCTGAAGACTAAATTTCATCCCACTAATATAGTCCTATGTTACTGGATAGTGTGTGATAACAGGCCTTTTAAAACAGCCATGATGTATTTTGTAATTTAGAAAATGGCTCTGAGGAACCATTTGTCGGTTTAATGAAAATCTGAAACTACAGGTTTACATAATAGAATTAATTGTAATGGCTCTGCTGGAATGAGTTCTTTCAGACAGGTTATTTGAAGGATTGAAAGAGGGATTTCACATCTGAAAGAAAGAAAGGATTTATCCTAAGACTCATGTAAGCAAAGCACATTTAAATTTCATAATACAGTGCCTTTGACTCTGTGGGACTATTGTTTTCACATGTCTTGAGATGTAGGAGATACTTCTATTCACAAGTCTATTCAAGAATATCTTGAAAGAATTCAGTCCTTTCCTTATGCAGGTGTTCATCACCTACAGAGGGCAAAGGAGTGCATTTACTTATTAAAAGGTGACCTTATAGTGTTACAAAGCTACATGAGGTTGCATAACATCCCTGCAAAGGTGGAATTATAAACAGAAAATGTGTTTCTAACGTGGAGAAAAGATTCAGGCCTTCAATGGGCAACATTGATGGAAAAACTACAAAAAAAATAACTTACATAGCTCAGAGTGAAGACACCGTCACCCAGGAGGCTGAAGGGAGTCATCAGCTTCTTATAACTGAAAACATCATTTCACAATAAGAATAGTGACCTTATGGGAGAAAATAAACCTTAATGATCCCACGTGCAAGTTTGCTACACAGGTTCTGAAATAATGCCATTCCTCATTATTGGCTGTATTTTACACTCTTCATTGGTTGATACTAACTTCTGAGCATGTCGTGAGTGCTTGTGCCTGCGTGAGTACGGCATGCACAATACTTTAGGCTCTGGCTCCCCCTACCCACACGATCATTCACCTTCGGTCCCTCAAACAGAAAGTAATTTCTGTTTCTCACCATTTCTTTCTCAGCAATTGGAAATATTCTATTAGCCATTTGGTGGGGGAACAAAAATATTTTGTATTCTGGCAATTACGCCCTAGTAGCATTGTATCACCCATCCCAGCACAAGGGCAATGCTAACATCAGGCCACAGTGTTTCAGCTAAACCCTGTCATGAAGTGGAGAAACACACAAGTTTGATTCCATATGGCAGCTGCTCTCAACGGTGACTTCTTGGCCAGTGAGCTGTGCCCATGACTGGAGAGCAACACTTAACAGACAGGAACGAATTACACGGCCACAGATGCAACAGCACGTCTTATGCACTGAGAAAAGGAGCAGGTGGGGTGAGGGTCCCAAAGCTCTGACCAAAATTGCAACAAATAAACAGCAACAGTAGAATGTGTGACATGTGTAAAGGGCGAGAGGCAGCGCAGTTTGACATCTTTGCCATAAGGCCTAGATGGGCCGAGTGACAGCTCATGTCCTTCTCTCTCACAGCTGCAGTTACCATATTGTACCCATTCTTTCCTTAAAATACTGCTGAGCATTCAATATGCAAACACCACGGTTTGAGATTGTGGCAGGAAGACCTTCTTAGTGCATGGACTATGTAGCATATTTAAAGACATATTCTGATATCGTTATGAGACTAATTCCCTACACCTTGGTTTGAAACCTTTCCCATCTTACATAAACTTTTATTCAAATATATTTTCCAGTATATGCAATTGTTGCTCCATGTCCTGCTGTAATGCAAACGCCAATGTATAAAGTAAGGTGTTTACTTGCCTTCTGCTTCTCAGGCTATAGTTTTCTGCGGGGGGAGAAAGGAAGAAAGAAAAAAGGTTAAGCTACATTTCTGAACTAGAAACCTAAAGTGTTATTATGGTCATAGTAACACTAGAACTATAAGAAATGTAGCCACCTCCACTGTGTGATTTAAAATAAAAACGTAATTATCACTGTCTTCGGGTAGCAAGGTAGATAATTATGCACTGCATTTGTGCCACTTGTAATTCTGTGCAATTTCTTCCAAATCTGTTACTTGACAAGTGTAGGAAAGCACAACCAGAGGCTGGAATTTAAGGGAGTGTCTTGGGAACTGCCATAAGGTAAACAGGTGTTAGTGAATCCCCAGCCTCAAAAGGCCAAACTACAGAAGCTGAGCACTGTTAAATAAAGCCTACTTGCCAACCTGTGAGCCACCTGCAACTTCATCTCACTGAAGCAAACAGCAGTGCTCAGCGAACCTCAGTTGCGTATAAGGTATATTTAAGACCAACATGTTTTTCCAGAAGGGTACGAAATACTGATTTGAAGCAGCACAACACTAAGGCAATTGCCATAATAAGGCATTCTCCTCCCTAGAATGACTCTGTAGCCAGGGAGTGCATTTTTGGTTAAGCTGCCTTGTATAGGAAAAAAGTTTGCCTCTTAGATTACAATTTACCCTGTATTACTTTGTTTATAGCAGTTCTGCACCCCCCATGCCACCCAGAGTGAAAGAGGGTTCATGACACTTTTGATGTGTATTTTACAAAGAGTGCATTTTAAATAAGCTAGGGAGGTTAACTCAAGATACTTTAATCCCAGCATATATCTTTGTTAAGGAGACATAGACCAAACCGTTGAAAACCCCAGCTAGAAAACAGGTTTGAGTAAATCCCTCACCCTGAAAAAAACCCCCTCCATCCAAATTCAGTGATGTACATTCAGCTTCTTTTTGTAAGGAGGCAAATGTTGGGGCAGGGAGAGGAGGAAGCACCAGGGGGTTGCAGACCCACTTGCACCCCCTTTTTAGCCCAGCCCAGCCATGTAGTGTTCAGTCCCCCAGAGCTGGAGGGATCCTGTACCTGAGCACCAAACACAGAGGAGCTCTTGCTAGCAGTAGCGCTTAGAGACAAACCATGCTTCCAGAACAGGGAGGAAATTTGGATTTTGTCTGCTGGATGACAGACCCAGTCCCTGCTGGGTCTCACCCTGGGAAGGGGCAGAGGAGGAGGAAGGGTCTGAGGCAGTGCCAAGCTCTCAGCCCCACCGGCCATGGGACAGAGCAAAGGGGTGAGGGGGGCTTCTGTGGGGAGCGTGCCCCTGCCAGCAGGACCCACGGCTCCACAGGCCCCCTGCCTCTCCCCTGGCTCCAGCCTGGCATAACAGGAAAGCCAGCCATGCCCTGGCAGGTTTGTTGAGCCTTGTAGGCATCCAGCAGGCTCTGAATATGCCGTCTCACAGAGGAGGGGATGAAATCTGGAGGGGGCAGAAGATTTGGCAATGGAGCAGGCTGTCCTCTATCAGGCAGCTCTCTGGCAGGACAGTTTGCAAAGAGACACGTGCATCTTTGATCAGGATCGACTGAAAATAATCAGCCCTGTCCCTCTTCTCTATTTCTTCATATGTCTTTTTTTTTTTTTTTTCCCTTTTTCCCTCAGTTAAAGGGCATCCATATTTATGCATGTAAGTAGATGCTGCCCCAGTTGACCTAGCTGGATGTCCACCCTAAGCCTTGAGAAAACAACCCATTTTGGTTACAAATGACCTCTATTACCTTCACTGACAGCTCAAAGTATGTCTCCTATTCATGAAGTGAAAACAAATAGGCTAATGGACTGCACTACCTGGCACTGCTCTATCTCCACTTGAAGCAGGAGTTTTAAAGCCACTAGCCCTTCCAGTCCAGTTAAAATGCTCCCTAAGACACTTTAAAATTTCAGTATTTTCCCATTCTATATTTACTTCTGTTTTGGATCTATCAGTCCCAGGGAAGAGTATGGCGTAACTGCATGGCAAGCTGAAATGTTTTGAAACTCCAATTTAGTTACACCGTAACATTTCAAAATTTCTTTTTTATAGAGCAAAGTACTGTAAAAACTGAAACCAGTAGCAAACAATGCATGCATATAAACAGCTGCTTACACCAAGGACCATGTAAACTTATGTTTAGCTCTGGAAAAGAAGAGTGCTTTCTCTGTTGGCCAAAAATGAAAAAAAAAAAAAAAGAGGGCTTGGGGGAGTGGAGAGGAAGAGAAAGTTTTTTTTTTTTTTAACTGAAGCCTAAAACATTTCAAATATATAAGCTTAATCATAGAAATGTTTGTTTTCCATAGAAAGATCCCAAACCAGTTTTACTATTGTTGAATTGTGATTTTTTCCCCCCCACATCAGCTCTGCTCATTTGTCTCTGAACTATATTGAAAAGAGATGTCAGGACATGTCAGCTAAAGTAAACATGTCACAACCCAGAACTGAATCTAGTGATCCAGCACAACCGAATCAACATCTCATAAAAAGGTTTTTCAGTCTTTATTAAGACAATCATTTTTTAAGTGATGACATTTCTTTCATGTTCTTTTATGTCAACCAGAAAAATCCAGCATTCAAGAAAGTAGTTAAGGCTACAGCAGTAGCTTCAGCAGTGTATAAATAGCTTCAGCAGTATATAAAATATGATAAAATAGCTGGTAGCAGAATTTATCAACCTTTTGAATGTTCTCCGAAAGTGTGTAAAGCTCAAGCGAACTGCATTCACTTCAGGCTAGAAAGCCAGAATTCCTAGAAATATTTGCATGCCTATAGGTGAGCCCTCTTTGCTAGGTTTGGTAATTTTCCCCACTGCAACTGACATGCTGTCAAGATAAGATAAACTTTCAAGATGTCCTTTCATCAATTACTAATTCAATCTCTGGCTAATTAAGATGTTTTAATAGTTCAATTTATATTTCTCTAGAAATTTGCCTTGTTCTTTTACATTTTGTTTCTCCTAAGAAGCGACACTCTGCTGTGTTTGCTTAGTTCTTTTTGTTTTTTTCATCAGTACAAAATTGCTAATCGGTTTTGCTTTCCAGTAACTTTTTCATTATTGTTATTCTGTGGTTTTCCAGAACTGAGGGAAAGTGTTTACAGTAAAGAAATACTTCCCAGTCAAAGTTGCTTTTCTGTCTGGAAGCTGTGGCCTCCTCATGTTACCACAACCCCTAAGACCAGCAAGGGGCAGGCTCCTTGCAGAGCCAGGAAACCCAGGAGAAGCCTGGGGTGATGATTCCTGGTGTGATGTCCTCCCACCAGGTGTGCACTGGGAGAAGGTCACGATAACTTTTCTGAGGTTGCAGATTACTTATTGCCATTTGCCAGAAGCAGTTACCAAGGGCATCACAGTTCCTCCTGTAAACTGAATTAACCTGCCTGCAAAGCAACTTACAGGAAGGGTTCAGAAATAACAAGCACCAAAAATATACAGAGGGGCCAAGGACTTAAATTCCAAAATGCAGAAAATGCAACAAGCAGGGACCCAGAAAGCCTCAGAGAAGACAACGCCTTACATCATCCCCTTTCCAGCTCCTGGTCAGACCATGGTGGAACACATCCTCAGGGGAAAAGCAAGTAAAAACAAATAAACAAGAGCCATGTGAAGCTTTATTTAGAGAGCTGCTCTTCCCTGCTGCCAAATAACTGGTTTTAAGAATTGAGCATTGTGGTAAAGCTAAATTTGAGGGCTTTTGGACCCACACCTGATACAGTTGGAGGACCTCCTGAGTGAATGCATAGGACAAGATAGTATCAGGGAAGAGGCAGGGAATGGACTGTGTCATTTTGATTCTGCCATGACTTTTGACAGACATTTTTAACAAACCAGACTGAAATTATTGTGCTCTGATATATTATCGTGCTCTGATATAGCACAACTAGAAAGGTAGCTCTGTAAGATGCTAGGATGGGTGAAAGAGACTGAAAGAAAAATGAAGTTACAAATGTTTCTTGTGATAGGACCTGAATCTTTTCTGAATTTACAAATCTACATTTGCAGAGTTGTGCCATAGCTTAGGCTCCAGATATCCCTGGTCTGGTGAGCCATTATAGGTCACATTAGAATCTATGTGCATGGGACATCACTGTGCACAGGTCACCCCACAACTGAGCAGTCCTAATAGAAATGTGCTTTTGAAACATCTGACAAAAGCCACTCATCACCTGAACAATTGAATCAAATGTACATCCCATATCCAATGATAAAGTCCCAGACTTGTGGTTCAGTAAACCTACTGTAGTTGGAAAAAGAGGTTCCCAAAAGTCAAATGTCCAAGACTGAAAATAAAATTTTCAAAGGAGCAGTTACCGGGAGCATTTGCTTTACTTTGTATTAATGTGCCTCCACTTCCAATTGAAGGTCTGTGTGTGGCCTTCATCTAAGCTTTGCCTTTAGTGAGATGCAAGCAGAATTTTAAGTATTTTGTAGTTAATGGTCCCTGCTGTCTTTTTAAAATAAAAATACATATATCCTCTGTGGAAAAATGACAAATTCATGTTTGCATTGATAATTTTCCTCTACCCCTCCTCTCCTCCTTACAGTCCTTTAAGGAATATTGTCTAAATACTCTCCAAGGATTTTCCCTGCTCTCGGCATGCATATGAATCTGCTATTAGTGTCAGTGAGAGTTATGTCTGCATATCACAAGGAGAATAGATACCTAAATAATTCATTAGACCCATACATAAGTATGTTTTCCTTGATGAACAGCTACTATCAACATTTGTGGGAAGGTCCATTTCTAAATATTTTTATAAACTAGAAGTTTCAGTTATTAAGACTCTGCTTACAATGCAAGTGATTTAAACCAGAGAAATGTAGACAGCACTGATTCCCTAAGGCTTTCCACAGCAGCATCAGTCACTGATGCTGACACAGGAAATATACAGGGAAAAGGCAATCAATGGGGCTACATTTTGACTTGACTTAATTCATTAATATTTGAAAACAAGTAAGACTGGTTTGCCCCAGGGATAGGTAATAGGATACAAGCCTTTCACCTCTAGGTCAGCAGTTCAAAGCCAACTTTGGTCAGTACTGACTGAAAGTCATTACTATCTATACGAACACTCTTCAAGAGTATATGTAAAATAAGTTGGTGGTCTCTGTTTATTTCCTAATGGCTAAGGCCCTGATTCAGCAAAGCTCTTAAGCATGTACTTAATGAGAAGCAGATGTTTAAATCGTTTTGAATTTGAACATCTGATTACAGTTAAGCATGTTCTTAACAGCCTTACAACCACGGGTAGGCTGCAGCACACACTTACGAAGCTTTGCTAAATAAGAGCCTCAGTGTATCAGTCTGTCAGTTGTACGCGTGCACATACAGAATGGACAAGCAAGCCCATTTCTTCTCCCCCTAAATACTACCCACATGCTGGCACTCTGTACTAACGACGGCAGAAGAATGGGACTACCAGCTGTAGAAGAGTTCCATTTTCATTCACCCATACTAGTGACATGAGGTAGGGAAAAAATTCTTGAATTGTTGTTATAAAGTAGAATGTGAGGTAACAGAACTGCCTTGCCTTTCTTGCTCACCAGCCCAGCAGCTTTTACAAGCATGGAATGTGCTTTAAAACAAAGTATAATAGAAATGTGGCATTTGCATAGCCTCCCTGCTGCTTATTCATGTATGTGCTGTGCTAAAAATGTATACATATATGAATCTAGTCTGAAAGAATGGAAGCCTCATAGCAAAACCACATTCAGTACTTGCCTATAGATGAATCTCATTTCTTATAAGGCATTTATAGGGGAAAAAAGATCTTTGGAATTTAATGTTTTGAATTCTTATTTGTACTTCAAAATCATTAGGATTGGCATATGGGTAGAAGCTTTTAAACACTGCTATTGAAGCCGCTGTCTACTCCTGCTAGATTAAATACCTTCTAAGATTACCAGTATATCAGATTTTGTTTTGCTTCTTTTAAACAGAATTGTATTCTGGGACTTTTCCATGGTGCCACTGCTCATTGTCTTGCATGATCAAAGTCAACTGCTGCGAAATGTAAGCTAGTGTTTCAAACCGCAGCAGGCTGAGAAAACTGCCATTTTAATACCAAAACTGTGATGTTAACAAGGCAAGTAGAATTTCAGTTACCAGTGCTACTCCCCATCCCTAAAGACCTGTGCAATGGTATTATTTGTACAAAGCAATAGGCCTTCTCACAAAGAAGTGAGGCTGAGTGCTATGGAGCACGTTCCGGTCCCAGTTTTGCTGTGCTTCAGTTAAAATCAATGGAGTAAATTATGTCATGGAACTGAGATCAACATCTAGTGCTGCATTTGGTAAATCTGGCACGTTTTCATTTGAATAACAAAGAGATAGCCAGAGATCAAATTGGTTCGTAATGAAATGATCACACCCAATTTCCTGAGGCTTAAGCAAAAGTTTTCCAAGTATCTAATCTCAAAAGATTTCTATCTCACAGAATTTTGGGTAAGGTTTTGATAAACATCCTTTACTAAAATGAATGAAACTACTGACCTCTTTTAAATTTACCCATTGCTAGTGGAAAAGCAACCTCCTAAGTCAGCATTAATCACATGTTTGGCATGATTAAGAACTCTCCAGACAGCAAGAATTCTCAGCAAACACTTCCTAGAGTGTTAGTGTTTGCTCTCTTTCTGGAATAATCAAAAAAGGCTGTTCCCGAAACTCTTTCCTCACTGTCCCAGGGAGCTCCATGCTGATCCCAGTATTGGGAGCTGTTAGAGCTTTGTTAAGGCTCTCCAAGACAGGCCTTAAGCTCTCACATTCCAAATGTATACACATAATTCATCCAACTTTTCTTTATTCACAAGATTTGATTATGACTACCATACTGTTTAAAAATGGTATATTTCAAACTATTAATGATTTTGAAACAACTTACCTTGGGTGTTTCTTTTTCTCAAATTCACTATAGGCTCTTGTTTATGCAGCCTATGATTAACCACTGACCTCCATAAAAGTGTAACACAACATATAAGCAGAATTCAAATAGTTGTCTTGCATCATGTCTGAACGAGGAAAAAAAAAATCATTACTCAGCCAAGTGATGCAACAGTTTTCGTTACATTTCACACAGTTCTGTGCAGTTTACTAGGAGAGTCCCCCCATAACATTATGAAAGTAGCTCACATTTATCTGGGATAATATTGCTGTGCTCTGGGGACAGAGCTATGCTTCTGCTCCATTAATCCAGGAACCTTTTTATTAGTCACAGTAGCCACAGGAAATTACAAGTACCACCAAGACACACTGACAATAAATAAAGGTTTGGAGCTGCCTTCCCGCTCCCCCCACTGTTTATGGAAGAGGTTTATCTATTATGACAGTAACTGCTAGGAGAACCAACTTCATTCCAGTCCTCCAGTGTACGTTACATTTTGTTGAAAACAAAGAGGAGATCTTGGTTCATTATTTAAAATGCTATGACTGTAACTCCAAAGAGAAAAAGCATAACAATAGGTGCTCAATATAGGAAACACCTGCTTTTCATTTTCCTGTAGTGTTTAAATGAAGCAAATTAAATAACTAATTGAGGACAAAAGTTTAAATCCAGGTTAAAAATCAGAGCCATTGTACACTACCTCAGACTGACGAGTAGGGTAAATGCGTGTTTGATTCAATTTAATTTTTGGTGCTTCTTAATTGCATTCAAGAACTTGAATGGAAAGTGCGCTATTACCCCTTATGGTCCTATGACAGAATTCCTAGTGTCTCACTGCAAGCGCGTTGCATTGAGATGTTTTTGTTACTTGTGTAACAATGACCTAGATGGGGGACGTACTGGATAACACCTTCTACATGAAGGTCTGCTTGATACAGCACAGTGCTGCAAGAGGCACCCAATCAGACTGGGAGACATCGTTTTGTGGACCAACTACCATGCTGAGAAATAGCATGCACTAGCTTCACGCAATAACACAAACAAGATGCTTCTGGCCTGCACTCAAGCAGGCCCAGTTCCCTGGGAACAACCTTGGTATATCCACATAGCTCTGTATTGCACCTCTGAAACTACATCAATGATGACATAGTCATCAAGGAATTAACATGGCAATTAGATCACTGGTTTCCCAGCCATTTCTGCTCAAAAGCAGCGGGTGGTACAGCAGTCCTCATGGCCCTAGGCTTTATAGTATGGCAGGGGGCAGGCAGTAAGGCAGCTCAAACCCTGCAGAGCAGGACGCTGAAGCCACTTCCTCCACAATGGAGGAGAAGGGGGAAAACTGAATCATGACACCATGGATTTCTGCAAACTCCACAGAAGGCCCTTGCAAAATGTAGCTTGCAACACATTCTGCAGGGGCTGAAGACTGCGCAGCCAGAAAAACTTACGCATACTTATGAGCTAATCCTCTGCCATTTGGTGATGCATTTTTGATGTTCTTCATGTTTTCCCTTATGCTAAGTGTGGATGGGGGAAGAAAAACTCCTTTTAATTCAGAGGAGTGAATTTTTCGTGTTTATGAGGGGGCACCCCAAATCAACCAATTTCCAGCTGGGAAATTTTTTTTTTTTTTAAAATCATGTATGTCAGCAGTTCTTCTCTCCCTTCCTCATAAAATCTGGACCATTTTCAAATTTATAATGAAATGTGGAAAAGATTTAATTGAGAACAGTTTTGCTTTTCCATAGGAATATTTTGCATGACATTAGTTGGAAATAACCCAGGTCCATCTGTTTTTCTTGGAAGGCCAAAGTTCATTTAGTACAAACCTCTGAAGACAACACCTGTGCACTCTCCCACCTCACTCCCTCCAGACTTCCTCCAGAAGTCTCCAGACCCCAGATTCTTACATCAGATGTTTTCAGCAGGGTTCCCAGGGCCTGCTTGGAGAGGGACTTCCCTTGTGAGGAAGTTCTTCTGGGAACCATGGAGGGTTGTGCTGGTAAGCAGGGACTCCAGTCACTGTGTTAAAAACAACCACCACCACAACCATCAAGCTAATGTTGCAAACACAGAATTGTTATCTGATAATAACCCATTTTGTTAAGCAGGAGGGGACTTATGCAAAAGATATGTTCTATGCAAGTTTTCTATTTGAACTCTTAAGCACTTTAAACAACAATATTTTAAAGACAGGCATTTGTAACTTAAGCTGACAGCTAGGGTTTGGAATGAAATTTCTCTTTCATGTGTTTCTGCCAATCTTCCAAGACACATCTGCAGACAGAGCATGGGGAAAACATATTTCTAAAGGCTTCATTTCAAAGCTCTTCCCTTCCTTCTGCCTGTTGGACAACCTTTCCTAACAAAACAAACTGGATGCGCAATGATTGTCAGTAGAGAGAGTCAGACAGTTACTATACATGCCCATAAACTTGCATTTTTCTGTCTTTTGACTATAACACAAAAGAATGGTAACTTCGTTAAGCAAAAGGAATAAAACCCTAAAAAAAAAAGAGGAAAAACACACAGTGGAAACAGCATTAGATTTCATTCTCTAGGTTCTCAGAAATCAACAAAAACTTACTTGGACACCTTCACAAATTCAGAGAATCACATCAGACTCACTTTGTGTTAAACATTATCAGGAATCTTTCCATATACCAGCTCAAGGGCTGGAATCAGCTCAAGAGGCATAAGAAAGTATGATTACACCACGTTTCCAATTTGACTTTGAAGATTCAATAGGGACTTGATCCAAACCCTACTGAAATAAATGGAAAAAAATAGTCTTATATCTTAGTTTAGACATATTCAGTTTGGATGCAGTTCAGAGAAGTACTTGTACTTGGCAACTAATGTAAATGAAACATATTAACCTATCATTAGAAAAAAAAAAAAGTGTGCCAGAATGGATCTATATAAGGATAAATTTATAAGTATTGTTTTATGCTGTCTAGGCATTCCAGAATTCCAACAGCTGAACAGAGAGGTGAAAAACTATTTTCATACAGAATTTTTATAGTGTCAGTTAAAATCTGAATAAAGATCCGAACCTTTTTTTTCCTCCACAATTATTGTCACAGACTAATGCAAATCTGCAAATAAGTAATGAATTATGTGAAATTAGCAAGGATATGCATTGCTTGTCACAACACCATTCTGTTTTCTTTAATTGACATTCCATGAAACTTTTCTTCTATTTGTAAAAGAACAAAGAATTTATCACAATAATGAGATAAAACTATAAAATCATTCCTAGCTTACTTGAATATTTGTATTTTAATGGTAAAGTAGAACAGAAAAATGACTCAAACTGTAGCACAGTATTAATTGCTAATTAGTTTACCATTATGGCTGGAATGCTTTCTAGCATTCTAAGTCAGTTTTAATCCATATAAACAGCCCAGGAATGCTCTATCTCAAAACATGTAATTATGGGGGATTATATTACACCTCCAGCATTTTGGCAAATGCTTGCAATGGCAAAAGATAAAAAGTAATACCAGTCCTTCTTGTGATTTCATATAAACAGAAAAAATGGCTAATTATCACCCCCCCTCCTTTTTATTTTTTTTTCCTTTCATTTAGAATCAGAATTACAGACTTTATATCAGACAAAATTTTTCTACTACATTCTCCTTTACTCTGCTCACATCTCTCCTGAAACAGAATTTAGCAGAGCTGGTATTTATTCTCAAAATTTCCAGAAGAATTACTGTATATCACTACCATATGCACTACTTTTTATTTTAAATAAGTTTCCAGTTGAAAGGAAAAAGCAAACAAACACAGAATGTTGTTTTTGCCAAGAACTAAGTGGCTGTTACGTGCATTGTTTGCTGGCTAAATGACAGCAGTTTTAACTAGTAATCATGCTTACAAGTGACAGTTCTTTTAGACCAAGCTCAATTTAAATTAAAGAAGCTAGCTCATGGGCGTTCACCTTCCTTTTGAGAAAAAACAACTGTCCGAAGCATTTATCTTATGAGATCTTAGTCACAGAGATATAAACAAACAGATCAACTTCATTCCCTGCTCCCCACCCCCCCCACTTTCTCCAGGAGAGTCTACTGGCTTCGGATAGCTAGGTCTCACCAAATATCCTAAAAAACTTGTAGTCTGTCCTACAGCCTTCCCAAAGAGAAGCTCCTCCTGAAACTCCTGTGCTGAAGCATGGGCCTGGTGCGTCCTGAGAGCCTGGCCCAGCTCTGGGGTTAGAGTGATGGAGCCACCAGGCTCCCGAGGCCCCTGCTTTTACATGCCAGCATTGCTCAGGAGCCTTGCTGGCAAGGTCAGGGAAATAGCAAGGGCTTCAGGTGGCTAGGAGAGGGGAGCTCTACGCGCTGGAGCCAGGACTATGTGGAGACCTTTCCTCTCCTGCAGCTTTTTGCCTTCCACTGGGCCTTTTTCATCAAGGGCAGGTGGCCACAATTAGGAGCCCTGAAGGAGAAGAATGAGAAGGAGCAGGGAAATCCACCACCAGGGAACAGCAAAAAGAACTTCCCTTCTTTTGTCCTGCAGCCATTCAACCGGTTTTTGTTTTAACATTTTAGCAAGCCAATTTCCCTTCAATTCAAGCCCTGGATTTGTCTGAGCAGACTGTGGATCTACGAGGTAATGATCCCGCTGACAGACATTCAGGCAGCTCCTTCGTCACCATGGTGGCCACCTCTAGCTGCACCCTATGTCATTCAACACTGCTTTTGTGCAGCTCTCCTCATTTGCATACTCAGAGCTAGAAAGCCTTTTGCTGTCTCCCACCCCACCACTTGCATCGCTGCCTTACACTGTTTCCTGCCTTCAGCTTTTCCAGAATTCTTGCTTTTTCTAAAAAAGTAACACCTCTGTTTTCAAAGAGATGTAGGCATATCCCATGCATATCAACTGGCTCTGCTGTCCCCCTCTGATGGCTGCTCACCACTTCTGCAGGCCCACAGTAGCTTTCCCTCACCTTCCACCATTCCTGGCTGTAATTGGACATTCTTGAAATTAAATGATAAACTATTTTTCAGGGCCCTTCTGCCCAGCAAACACTTAGGCTTGTCACTGACTACGATTTTCGGCACCTGTAGGTTTTTCAAGAGGCATCTCTTTCTTTTTGACCCCTTAAGTAGGGGCACATTTGACAAGACAGGTCAGGATTTTGCAATAAATGTATATGGCCACCTTTTCCTATGATTTCAGCAGCAAATGAGCTGAGTTCTTCTAAAGTTTAGGCCCTGCTCCTTCCTTTTTACATTAACCAAAACCAAGGAAAAAGAAAAACCTCCAGACTAGTGGTCTGAAACACAGATTTCTGTTGGAGATGTTTTTGAATCCAAGTCTTTTGCACTTTGGCAACACACTGTCATTTTCACTTAATTTTCCTGACAACCCACCAATAAAGCCAAAAGTCTGATAGGCAAAAGTGAATTAAAGTGCACCTTTCTCATCTGGAAAAGTGACATCTGCTGTTCTAAAGATAACACAGCATTTCCAACGGAAATAAGATACTAAATATCTGAATCTTGTTTGTCATCAAAACCTGGGAAAACAACAATAAGCTGACTTATTTGGAAAAAAAAAATGTTTTTGAAATGCATGCTTTAAGATCCTGCCCTCTCTGCTCAGCTTGTCAGACATTTTAACTTTGAATCCTAAAGTAATTCCACTGCTAAACATGATGAATTCAATTCTGTGTTTAAGAAAGTTCCTTTTCCCCCATCCGTGAGTCATTCAGCTCCTCTCTTGAAAGTAGCTTTACTGATTTCAAATTTTTCTGTTTGGTAAACAGGCCCATCATTTTTCTGTTGAAAAATCATCACCTTACAGATGGGTCATGCATGGACTATGTGCCAGCTGACTCACATCCTGAGATAAAAGTTACAATGGTTTAGGTGATTTTTTTCTAAATCCATTAAGTTAAACCAGAGAAAAATCCTTACAACCTAAATCAATTGAGATTTAGTGCAAGTCTGAATTTAGTTGGAAAGTATTTTTTTTTGTTTAAGCATTTGAACAGCTTAAATTTCTCAGTATAGACAAAACTTTTAGTGTCACTTAAGTCCTGGAATTAGGGTTTATTTGTATTATGGACAAATAAAGTCCTTTCCCAAGCAACAGATTTCGTTCTTTGTCAAACTGGTGTCTTATGCTGTATTGCATGGATAACAAGGAATGCATTTAATACATAAAAATCAGAGTCATGAGACACTGAAAGTTAATTATAATGTTGCAGAGTTTAAGGGTCAGGATTAGCAGGCTAGGACTACTTGTCAGTAGGAGTAAAAAGACCAGAGAAGAAGAGGTCCACAGTAATAAAGGAGGGAATTAAAAGGACATCTGTGAAGACACTGCTTCCTCTTTTTTTTCTTTTTTTTTTTTTTTTTTTTGAAATTAAAAGGAAAAATCTGATTTTGAAAATTGGTCCCAGGTATCTAAAATTAGAGAAAGTTATTTGATTTTTAGAACTTTCAACTTTGTGTTCTTTAACTTCATATGCATTTCCTTTTTGGCATTTGAGAAGCACACTTTCCCTCTGATATTAGTTCCATTCCAACCTTGTGCTATGAAAGGAAAAAACTTTATGGAAAGAACATAGCGCCTTGATTGTCCCTATATATTACAAATAATAATAATAATAAAAATAAATGGAAAAAGCTGAGCAATACATGGGACTAGATATGAACTAAATACATGTTACGAAGAGAAACAGGCCGTACTAACTGTAGTCTGAAGCCACATATTTTCAGATACATTTCATTTCCATGCTGCCTCAGTGGTATTTATCTCATGAATGGCTAAAAATTAGATTTTGCCAGCAAAATATATATATATATATATATATATATATATATATATATATATATATATATAAGCAGAAGGTATTTGACTTGGCTTCTCCAGAAGCCTTCAGCTGTTTGCATTCAGGGAGTAGAACTATTTAACATGGGCCTGGTCCTCAAGACTTTCCTCAGTTTTATATTCACTCCCTACTCTGGAAAATTTTCCAGTTGACTTCACTGGGTACTTTTGCTAAATTTTAGGCCTAACTGAGAGCCAGTGCTGAAGACTGCGCACGATTACTGTTAGCAATGAAAGTCAATAACGCTATTTACTTGAGTTGTCTTAACTTTTCTCCGTACCCATGAACAAAGTTATAACCTTGAGGTCAAGAGCCTTTGATAATTTATCATCAAAGAGGGAAAATATATTCTTCAGAAATTTTCAAAGAAAATTAAAAATCCAAAAAAGTCTCTCTCTGTAAAAACAAACAAAATGGGAAAGCAAGTGTCCATGCACTAGCTACTTAAAATATCTGGTAATAGTATCTTCGAGATACTGTTATTTTATATATATATATATATATATATATATATATAATTGATATATTGATATATATTTTTATATTTTATATTTTTTATTGATATGTTGATATATATTTTATTATCTATATTATTATTATATATATAAGGACCAACCAACAGGTTCTTAAGAAATAATCCCCTTCTTTTGTACATGATATGGAGAATTTCTCTGATTTGTTGCAGCTATGTCAAACCATTCTCTAAAGTGCACATATGCTGCTATTGCTAGCCCTTGTGGTTAGATTGCCACAAGCCAAGTTTCCAAAATAGAATATTAAGTTCCTACAACAAACTAAAGTGTCCAGTAACATAGTGCACTATAGTTAGATGTTAAGATAGTCGGTAAATAAAATATTGCTTATAGGACAGTTGAAGCCAAGTCCAGGAAGTGAGTAGGACCTCAGGACTTCTGCCAGACACTAAGGTAGCATATGGTGCTAAGACAAAAATAAATAAAAAATCATAAATAGGTGGGACACATTCTTGTTGCACATAGTCAAAGGGTGAAATCCAAGCCATGTTGAAGTGACCAAGAAAAATCTCTGTGAGCCAGGACTGCACCTTATTAGAAAGTAATTAACTTCAATGTTACTGCCAAGAGTTTGAGTCTGCATGCACCAACCCACTAAGCTGGGAAACTTTTCTATGCTACAAGAGCAGAAATTGCAAAAATGTGCAGAGCATGGCAGGAAGAAAGGTTGCCCTGGTGAGGTTTGGAAGCTGTGGTGTCTCCATGATTATATAGGAGTGTCTCCTTTTAGCCAGTATCAAAGACAATAAGCAGTGATGTGAAAAGACATAAGAAAAATTACAAGATGACATTTCAAACATTGTTTTGGTGGTAGACAAAACTCACGGCTTCCAGATCTTACAACTCTGTCTGCAGCATAGAAATAGGCCTACTCAGCATCCTCAGATCTGAGTGTTGGTTTGAAACTTGTGCCCCAATGTCCCAGCTGACTCATTTCAAATGTTTGTTGCCTATACACAGACACTCTAAGTTTTGGAAGGAAGTCTACGTTGGGTTTACTTGAGGGAAACCTCTAGTTTAGAGATGACCACATTTTAACCAGCAGATTTCTCCCCTTTCCGTTACACCTACGTGCTTGCGTAACTCCACTCCTCCCATCCTCTTTGACAGGTATAGCAGTGGTGGCTGAAGTAGGAGAAAGAACCTGTGACAAATTACACCTTACCGATAGAAAAAAAAAAAAAAAAAAAGTAAAGCTAACCTATCATATTGAACATCATGTTTATTTCAAGATCATGTTACTCTTTGTTAGGGCCGCAGAGTAACCTTTCAACCTTAAAACACACAAACCGAGGTCTATTGGAAGAGTGTTTACAGCATCCACTGAGAAAGAGATCACTGAATACTCTTCTACACCATTACTTAATGCAAAGACTTCTTTATGACCAGCCAGGCTAAGAGTAACTAAGATGGGTAACAAATTCCCTTTGGGAGGAAGATCTCTTTATTTGAATTAGTCTGGAAAAGACCAAAATGATGCTGACTGAAAATAGTAAATGTTCTAAGTGTGAAACAAGATGTCATCTCCTCTGCCACTGAACACCATCTTCCAAAGGAGTGATATGAAACTTTAATTTGGATGGCTAGGTAGTGATGGAAATTCAGAAAGATATTTTTTTCTTCTTCTAACATTACAGAAAACATCTGGCCACAGTAAGCCAAATAAGTGCTAATTACAGTAATTGACTCTCTGGAGCTGAACATGAGCATGATGTGTGTTTCAGCTACTAGAAAACACCCTTGCACTCTCCCCAGCACAGACCACCATGTCACCAGGCCTACCTGACACTGGCATTCATTCAGCTTCATCGCTGCAGTGCAACTACCAGACTGCTATTTATCTTAGAGGCACACTGTGCTAAAGGGCACTGTGAAATCTGAACTCCTGGTCGTTCACAAAGCGCAGGAGAAAGTACACAGGAACAGTAGAGAAAGCATTTCTGAGTCACTGAAATCACTTTTCAAAAGACCTTAGAGTCAGGTTCTGGCCACTTAGAGGAACTGCAAATTTACTTATTTATTTTTCTTAAAATGCTTTTCAAAAAAAAAAAAAAGTAAGCAAACAAAGTTAACCTAAAAAATCCTCCCAAATTTAAAAGAAAACCACATCTGAAACACTAAAAACCACGGCAAACACCAACAACTCCACACTCAACAAAATTTTAACCTCAATGACACTGATGTAAGTAGAGGTTCAAGTGAAGGCACTGAGGGGTTTTGTCAATATTAGTGACGTAGACATAAGGAAAGTACATAGAAGCAGATAGCTGTTATAGTGGGGGCTCAGGTATGGTTCTAGTTTTGCAATCACAGTTCCTATTGTTAAATACAGATTTCTTTAGGCATGGTCTGAGGATGACAGAATATTTTCTGAAGTCAGTAACATCTAACAACATACTGGAAGGCCTGAGGTCAGCATCAGACTGTTAGCATTTTAAAGATTTTAAGTCTTAACATTTCCCTTAGTTCAGAAAAATATTCTATGAACTATTTCCTCTGAAGAGGAATTTGTGAAAGTGCTTTTACTCTTGTTCAAAAAGTATTTTGATATTAGGATGCAGTGATTAGAAGCGATAAACAGTCAGTAATGTTTCAGTAATGTTTTCTGGTTCAGTAATGATGGATTATGCAGCACACAGTCAAATGAACACTATTGAAATTGGCCTGATATTAGATACCAAAAGTGTATGTTTGCAGACTTGTTGGCTCTGATTGTTAATATGATTGTCTACCATTTTAACTACAATTTATTTCCAGGGAGTAACTTCTACAGTCTTAAACTCAGTCTGTACATGTTGTACCTAAAAGCAAATGAAGAACATTTTGAGAAGGGAAGTAGCACATGTATATTTCCAGAAAGAGGAAAAAAAAAAAACACACACACACAAACAACAACACAAAAACCCCAGCTATTTCAACAGAAAGTACATGACAGTAAATACTTAGCTGTAAGCAGCCTGGCAGCAGAGCACAGACATGTTTGTTACAAGGCACACTGGAGCATCGCAAAATACATAAAGTAAATCCGATTCATAAAACTAGACTAATAATCTTATTTTCATTTGTGATTATGGGTAGCAGTATCAGATTGTAAACTCTTCTTGTCTTAAAAAGTCTAGGAAAAAAAGAAATCTCAAGGAATTTTTATTGAGTAAGCTAACATAATGTAGCCCACATTTTCATATTTGAGATAACAGAACAAAAACATTATGTGGTTCTGTATGGACAAATAGTACCATCCTACTAATATTTGGGTCATATGAGTTGTGTCACTCATGTCAGAGTTACAATATCCTGATTCCGCCTGTTTTATAACTTACTGACATTTCTTTTATCCACAACAACGGTGCAACGCCTACCTGAGACTTGATCTGCACACTTTTTTCTTTGATGTTCTCCACTCTGCGCCAGGGGTCATACTGCTGGCAGACATGCCGTGGGGTATGAATGATTTAAAGCAACAGGTGAAAGTCTTTAAATGAGTGTATTTACTACCACCTTTCAAGGACTCTGCATCAGCTATGCTTGATCGTATTCCATGAGTGTTCTCAGATGCACTTTCCATTGTGTTGCTGCTTAGTAGCACAGTCATATTTCATGTAAGTTAGCTATTCCATGAATTTCACGTGCTCATCCTGTAAAGCTGTTCTTGCGTGGATGGTCAATCTCCCAGGCTTTCATCACTCAATAAGGGACAGATACATTTCAGTGTTAAGCAAACTAATAGTATTTCCTACATCCCCATGAAAACACTTCTGCTTGCATCTCATCTACTTGCACTTTCTTTAATGTTTATCTCTCTCACCTCCTCTTCTCACTGCAAGAGTCTGAAAACATTCCAATGCCTTAAAGAACTTGCTGTTTCAAAGTGATCTTATTCTCCCTCCTTCAAACCTTTTTCTTAAAGACCACCTCTTCTAGAGCTATTTTATTCCATTAAGCTTTGGAAGCTCAGCACCACTTGAGGAGCAACATGAACTTAAGCCGAAATTCTAGCACCAGCCTCTGATCAGATACTCCTTGTCTGCACGAATGCAAGTTAGAAGAAACACCTCTCTTATCTTTAGCTACCTCCCAAGGTTTTACTTTGCATGACAGCTCTAATGATTGCAATCCCAATTGTGCAAAAAAAAAAAAAAAAATCAGATAAATCAAACCCCAAAATTGCAAAGACCCTTAGCACAGGGGGAAAGAATATGGAGGACTGCGAGGTGCAAAGAATGTCACTGTAGGTCATCTGCAAATATAATCCTATTCACTAAATAACAGACACAAAAACAACTGTAAGAGTGTGAAACTAAGTTTTCTGACCTGATGCTCCAGTACTGAAATTTTGTATGCTCTGCTAGGAAGCTAAAATTGTTCCTTCTTCTCTACTTTCCCCTTTGTTTACCTCATAGCAGAATGAATGGTTTTATCATACAAAATAAAAACAAAATAAAAAGAATAGGGCAGTTCAGGGGCAATGCAGGCTGGATATCATGAAACGGTTCATCAATAGGCTGGTTGGACGCTGGAACAGGCTCCCCAGGGAAGTGATCATGGCACTGAGCCTGCTGGATTTCAAGAAGCATTTGGACAATGCTATCAGATGTATGGTTTGATTTTTTGGTTGGTCCCTTTGGGAGTTGGACTCGATGATCCATGTGGGTCCCTTCCAATTCAGGATATTCTATGAATATTTCTTGACGTGAATTACTCCAAGGTAAGAGATGGTCAGTCAGGATATTATGATATTTAGTTTACATATAATAGTGAGATCTGCTCCTAATGTTGATAATAGAAGTCAATGCAGATAAACGGCTGGAGAGCAGATCACGAATTAGAAGACCTCAGTTCTAATGTAGACTACGCCACTACTTAGTTAAGAAGCTGTCCAAAATACTTCATTACATAACACTTCTCTTCCCACTACAATGTGCTTCTACTATGCAGCAATTAAAATTATGTAAATATTTCCTTAATAGATCCAGTAGCCTCAAAAAAACCAAGATCCCTCAAATGCATCTTTGAGTTTTTGGCAGTATCCTGAAGCACATCAGGAATTTAACATATTCAGGTGCTTAGATACATCTAAATTACACTTTAAAGTAAATATTTTTAAAATAAAATTAAATAATTAAGAGCTCCAGAAATTAAACACACCCTCAGCTTCAGAATCCATTTACAGAATGATAACAATCAGCACCTATAAAACCTCATCAGCAGTAAAACACTGGAAGGGAGAGAGAATGTTTTCAGCAATAGCTGATGTCTGCATTGGCAACAAAAACAGTCTCTGAGCACTGGCATCAAGGAGCATTTGATGTGAACAAAGTGACATCTTGTTTCATCAAAGGTTAATGAGTACAGCAGCTCTGTCAGCAATATATTAAGACAGCAGTGTCACCATTCGTCATACTTGGTGAGTTCAAGGCAGACTGCAAGCATCACCATTTGTGGATTTGTTGGGACTTCTGCCTTCTGGTTCAGTAAGTTTAATGTGACAAGTTAGCATTTCACCATAAGCAACTCTACACTGTTTTTCTCCAGAGTAAAAATATTTCTCTAAGCCCAGAACTTGTTCTGACTGGAAAACTAGAGGCTTTTCTCAGAAAATTTTTTTCAACTAGAAAGAAAGGCAGAAAATGTAATAAGACATCATTAACCACTTATATATATATATATAATATATATTTTTATATATACATATACACACACACACACACACACACTTTCTGATAAAAACCCTTGATTGTTTTGTTTTAAGAAAACACTATATTGCTTCAGGGGTTTCTTTTCAATAAAAAAAAGTCTGTAAAACTTTCGGTTTAGATATTTATCCATAACTGTCCATTAAAATCAGTGGAAAAGTGTATAGTAACATCAACAGGGAGACAAGAAAACAACAGCAGTGAGACGGAGCACAACCCAAGTTCAGCACTCAGTGCTCAAATTCTGCTGCTATGTTCAGTGCTGTTGAGCAGAATGATACTTCAACCAGCTCCTGAGCTGGTAGAGTTTTCTGTCACTATCTCAGCAAATTATGATGGCTAAAAAAGCACCTGATTCCAGGACAGATTAAATAAAGCCTGGATGCACAAATAAGACTTTGGGATTTGGACCTTACATGCAACAGCACTTGTCAAGTCCTATCATCCAAGTTTGTAACAAGTAATAGCACATTTTCTTACTGGATAAGATCTTATCTTTCTCTAACCTTGGAGAGGATGTGGACAACACTTCTTCATCTCACATGGCATTGGCTTCCACAATCCATGACAGAAGCCAAGGACAGGAAACTTCTTTCTGCTCAGAAGCACCCAGGTGAGGTTAAAGTCTCTGTAGACTTTAACAAGTCAGTGGTGTTATGTGGTGTTTACTATGTTACCATTTACAAGCTGTGCTAATATTGTTGCTTCAAGTGCTTCTGAAGCCTGCTGCTATTGGCAAATCATGGCTATTTTCAAAGGCTTAGGTGTTACCTCCTCTGAGGGCTGAACGACTTGTTTGGGACAGTTTATTTCCATGACCATGTTTGTTTTACATGAACTAAACTTTCAGCTCAGTCAGTGTCTGGCTAGACAAACCTTCACTGCAACAGCTTATTGCACAAAGGTCTCATTTACATCATCACGTATGTGTTTCACACAGCAACGTAGACTTCACGGAAGAATCACAGAAAACATGGTTCAAACAGAGCTCAGGCAGCCTTATAGTCCATCAGGTTTTCTTATGCCATTCCTGAAAGAGATTTGTGTAATCCTGTTCTAAAAAACATGTAATGACAGAGATCCTGCCTTTTCCCTGTACAATCCATTCACCTGTCAAAAAGGTTCCCGCTCCCCCATAAAATGTCTACCTTATCCTTTTCTTGGTACAAACACTTGTCTTAACCACCATAAACATGGGAAATAGACTATTCTTCTCTTTGTGTCTGTTGCAAGGTTTACCATATATTCTTTCAGTCATCTCTGGATAGCTCAGGTCCACGTGGACATAGGAGTGCTACCACCTGCTTTCTCCAAGCAAGCAGTTGTACTGAATCAGACTTTGCAGTGATCAAGATTTTAACTGGCATTCTGCCTGCTATATTCATGTACAACAGAGTCCCATTTGCATAGTAAATAATATTCTTTCACTTTTTGGCTGGTATCCCATGCTATTTGTTAGGGATATAGATAGCTTGGAATTTGGAGACAGTTTTGGCAAATGCATTCACTGGTTTTAAAAGCAAATGGAATAAAGAAAGACATGACTTTTGCCCTGGTTTCCTAAAGAAGTCAGTCCTACACAATCATGCTACACAAGGCTTTCTGTCCACTCATCCCACCCCCACTAGCAACTTCTAATCCTGTAGGTTACTTTCAGCCTGATTTGACAGGAATGAAGAGTTCAAAGACTGAGTATCTGAAAGATTTGTGGGAAAAAAAAAAATAAAAAATAAAAAAAAAGACAAAGAACAGAGCCTATCTGAATCAGAATAAGCAGATAACTTACCAGGTATTCAGAATACTTTTCTGAAAGAGACCTACAAATTGTCAGTTTTGCAGGAAAAGTTTCAGCTGAAGCTTGTTCCCTATTAGAGCTGAACTAGCCTAAAGAATGCTAGTTCCAGAACTCCTAGATCCATTTACATTAGCCTGGAAAATACGTTTGCCATAATAGAAAATTCTCAGTGAATAGGGTTATTATTCATTTCTGTGAGGCTCCTTTCATCAGGAGATCTGAAAGCATGTGACAAAGAAGGCCTTGAGCGTTATCTGTTTTATGAATTGAAGAACAGACAAGGGAAGCACCTTGCCTGAGGTCAATAGATCAATGGCAAACCCAGGTGTCCCTCAAGTAGTTCAAGCAGTTGTCCATGCTGCTTCAGGCACACCTCAAACAGAATCAGATAACTTATTTTACTATCCTATTCTTCTCCCCGTCAGCTTGACACTCACTTAGAGTAGTGGTCTAGGCTACTTTTACATGACAGACAAGAACCAGTGGAACAGAACCTTTTTTTTTTTTTTCCAGAAAATAGCACTTTCTCAGATTTTTAAAAGTGTGCTCACAAAAGCATCCAAATGCAGAGTAATTCCTACATTCCCATCCAAATGGGTAATTCCTACACACATTGGTTGCTTTTGAAAATTAAGTTTTCTGTGTTTTTGAGTTAATGAAGGGAGTTCAAGAATCATCTTCAGCCACAGCAGTTCTCATGCAGTCTGAAGGCAGAAACTCTTGCTGAATTTTGTGCTGGGTTTACTATAATTGTGCAGAGAATTTCCATTTACTTTCCCTCAATAATGTAACTTCTGTGCATTCAGAATCTAAATATATAATTTGCTTAAATACTTTGTAGGAGATTCTGTAGCCCTAACTATTGCATTCAGCTATGCTAAATAAACCTGTTCCATAATCAATGCCTGTTCCCAAGCAGTTTCTAAAATCAACCTGCCTAAAAGATTCTCACACTGAAAATCAAATTTCATGGAGAATTCATGGTCATTTTACCAGAACCGTTTTTATTATTCCAGACAAATCCATTCAGTGTAAATGACCATGGATAAAACCACAAAACAGTGTTCCCTCTGCTAAATATTAGCAACAAACAATGATTCATTTGAAACAAGACTTCCAACTGTAATTCTATCCCACTAACTAAATAAATGAGGTGCTAAAAGCACTGAATCCCAGTGATCTCTCTAATATGACAGGAGGGAAAAAAAAAAAACAACTAGCTTTTACCACAGAACAGCGTTTAAAATAGAATTATCTGAGAGCCTCCCTCACTACCACAAGTGGTCCTTCTGACGTCTTCACTTCCGTAATGCAGATTTGAAGGGTCTTAAAATATTAAGATACAGGCACTAATAAGGATAAAGAATACTAAGTGGCATTAGCTTTTTAAATCTAGTTTCAGATACCTCATTCTGGACATACGAAAAACCTTGATTTTCCTTCTTGTGCCTTCAGCGACCCTGGTATAAAAATGCTAACATTAGTATAATTCCTTTGAGTCCCAGTGAAGCAAGCGACCCTCTTTTCTGTGTCTGGCATTAACTAACATGATTGGCAGACCTAGATATCCAACCAGCATCATGACGCTGCACAACAAGTATTCTAAATGTGTTTTAGGCATATACACTTATCTACTTCTGCAGGGATACTTTTATTTGACCTTTTTTATTCCAGCTTTTGGCATTGCTCCAGTGAAACACTTCAGCAAATATTTAATTTTCATCATGTATGCAACTGAGCTATCTTCTAAAACCAGTGCCTCTGCAAAGCACGGTCTTTTTTTCACCTTAAGTGCAAAGAGGATTTAAACATGAGCCCATGCTGAAAACCTGATGCTAGTTACAGAAGCCGAGCTGTTGGTAGCAGTCACCTTCCCAATATTGCTGGATCATCATGACTGATTATTTAATAAGCATCAAGTTCTACATTCTCTGCTAAGGGAAAAAGTAGTGCTTTTGTAAAGGATGTTTCTCTTTTTAGGAAACTGAAGTAGTTTCCCAATAACATACAGTTTAAAACCAGTACAAATATACTACAGAGAAAACAAGTGAAAACTACACAAAGCCTCCTAAAATGAAGGATTGTACCAGACATGTACAAGAACAATATTCTGAAAATGACAGCATACAAAAAGTATCTGTTTTGATGTGTAATGCACAGAAATGCTCTGATTTCAATGAAGAACATACAATGTTAATTAGGTCTGAGTTGAAAGTAATAGCCAACACTGTGGGGATTAGAGCAAAGTCTGAGAGCTTGCACTTACACTGGGGGTGATTTTTGTGATTTTTTATTTTTTTTTGGTGGGTTAAAATTAATGAAAGGAGAAAAAAGACCCAATGGAACATGAATGAAAACCAAATTAATTAACCCAAGTGATTTTTAGATGCATAATCAATTTCAGAGCCTAACACATTGCTTTCAATGGCTAATTAAAACATGACTTGGGATGTTAAAGATTATGTATGTGCTTGAACAAAGAAATTGGGATTTTGATTACTTCTTTGATCATTTAGGGTATGGCATTGCAGCCTTTTATGCACATACCTAAATGGGATGGCTCACATGAATAAAATTAGTCATGTGCATGTGTAATGGCCAAGGTCTTCACAAACACAGCAGGAAACTTTAGGACCGAAAGCCTAAAACTACACTTTTGGCTTAAGAGAGACTCACGAGCTGTGTACTGCTACAAGTCAGATATTTGTCAATCAGGCACAGAGATAGTGCTACCACATATAGGGTTATATGTTTGCAAGACTGTGCTTCTGATATGTGTGGTGGATTTGCTACACACAGAAAAACTAAGGGCTGAATATTCTGTTTTTATTTGCAGGCTTGGATCCTACTCTGAAAACCATTTGATTTCAGCAAATCAGTATAGTTGCTATCTAAAATGAGACGCGTGAGTTACAGAAGTCTAAGTGAAATCTTTTCCCCCACCTACTTTCAAGGAGTCAAAAAGTTACAGTCAATTTAAAAATAAAACTTAGGGCTTTAAACTAGGAAAGAAGGGGGATGGAGCTGAAAGAAGGCCTGTTGGAGCTGTGCCAGGAGGAACAATGGCAGAGTCGGGGAAGATGGCAATGGCCCAGCTGAAGTGCATCTACACTAATGCACACAGCATGGGCAACAAACAGGACAAGCTAGAAGCCATCGTGCAGCGGGAAGGCTATGACTTGGTTGCCATCACAGAAATGTGGTGGGACCACTCTCATGACTGGAGTGCTGCAATGTCTGGCTATAGGCTCTTCAGAAGGGACAGGCAGCACAGAAGGGGTGGTGGTGTGGCTCTCTATATTAGAGAGTGTTTAGATGTTGAGGAACTTGAGGCTGGGAATGATAAGGTTGAGTCCCTATGGGTTAGGATCAGAGGGAAGGCCAACAAGGCAAACATCCTGGTGGGGGTCTGTTATAGACCGCCGAACCAGGATGAGGAGACGGATGAGGAGTTCTACAGGCAGCTGGCAGAAGCCGCGAAATCGTCAGCGCTTAGTTCACGTGGGGGACTTCAACTTCACAGACATATCCTGGAAGCACAACACAGCCCAGAGAAAGCAGTCTAGGAGGTTTCTGGAGAGCATGGAAGATAGCTTCCTGATGCAGCTGGTTAGAGAGCCTACCAGGGGAGGTGCCCCGCTAGACCTTCTGTTCACAAACAGTGACGGTCTGGTGGGAGATGTGGTGGTTGGGAGCTGTCTTGGGCAGAGTGACCACGAAATGGTTCAGTTCTCTATTCTTGGCGAAGTCAGGAAGGGGACCAGTAAAACCGCTGTCTTGGACTTCCGGAGGGCTGACTTTAAGCTGTTCAGGTCACTGGTTGGCAGAGTCCCTTGGGAGGAGGTTCTGAAGGGCAAAGGAGTCCAGGAAGGCTGGGCGCTCCTCAAGAAGGAAATCTTAACAGCTCAGGAGCGGTCTGTCCCCACGTGCCCAAAGACGAGCCGACGCGGAACTAGACCGGCCTGGCTGAGCAGAGAGTTGTGGCTCGAGCTTAGGAGAAAAAGGAGGGTTTATAATCTTTGGAAAAGAGGGCAGGCTACTCAGGAGGACTATAAGGATGTTGCGAGGCTGCGCAGGGACAAAATTAGAAAGGCCAAAGCTCATCTGGAGCTCAATCTGGCTACTGCCGTTAAAGATAACAAAAAATGTTTTTACAAATACATCAACGCAAAAAGGAGGACTAAGGAGAATCTCCATCCTTTACTGGATGCGGGGGGAAACTTAGTTACAAAAGATGAGGAAAAGGCTGAGGTGCTCAATGCTTTCTTTGCCTCAGTCTCTAGTGGCAAGACCGGTTTTTCTCTGGATACCTGGTACCCTGAGCTGTTGGAAGGGGATGGGGAGCAGGATGTGGCCCTCGCTATCCATGAAGAAATGGTTGGCGACCTGCTACAGCACTTGGATGTACGCAAGTCGATGGGGCCGGATGGGATCCACCCGAGGGTACCGAGCGAACTGGCGGAGGAGCTGGCCAAGCCACTTTCCATTATTTATCGGCAGTCCTGGCTATCAGGGGAGGTTCCAGTTGACTGGCGGCTAGCAAATGTGACGCCCATCTACAAGAAGGGCCGGAGGGTAGACCCGGGGAACTATAGGCTTGTTAGTTTGACCTCGGTGCCAGGGAAGCTCATGGAGCAGATTATCTTGAGTGTCATCACGCGGCACTTGCAGGGCAACCAGGCGATCAGGCCCAGTCAGCATGGGTTTATGAAAGGCAGGTCCTGCTTGACGAACCTGATCTCCTTCTATGACCAAGTGACGCGCTTGGTGGATGAAGGAAAGGCTGTGGATGTGGTCTACCTTGACTTCAGTAAGGCTTTTGACACCGTTTCCCACAACATTCTCCTCAAGAAACTGGCTGCTCGTGGCTTGGACTGGCGTATGCTTTGTTGGGTTAAAAACTGGATGGATGGCCGGGCCCAAAGAGTTGTGGTGAATGGAGCCAAATCCAGTTGGAGGCCGGTTACTAGTGGAGTCCCCCAGGGCTCAGTGCTGGGGCCAGTCCTCTTTAATATCTTTAGCGGTGATCTGGATGAGGGGATCGAGTGCACCCTCAGTAAGTTTGCAGATGACATCAAGTTAGGAGCGTGTGTCGATCTGCTCGAGGGAAGGAAGGCTCTGCAGGAGGATCTGGATAGGCTGGAGCGATGGGCTGAGGTCAACTGCATGAAGTTCAACAAGGCCAAGTGCCGGGTCCTGCACCTGGGGCGCAACAACCCCAAGCAGCGCTACAGGCTGGGAGATGAGTGGCTGGAAAGCTGCCTGGCAGAGAAGGACCTGGGAGTACTGGTTGATAGTCGGCTGAATATGAGCCAGCAGTGTGCTCAGGTGGCCAAGAAGGCCAACAGCATCCTGGCTTGCATAAGAAGCAGTGTGGCCAGCAGGTCTAGGGAAGTGATTGTCCCCCTGTACTCGGCTCTGGTGAGGCCGCACCTTGAGTACTGTGTTCAGTTTTGGGCCCCTCGCTACAAGAAGGACATGGAGGTGCTCGAGAGAGTCCAGAGAAGGGCAACGAAGCTGGTGAGGGGTCTGGAGAACAAGTCTTACGAGGAGCGGCTGAGGGAGCTGGGGTTTTTTAGCCTGGAGAAGAGGAGGCTCAGGGGAGACCTCATTGCTCTCTATAGGTACCTTAAAGGAGGCTGTAGAGAGGTGGGGGTTGGTCTATTCTCCCATGTGCCTGGTGACAGGACGAGGGGGAATGGGCTAAAGTTGCGCCAGGGGAGGTTTAGGTTGGATATTAGGAAGAACTTCTTTACTGAAAGGGTTGTTAGGCATTGGAATGGGCTGCCCAGGGAGGTGGTTGAGTCGCCATCCCTGGAGGTCTTTAAAAGACGTTTAGATGTAGCCCTTAGTGATATGGTTTAGTGGAGGACTTGTTAATGTTAGGGCAGAGGTTGGACTAGATGATCTTGGAGGTCTCTTCCAACCTAGACGATTCTGTGATTCTGTGAAAATACAATTGATCCACAGTTAACGTAAAAGTTTCACACAACTATAAAGTATACTCATACTACATAAACTATACATATGGCACCTAAAGCATTGTAACATCCACTAAAATACACATACAATGTGTTTACTTTCTGGTCTAAGAACTGCCCCTTTTCCACATATTCAGGCCTTCAAGACTATTTTTAAAATATGAACATTGCTTTGAAGTATATAATCTAAGATTTTACTTCAGAAACAAAATAGCATATAGCCAGTTGCATCCTTAATTCTCTTTGAGCACCCTTACAGATTTTCAGATATCAGAAGACCATAGCACAATGTAATGTGCTATGTAGGACTTCAAACTCTCCTACATCAATGCTATCTAGACATCACCCGCCCTAAAATGATGAGTAATCAGGTACTTTAATCTGCCTTCCTAGCAGTAAGTGATTTATCCCCAAATATATTTACAGCTATATCCCAGGTTCCCACAAAGACTGCATGATGGCTCCTTCAGTCCAGCTAATGTACCCTTAGATTTACATTTGTATATCACAAATGGATGGGGGAAAAAAAATCCTTGTAAAACTGTTTTTGTTACTAGTTTAAAGTGACAGTACAAGATAAATTCTGTAGTTATCAGTAAAATATTTGGATTCTTATTCACCCTGAATTCCTCTATATTGCAGATCATGCTGCACATTCACAGGCCAGGTCAGAGTGCTTTAAATGCAAGACAAAAAAGACTGAGTGTGTAGTCACTGTGCATATACAAGCTCAATATATCCATCTCAGATGTGCAAATCTTGAATAAAAACAGGCACAATGAAAATACAAAAATGCACAAATGCACAGCAAGTGTTAGAACGCCATCTGATCTTGCTTCACGGTTTGGTTGTGAATTTGATTGCTGAATTATAATACAGAGACTGAAGATGTTTTGCTAATATTACATTTCTACAAAAATCCTTCCCAAATATAAGAGAGGGAATACTTCATTTCTAATTCTCTTTGAAAACCTGATGGAATACTAAGCTTATAAGTTGTGTGCAAAAAAAGCCAGAGACAGCCTGAGATGATAATTCTGTTGTAGGGATGAAGGTAAATTTTTGTAGATATAGAAGGTAAATTGCAATTAGTCAAAATCAATAACTGCAGTTCAAGTGGCATGAATTTGCTTAAGCTTCTACATCTCAAGAAGTGTCAGCATCAGCAAGTAAACTTAGATCTCATAAACTCCCAGGATGTTCTTTTAGGAAAAAAGGTGGTATCAAGAGGAAAATTCAGAGCCAACCTCTGATTTGCTGCTTATCTTCCAGGCTACGTTGCCTATGGGTGTTTCTGTAGTGGCCCTGTCTGTCTGAATTGCCTGCCTTTTGTTATGTGTTTTAACTGTGACATGCCCTGGGACAGAATCATTATGCTTGCAGAACACTTAGCACAATTGAGTCCTAATCCGTGACAAAGACTCTGAGTGCTAAATATCATGGAGTAAGGGTCAAAAAGTTTCATATGCCATTCCCTTACCATTGACTTACTGTGAAGGAGCAGGCAAATCAGTTCTCCTTCATAAATGGGCTAAATATCACCATCTTTAGAATAATGACAGTTACTTGTTTAATACTCCTCATTTTGAACTTTTGAAGTAGCTGGACTGGTCAATTACTAGAAAGACTTTTCCTTCTCTGTGGACACCAAAGAAAACAAACTAACCAGGACAGAAGAAAAAGGTTTAGTAAAGCCAGGTGGATCCAAATCTGCAAGAATCAATTAATTCTAGTCAAGTATTTCAGGAACTTATCAAAATGGTCTTTGAACCATTGGAAATCATCTCTGAGTTTTTGAGTTTGGGGGGACAGGGTTAAAAAGAAAAGAGGATGAAATCACAGACTGACTGAAGTCTACAGTAGTTTGTGTAGCCACAAACTACTCAATTCCTGGAAAGGTTTTGGAACAAATTATTAAGCAAACAATTTTCAAGTACTAGAATATAACAGTGATAAAGAGTAGCTAGAACAACAAATGGCAAGTCAGTCCAATTTCCTTCTTTGATAGGTAAATAGCCTTGGTAGATAACAGTAAAGTGGTGGATATATTTCAGCTTAAATAAGACTTTTGACACATTGTACACAACTTCATAAAAATTTATCAAAGGAATATTTGAGATGTAAAAAACCTAGGGTATGTTCACAACTATAAACAGCATAGACTATGTTCACAAGTGACTGGAAAAGAACATCTATTAGTGATTCACTGCCAAATGAATTCTTACAGAGGAATGAGTATCTGAAGGATCCTTGAAGTATCTGTCCTGGAAATAATTCTCATTTAATGAATGATTGGGACAATGGAGTAGGACAGGCAAATGCTGTGCTCTTGACAACTATGAAAATAGTAGAACATAATAAGGTGATAAAACGAGCTAAAACAATCAGTCTGTCTAAAAACAGAAGATGAACTTCAGTGAAGATGACTGAAGTATTGTATTAGGAAGGAGGAAACAAATCATAGGTGCTCACAAAACAGATAAAGATTGTAATACAGCAGAGAAAAAAATTAAACAGGAGCATACAGTGTGACAATTTAAAAACAAAACATAAGTTTCTGTTCAGGTCTTGTAAGAAGTGCTGAAGAACATGGATCCTGCAGGTGAGGCCTGTATATGTACAGGTGTATTACATCATGAAAGACACCTCAAATTACTTGTTATATATTCACGTACAGAGACTTTTGTTAGAGTTACATGTTTCTTCGTCCAAACGTTGCATTTGCTTGTGAGCCAGCCTTGCTGGGATCTAGGTACTTGCTCAGCTACTGCAACAACAACAGTAACCCTGGTCATTTCTACTGGGCCCCAGTGAGGAAAAATGCTATGGGCATCTTCAATGCCACTGCTAATGGCAACGAAAAAAAATCCTCTGCTGAAGTTCTTGCATATTATTATTCATGGCACAACTCTATGATCAATATCACAACCATAACTCATAGTTGGTCAAGCAGATTTTTATAAGCTAAAATATGCTGTTTTTCTACACTGTGGACTGTAGAAGTTTCTCATGAACACAGGAAGATTTAGTAGTTTTAGCAAGGAGGAATGCAGGGCTCAGAGAAGATTCCAAAACAATGCACATTCAGCCAGTAATATCATGACAAAATGATATGTGTTTGGCACAGCTCTTGCTACCTCTCCTAAGCTGAGCCATCAGGATTACATGCAACTACTTTTCATCATGAAGGCAGCAACTATGAGATTTGGCAGAGCAGTAAGCGTTGTGTGCTTCCTTCCTCACATTAATTCCTTCCTCATTTCTTCTCCTCAGAGATTGCTCTTATGTTACGGTATCATTGACTCCATAGGCAAGTAGCTTTTTAACTGCAAGATAACCGGTATGAGAAACAAAAGCATCTTTTCCCCTACTTAAGCAACTGTGTTAATGGTAATTGCAAATGGGTGGAAGATTGTTATGTTATATTTAGTATTGACAATCTGCCAGTCTCCCATCAGTTCAGAGCTGTATACATGGAATACCAAAAACTTCCAGCCCTCCTTAGCCACCGAGGTGTAATTTTGGCATATTACCCAAGAAAGCACCTCCCCATCCCTGCCTGCCATGAGTATGTGGACTATATACAGATAGCAGATATCCAGCAGAGCATACAGAAAGAAAACTTTCAAAACAATTAAATTAATTCAAGTAAATACCCACTTTACCCACTTGACTTCGTAAGGGGGTTGGGCGGTCAACAAAAAAAAATTTCTACATAATTGGGCTTTGTTTTCTCTGTTTGGACATTCAATCCGTCCTCACAGCATCTTTGAAACCTTGTTTACAATGAAGACAGGTTACAATAGAGCAAGCTTGATAGAAGCTGGTGAAAGACAAAGTCCAGAAAAGACTTCACATACTGAAATCCATTTTTTCTAGGAAATCAGTGAAGAATCACTCTACAAAATAATTTGAGCCATATGTATAATTTCTCAAATGTTTTTCAATATTTTGGAACGAAGGGAATAAAATTAGGCATTCATACAACTGAATTGAAATTCTAGTCAGATATTACAGGAGTACGCAAAAAAATTATTTATCCTCTTATTTACTGAATTTTCTTCTAGGATGTGCACTGTCATGTGCCAGGAGAAGAGCCAGGACAACACAGGCTGACTGGAGGTATGAACATAGGACTGCTTGTGAGGCTACACATGAGACATGTAAGTTACACTATGCTTTGCTTTTGGCATCTAAAACTCATCTGAGCGAACATACCTGCCAAAAATTACATTAGCAACAAGGTATCTTATGTCTGTGCCAACACATTTCCCTTCAAACATGGAAATAACTTACCCCACGTGTCTGGCTTTCACTCATGTCTTGAAAGATGAAACATATCTGTTGTAAATTAATTCAAGTTTTTGCTTCGGTTGAAGGGATCAGTCTGCTAGCTTCGTGGGATTTGGAGCACATAACATAAGAGGAGAAGCTAAGAGATCTTGGATTGCTCAGTTTTAAGAAGAGAAGGTGAAGGGAGATCTTATGGTTTGTTTCATCTATATAACAGGAGCTTTTAAAGAAGACAGAGCCAAGCTTCTGGAGATTTACAGTGAAAGGAAAGAGGCAACAAACACAAACTGCAGCCAAGGAAATTCCAATTATATACTAGGATTTTTTTTTCCCTTGCTATGATGGTGGTCACAGACTGGAACAGGAGACCAGGGAGATAGAGGAGTGTCCATTGTTGGAAAGGTTCAAAACCTGAATGGATGCAGTCCTGAGCAACCCAAGCTATCTTTGAAGCTGGATCTAGCTTCAAAGTTGATCTTGCTCTAAGCATGGCAGCCTCCAGGCTCCACTTCCAGGTTGAATTATTCCCCGATTCTCTCAATGAAATCTGCAGCAATGCTGCTGTCTTAGAAGAGCGTCTAACAAGAAACATGGACTGGTCCTAATGACAGCAAAAATAGAGAGTCAGCTTTAACATGATTCTCTCTAAGTCCCATACACCAGTGGGGTATTAAGAAGCATTACTGGATTGAAGATTTAGCCCATAATTTGTTGTGTATGCTGTAAAAGCATAAAATTATTTGGTTTTATTGTCTTTACAGAAAAATGAACAAAATGAACATGCAGACTTTTTTTTTCTTTTTCCATTTTGCTGATATAACAGAACTCTCTTCTTTACACTTGTACTGAATAGAATAATTCTGTCTTTCCTTAAAATGAAAAAAAAAAAATGCAAACAAAAAAACACACAAAAACTACACACCCTGAAAAGCTTCCTATGGTTAGAACTAAAAGCAAGCAAAAAGAAAACCCAAACAGGATCTGAGCTTCATGTTACATTCTCATCCAGCATCTGTAATCTGATCTCAATAAAACAGAGATTTTGTTTAGAATTAATCTGAATTCTAAACAAACACGAGTTGGAAGATGCTCTTAAAGCAGATATAAATAATGCATTAAATAGGTACTGCACTGACCTTGGAGATCTTGCTTTAATACCCATTTCTGCACAGATACCCTAAAGGACTGTGGTCAAGATACTTTGTTTTTCTCTGCCTTGGTTCTCCCTCATAAAAAGAATTGGGTGTCACCTTTTTGCTGCTCTTTGCCGGTTTGAACACATGAGACTGCAAATTCAACAGGAAAGGAACCGTCCTACTATAGCATGGACCTCAGTGCAGTCAGTTTGTCAAAAATCCCCAAAGTAGTTCTAACATATAACAAACAGAAAGGAAGAAAAAGAGCAAGTATTCCCTTACAAATATATTATTGATTTGCTTAATTGAAAAGCGGTCAAATTTTGGATGGCCAAGCCTTTTTCAAACATCCTTACACAGCACACACTTCCAATTATTCATGATGTGCAGAGAGTATCCATGAGCACACAATAAAGATATCATTCATTCAGCTACTATAAGGTAACTTGTTATAAGAAACAACAATTCTTATCTCTCAATGAGGTCCAGATTTAGAAACATGATCCCATCCAATCTGCGTTAGGAACCTGAAGGAATCTAAACAAGTGCATTGAGAGCAGAAATCTGACACACCAGGACAGAGCACGGTATTTTGCAGAACCACATCATCCTTCTGAAGAAACATTTGTCTCTTCACAGTTTGCATAGATCTGCATAGCTGGCCTTGTATTACAATGCCTTAAGATACCACATACAGATACCCTTTGCAGAGTGCAAATCTAAGTAATTTAAATAAAGGTGAAATGTAGAGCAGGCACATTATGGAAGGGAAGAGTTTTCTTCATACTGTTTTTGTTTCCAGCACTGTTTCTCAGAACATTCATCCTCAGGCCTTATGGTGAAGAGGTTTCCCAGACCCTCTTAAAGGAAGTTTTCTCCTTGCCTTTGTCTGCACATTCCTAGACATTTTAAAATCCAACTATGACACGTGCTATCTGGAAGCAATGGCCACAGAAAGGGCCTGCCTGCCAATGTATCCTGACTAATGTAAAAGAACAAATCCTCCATTGTTGCCCGTGCACCATATGTCAATACAATAAAATCACTGTCTTCTGTATTCAAGGTTACATTTGTTTATGATTACAATGTTTATTTCTTGCTGTGAGACTATAGCTGTGCATACTCTTTCTTCTGTTAAAATACAATTTCCACCACCCCCTGTTAATCCTTTTCCCACCCCCCACCCACTTCTTAACAGAACACATACCCAAAGGAGGAAAATTCTCTTACACATACTTAAAATACCCTCATGGTTTGTTTGTTTGTTTAAGTGTAAATAGTCAGTTTATAACAGCACGCCTGTGGTGATGACATCTAAGTACAAAATTTTAGTTAAGTACCCATTTTACTTAAATATAAGCAAGTTGGCATTTCCGCTGAAGCCAACTTGAATAGTTGTATACTTTGCTGTGCTGGGATGCTACTGAAAACACCACAAAGATAAAGAGACCCAGCTTTTTTCCCTGCTTCTCCCACTTGCCCTATAACTCTGCTGCAAGTCTCTTTTCCTATTCAGTGCTTTCCAACCCAACACAGAAAAAAAAAGTGATATTTTTTAAAGTGCTTTGAAACATGAGGAAGGATCATTAAAAATACATTGTCAATTTAGATTAAGATGTCTATGACCGCAAAGTTTTCAGTGTGCTGGACTTTCCACTTGAAGAACACAGACCCTGTTACTGGAGAACAAAGCCGCTTTCAGGTTTCCATCAGAGAAGGTGGAAAGACTGTACCACCTTTTTACAACTTGGTGGCACCTACGAGAGCTCTGCAGACAGATGCACAAGAAGAAGCTATGGTAACCTTCCTTCATGAGCCTGCTCTTGTCCGTTGGGCTCTCTCTCCACTAAGAAAGAGAACATAGCTCTCAATGTTTACTAAGTACGATTTTCTTTTAAATAACGCAATGCTGTAACACAAACATCAGGCAAGTCAGACTCTCCAGTGCTTGTAACAGACTTACTCCCATAAGAAGTGCTCTCTAGTGCAATCAGCTGTTCCAGAAAAGTTACAGGATGTGGTACTGTCAACACGTGTCCCAATGAAAGCCTATCCCCCATTAGACTCCTGCCAGAACAATAATAAAAAGTTCTCTGCAGTTTCCCATGGGAGTGATAACTCTTGCCTCCCTGGTGTGGTTATAGATAAAAATCCGACTGGGGTCAGGATGAATGAAGGTAGCCGCCAGGTTCCACCCACTCACACAATATACACTTTGTCTAATGTGCTGTTGCAATACAAGCTACAATATATTTGAAGTAAATATTTGGCTAGTTAAGCAATTATGCTGAAAGGTTTCCCTATCTTTATTATA
Organism: Cygnus atratus; assembly: GCF_013377495.2. Lineage (NCBI taxonomy): Eukaryota > Metazoa > Chordata > Aves > Anseriformes > Anatidae > Cygnus > Cygnus atratus. The sequence goes on from NC_066364.1 coordinate 94,566,708, forward strand.
CCAGAAAGAAATGCATAAATCACCTGATCTTATACCTTTGAAGAGATTTCCTCTAACTGGGGCAGTGGGAAGTGATTTTCAGATTGCGAGCTGGAGTAAAGAAAGGGGAGGAAGGAAAGGCATTAAGGCACCTTTTTTATTTATTTTTTTTTAAATCAGGCAATAATATTAGTTATTTGCTGATGCCACAAAGATTTCCAACAGGTCAAACGCAGCTGCATATAAAAGGACAGGTGTGTTACAGCTCTGAGTGCTCTTTTAATAAAGATAACATCTTTATTGTAACGGAACAAAGTTCATCATTTCCTGTTAAATATGTCCATGCAATACTAATGCAATAGTCATAGCTAAATATTCACTGTTTGTGCAACAGCTTTCATTCTTGAGCTCTGCACATGACTTGCTCTTATAACACAAGTCTGTGCTGTGACAACTATCAGACTTCAGTTGTTCTTCAGAAACAGGATGAAATTACGAGTCCCTGACTTTGTTTTTTCTGCCTCTGTTTACAAGGACAAGTTGCTTCATAGTTTCAAAGGAAGTCATTACTATAAGGATAATTTGCTTGGATATGGATGAAAAAATACTCAGCAGCTACATTTCTGTTTCTTCTGCCTATCTCTGGACGTAAATTAACTTATTAACTACCAAGGTAGGGCAAGTAGAACAAAAAAAACAACTTGGAGACACAAAAGACTGACCCAAACAACTCAAAGGCCTTGTGAGTAATAAAACGTCTAATATTTGCTTTTAGAAATGTTACCTCCTGAGTGACTGGGGAAGTGTGATTTGTGCAGATATTATTAATTCATACCACTTTGCCTGCTGACTGTACTGCTCATATAGTTAAATTCACATCTAGAAAGACATGAACCTAGAAAAATAAGGAGGGATATAAATTTCTTTGAAAGAACATGAGGGTTAGCCTCTAATTTTCCAGGTTAACGCTGGAAAAGTTGAGTATTAGGAAGTAATATTCTAAACACACAGTTTTGAACTATTGGATATTTAGGCAAGAAATACTGTTCTTAGTATTATGGCTGGCCAGAAATGTTAAAAGAAGATGACTTTATAGCTATTAGTGAGGGGCAGTGAAAAGAACAAACTATGCAATCCTCCTTGCACCTTATTTTAGAGAGCTTGGTGGAATTAATCAGTGTAACAGAAGGGTAATCAAAGTCACCAAATGCACTCAAGTTAAGTCCCAAGATACTAGTAATAAAGAGTACCAATTCAAGCATCAAGGCACAGCATATAAACAGAAAATGGGGTCAGAGATATTTGCGGTCCATTTATTCATTAACTGTACTGTCCCTAAAAGACAGAAATAAGGGTGAAAGATGGGTACAAATAATTGGAGATGAACAAGCTGAAAACGTAGCTTTCTTTTGAACAGAACAGAGATTCTCTTCCTCTGTAGATTTTTAGTTCATTCATACAGCCACATATGAATTCACCACTAAAGAGTTAGGACCATGACAGAATCTATTGACTATGGTGCTCTAAACATAGCTTTTCTGTACGTATGTGCAGTACATCAAAGCCACAGACAGGAAAATGGTACCATTGAAGAAGATTTCAACATATATCTAAGAACTGTTCTCATACAAAAGAAAAGAATAATTAGTTTGAAAAGCTAGAAGACAAGAATGTCCCTCTAATTTCCCAACATGATCTAAGAGACACCCTGCAACCCTCATTAGAACACACTTGGGGCATGCAACTGTGGGGCATTTACAAAATCACTGAGTCAGGAGTTCCGTTACAGAAGAAACAACATTTGAACTGAAAATAATTAGTTTATGGACTTAATTCAAAAACTTCCAACCCTCTTTACTGGGGGGTGGGGGGAATGTATCAGAATGCATTAAGCATGAATACTAGATTCCTTGCCTCGCCTTTTCTACACAGGCAATATACAATGTTTGGCTTACAACTTGGAAAGACTCACAGATCATTTATGCATAGCATACTATCAGGAGCAGCCAAAGATGCTCTTATTCAGATGGAAACATCTGTACTTGGTAAGTACTTGGTAAGAGTGCTTGCCTCCATTTATCCCGCTGAAGCTAAAAACTCAGCTCAATGCCTCGACATACAAAGACTAATCTTCCTAATAACAACATGTAAGCTCATGAACCGTGAGGGAACTATTTGATTGCTGGTGATTTTGCTGAGGGGAAAAAAAAAATGAAAAAAAAAATAACCACTATCTGAAATTTTGTGTTAAAATATCTCACACCACACTGTAGTCTTGTGCCCTGCTTATCTTTCTGTTATAATTAATAACTGAAACGTAGAAAGGTTTTGAGGCTTCAGAATGTTCAACAATTTTCATTATTAGCACAGCAAGTAATTAAGAAACAATTACAATAGCAAGCAACAGCATGAAAGAGCAAGAGTAACTCTATTCCTGTCAGTTCCAGAACCACAATTGTAATGTTTACACTCAGCCTATTCCCTCACCACTCACATATTTGATAGATCTATTGGGATTTTATCAAGCTGATGAATTATTACTTTTTGATGATGAAACAATTGATTATTTTCTACATATTAATGTACTGTTGCTACACAGTTGTTGCCATCCTCTTATAAGGCATAGTACTTACTAAAGGAAATTAGCACTTGCAGTGTTGTTAGTTTATTAAAAATGACTTTCTGCAGAAGGCTGATCTATGTGATAATATCCAGAAAATTGCTCCCATAACAGAAAGGAAAAATCAGTGGAGACTAAATGGGAGAAGGGCCAAGTTCTCCTATCATTGACCTCACTCTAAATCAGTCCTCTGACTTAAGGTCAACTATTTCAGATTGGTACTCCATGCAGCTGAGTACCTGGGAATGATAAAAAACAGAAGCTAAGCAAATCTTACTTAAAGGATTTGTCCTCCTCAGTAAGAAAATGCGTAGAGTTTAAGACATATACGTATGACTAGCTTAGATTACTTCCTCTCATAGAATAAAATACACTTTTCAGTAACACGCCTATCATATTTTTTCAAGTACTAAAGAGAGAGGAGTTGAGAGAGGATCAATCTATCTGCTATGAATAATTTTGCAATTGTTTGCTCCCAAAGCTCAAAAGCCTATGGATTAAGTTTCAAAGGTACAGAAACTGTTCTCTGTATGTATTCATGACTGGGATGGAAAGTCATGGAAAGATTTTGTTTTCACCTGTCAACATCTCTGTGTTTCCTTGATACAACCTGTAGCCGCAATCTACAAATTTGAGTACTAAATCAGGGGAAAAACCCGACTCCTCAAAAAAAAAAAAAAAATAAATTGCTCATGGAATTTCTCTGAGTTCAATAGAGACATCTTTAACTCAAAGAATAAACTGAGCCTCTATTTCAACCTTCCCAATAGCTGAAAAATAAACCAAACTCTTGTTATTGTGTAAATGGTCTTTTATACAGAATACATCACATGCAATTATTGAGTTTGTATGAGCCAAAGCAGGTGTTTCTGGCAGAATATAGGAGAGTTTCTACCACTGGTGATTCAAGTACAGATCTAACTGATCACATGTAGCTTTGATCTATCTATTCTCAAGGCATTAATACTTTCCTTAAAAAAGACCTTGTTTCTTATATAATTGAATGGCTTGCTTCAACATAGCAGGTCTAATACCAGCTTTCAGGTCTTAGTAGAGATTCTAAGTACACTTTATCCAACCTCCTAAAATACACCTTATCCAATACATTGGGCCTCTTTCAGTTAAATACTTGCCTAGTAACTTTATTTCCCCATATTGCAACAACAGGTTTGCTTTGCAAAATTTAATCACAGCAGTGTTGCCCACAAAACCACACGGCATGCTCTATTCCGTTTTCCCACGCTTTTTAATATTTGTCATATTTCATCTTTTAGTGCGGTCCTAATGAGAGCATATTGGAACACCACAGAACTAGGCTCATAAGAATGTGGTCTTGAAATAAAACATGGAACAGAAGGAGCATTGTGTTACAGCCTCTGTTAATGTTTTAATGGTTGAGAGATTTCCAGCATGTTGGCAGTGTCAGGACAAACCAATTTAATAAATTATTAACACTAATCAAACATTTTTATGATGGCAGTCAAAACTTCCTTGGCAGTTAAGGTTAATTCTGTTGAAGTTTGACAAAGATGTTACTGTTTGATGGAAACCATGTTTAAAACTACAGCCTCCTTCAAATCAAAACCTCACGCTGCACTAAAGAAATGGTTAAGCAACACGTCTCAAAGTACATAAAGAAACAGTGAATGCAGGGCTACAGCGTTCATAGGCAGAGGAAGAGCTGACGAATGGTAGTGAAATGTAAATTGATTACAGTGCATATAATATGCCTGCCACAACTTGGAAAAGGATAGAGACTGTTATCGGGAAGAGATAATGTTCAAGCTGTCAAAAGGAGAATGCTAAATCAAAAAATAAACAAAATCTAGGAATTCCTGGCATTTGACAACAGGAGTAGAGAAGAAAAATAAGAATTCTGCCACTTTCGAGGTATTAAACTTTGGAGAAAATATTTTAAAAATCCTTTCATTCAAAAGGTAACTAATTATAACAATGCCGGACAACACCACATTCAAGCTCCAGCTCGTCTAGCCCTGCCAGTTAGTTTAAATCCAGCACAGCAAAAGCTAATGAGGGGTATAGATTAACAATACAATGTTTCTTAGGCCTTTCTTAGGCCTCCCCTGGGGCATCCAAAGTCTATAGATCATCAATCTCCTGCAAATTGATGTAGTCAGCCTGTGACAAGGGTCAGGTTTCCAGGACCAGCTACCAGGCATGATCTAGTCATTTTGAGTTAACCAGACAAAGCTCTGTTCTGCTGAGCTCCAGCCATATAAAATTCACAGTTCCCCAGGCTTTTAGTGAGCTGAAATCAAACCATAGAGAACTCTGTTCTCCTCTATGCCCTCTACTTTCAGATCAGCTCACCTTTCTGCAGTGATGCTGTTAGTATTTTGCTCTCTTACACATGATGCCACCTTGGAAACCTCAGGCTCACAACCATATACTAACCAGACAGTTTATTATTCTTTTTAAATAATCAGCATAGTGTGAATAAATCAAAAGTAGTGACAAGAAGAAACATGATTATTTATTTTAAGCATACAAGAGCAGTGAGGAAGAGAAAAAGGTGCTCAGCGATGCAGGTCTCTAAAATAAAAGACTTTTTGTAGGAATATCAAAAACTTTTGTTTGCACTTGATATTTTTATTGAATAATCACATATAGGATCTTGCTTTTATCCAAGAATTTATGGGCCACAGCTTTTCCAAATACTCTATGAATTAGCTCAGTACATGCATATTTGTGCAGCCACCTATTAGCTTAGCTGAAGTCAGTGGATCTGCATGCAGGCTTGGTGGTAAGCATGCCTTCCTTCACAGTCACAGCACTGCAGCCTTGTCAGCTGCACTGAAAAGCATCCCTTAAAATGGGAAGAGACAAACAGGCAACCAAGTATACAACACAGAGAAAAGTGAGATGTTATGTCAGTAAGGTTTGTGCAGCCTGAACTAAAGTAGTTTTGGGGTAATAAAAAGTCCTCTGTTGATTTCAATGCTTTTGATGGCATCCATAGTCCTACAGCAACTGCAGCAGATAAGATTTACATAGTACCTATAGGTTTAGCACCACTTAAACTTAAAATTAGTAGTTCTTTCTTCTGAGGGTAACCTTCTTAGCTGTTAATCTGTCTCAGAAGGATTAAAAAAACAAGCTGCCATATAGGGAAAAAAATGAATTATAGGATCCCCACTACCTGAAAGGCAGATTTCTGAGGCATACAATGTATTCCAGTTAACTTTAAATATTCACAGCTACTTGTGATCCAGAGATGTGAACAACAAAAATAAAACAGACCTTTCTATCCATGACGGAACTTAGACAAAATTCAATACATTTGTTATTCATAATGTTACTTTGACCATAATCCAGAAATACATAATCCAGAAATACACTTAAGAATGTGGATGTTCACATAAGAATCCCTGCAACTGTTACTTGTGCATTTATTAAACAAACAAACAAAAAACAAAACCCACAAAATCCTCAAATTCATTTTTTGTCTGCTCCAAATGGATGGCAAGCACTGAAAAAATGGGCAAAAGAAGTGAGCAAGACACTTGTGGTATGAACATCTGATGAACATTTGCTCATATTTATTCATGCAAGCACTCTGGAATTTCTCTGTCATGGACAGTCTTCCAAACACAACGTCATGCATATGAATGTGCACGAAAAGCAAATAAAAAGATGCACTAATACCTTTGAAGTAACTTTGTGGCTTTTATCTGATGGATGCTTGTAAATGCTTTGTTTCATTATTCATTTATTTTATTTTTTTTTTCTTCCACACTGTCAGCAAACTTCTACAGGGAAAAAAACTTCTATGTGGCCAGGCAGCTTCAGTTCTCATTTTCCGCTAGCCCCTTTGGGCAACAATGTGGCCTGAGCAAGTTTGTGAAAGACAGCTACATGAAAGTGTTCAAAATTTAAGCTTGTACTCAAAAGAATTTCCAGGGTTTTTCAAGATGAGCTCCTGTCACTACACTAGCCAGCAATAACAATTCACCTCTTTATTACATTAGCAAATTTTTACATTAATTAGAATGTAGCCAAGGATTGTTTGGGGTTGCGGTACTGGGGTTACAATCTTTGAACCATCTTGCAAATGGTTGTAAGAAACATGAAAAGGATTTGGAAGGAGTAACACAAATATTGAGAAATTATTTATATCAAGAAGACAGAGAAACACAGACAGAAGAGAATGGAGAGACCTGCAAATTCCATTGAATTTGCAATCTGAAAAGAGTGTTTGAATACCTTTGACATGCCAGTATCACACATCACTAGAACCATCCCAATTCAACCAGCAGCTCCAAGGAAACATTGGGAAACCTGCATGCATTCATCCACATATCTAAAGGAATTTTGGAGGGACGCTAAGGGAATGCAAGGGCAACTGTGCCCAATCTGTGGTCTGTAGCACATAGCCATCACGTGTCTTTTTGAAGAAATAATATTTAAGCCTTTTGAGGTTCCCCAAAGGCATACTTTTTATCCTACACTTACTTAAAAAAAAAATGTTTGAATTGGTATGTGTACATTCCCCTTTGAGTGCCTGTGTGTTTTAGGCACATAACCCATCAGTTAAAAGCAAAGTCTCAATTTAAGCTGATATGAGTGGAAGTTTGAACAAATAATGATTACAGCTCTTTCTTTTAGTATAATATCACTCATAAGTGATTTTACCTAACAATTTTGCATGTCTTTTGATTTATTCTGTGCTAAAGACAAAACATACATTGACATTATTGTAGCTAGTTACTATTAGGGTTATTATAGGGAACAGACGTTTTTAGAATGGCTGATAATATAAGAAGGAAATACATTATTAGAAGTCAGTATCAAGACTTTATTTAAATACACCTGGAGTGAACTGTGAGCTTAAGTTGCTTTCTATTTTTTTTTTTTTTCATTATTAAACTAGAAGAAGGAACAAATTTCCCCTTCGGGGAAGTATATGCAAAGATATGCTCACAATAAGAGAGAGACCCTTTAGAAATTGTTTATGGAAATCATGCTAGTTATCCATCTAAAGCACCTGACTGTGTGTATCACAAGTAAGAAGTATGCAGGTCTGTTTCACTTTGCGGATGCAACCAGTGGCCCATTTAAATCCCACCTGTAAATGGAAGCCCACTGCAAATCTATTCCCTGAATGAGCTCTGTGCTGCTGACTTCCATTTAAAATCTACACTGCAGCTTCGCCACTGCTGAGAATGCTCATTAGCTTTGATCAATAGCTAGGGATGGAGGTTAAAAAACCTCAGGAGCTAAGGATGGAGGCTAAAGTCCTGAATCATAGAGGAAATGTAAGACATCATTTAGGCATAAAGTTTTACCTATCATACCTGGTGATGGAGCACATTAGCACAAGTCATCTAACCTTGCTCTCTCCCCCACCTAGAACAATTTCCTCCACTCCTCCTCAACTGCAACAACCCCTCCTACACAACTATTCCTTGCAGGAGTAAGAAATTTTACAGTGGCTATTGCTCTAGAGGAAAACTGCTGAAAGTCTAGCCTCCGACCCCAAATCAGTGTGCACTATTACAGGCCAGGAGTGCTCTGGTCCAACTGCTTCTCCATCTACAGAGCTGTTACTGGCGTCAGCTCACCAAGTGAAAATCTGTTCTTCCTATGCTAAAGCTAAAAACAAATGCTGTGCAGGGCAAGTCAGCTTTCCATATAATAATAAATCAGGCTGGTCTGCCTGTACAGTACATTGGAGAGACGCTTCACGTGAAAGTTCACTATTCCCCTCTGAGAACAATGCTGTTCCTCTTCCCACTTTAAAGGCTCACACCCTCCTCTGCTTCTCTTCCCACCAATCTTTATTTGGCTGCCTTTCCAAGGGTGGACAAGAATGCTGGGCAATTCTCTGAATCTCTTATTTTCAGAGAAAAAAATACCTTTCCCCCATCTAAGAGAACTGATGCACTCTGCTGGCTTCGAACTCTAAGAACCTCTCTGCTGAAGCAGCTGTTGAATAATTTATATTTCTTAGAACTGAGTTGAGTATATGTACATTTTTGCTTTGATATATACAATATAGTTGTTTTTCCTTCCTTTCCAATACCATCTTGGTTTTCACTTAAAATTTCAAGGTAGGAAAATCTGAAAGGACTTCAGAGTCTGGGAAAATGATTTGGGTTTGGGAAGAGAGAAGGGCAGTGCACTTTTTTTTTTTTTCAAATGAAAGGAAAAAAACCTGAACAGCTTGTAATTAGCAGTTCTGAAAAGTTAAAGTTTCTTCAGTGGCACACAGCATGCCAAGTAAACCTACAAGAGATTCCTTAGTTTAACATGCCTGAAGCTGGACACAGTTCCCCTAAATCAAAGCACAGCTCACACTAACAGTTGCACTATGTTAGTGGCTGGATGGTTACTTTACGAAGAATTATAAAGTGACACAACAGTCTGGCTGAAAAAAACACACACCATGCTTTGATGTTTTTAACCACTAACTTCAAGAGGACCAACAGAGACCTTCCTGTTTTTATTGCAGCCTCTCTATCATTCCTCCCCCTGCTCCCTCCCTCCGCTCCCACTGTTAGATGGAGGACTGTTATCTTTTAGTCACTTTGTAAGGTTGACTTGTTTACAGACTGGATGTCTCTGTTTACAGGCCTATATCAGAGAACAAACAGGACAAGTGTGACTTCCTAGGATCTGAAATGTGATTCTTTTTCCTCTTGGGCAAGCAGGAGTGGCAAGGGAGGGGGAGAAGAAAGATCCCATAATTGTCCTTCTCCTGGTCTGTTTTCCCTCCAGGTTAAATGTACACACCTGTACCGCACCAAGGTATTTTAAATGAGCCAACTGCTTAAAAGTCAGCTTAGCACAGCTCCACAAAAAACGAACAGCAATTGTCTCAGCAAAAAACAGTTCTACTTCAGAATCTGGTTCACCAACAGTAAAATCAATGCTAGACAAAGGCTTCTCTTGAAACTGCTATTTTTAAGGTTTGTTATTATAGATCCATTTAGATGTTCATTTGGGGAACCTTAAAAGCTTATATCACATTTTACAAGGGACATTTAAAGGGTGTCAATGGGATAATTATAAGCATACACACACTAATGATGAAATTTTAGAATCTATTAATAGCATGAGTTTGGATACTCCTTATCTTGAATAATATTTTACCTCGGGCAGAACCTTAAACCAGTCAGTAAGAATAGCCTTTAATAAGGTCCTCAAATGACATGATAGGCAGTTTGCTTATATTACTAATGGCAGATTTCTTTTAGTTTCTCCATGACACTTGGGTTATAAACACCCCAGACATGGTATGGCTCATCCTTACTAAGGGTGTTTTATTTTTACACTGATTTTTTTTATTATTATTATTTAAATTGTAGGATTCATTTTTATAAGCCCCTGGTTTCAAAAGGCTTTCTTTCACACAAAACACACTTGGAAGCACAATGGACTTTTAAAGGGTATACAAAGAAGCATATCCCATTCATTCTTTCAGTATTTCATAGTGAGAGGGTAAGCCAGCCAGTTTTGAGCTTGATCTATCTAGGCCCTCTTGCAGGTTGCTCACCAAAGGAGACTGGAAAACTTTTGAATTCAAGAAAAGGTCTAAATTCAAATGAAATCTAGGAAGTCAACCCTTTAAGAACAACTCCCTCCAAATAAACAGAACAGAAAGGACAGGAAAGGAAAGATTTTGCATGTGGCTCTCCTTTCAACATCCAGATCCACACAGGTGGGGCTGTAGGACCTGGGCGCTTGGTTAGCCATAGCCCAGTTACTCTGTGAGGAGCAGCAGCAGTGCCCAGTCCCTGCTGGTTCCCTGCTGGGTTCTTCACACCTACTCTGAACCCTGTCTGCTCCTTGTTCCTCACTACTGTCTGAGGCAGAGTTAGCCAGTCTGCACTGTGACTCATGAGTGCTGTGGCCGCTGGTCCCTATTCTCTCCAACATCTTCAGTGCCTGCCCAGAAGAAGAGTGAGTTCCCCTCCCTCCAGGGATTTCTCCCCTTCTTATTGATAGCTCACATCACAGCTTTGCAAACCAAGGGCTGGAATAAATGCTGCCTGCCACACACCCATGCTGTGCAATGAGATGGACAATCCAGCATGAGGTCTGTCAGCTCAAGAGACTGAACTTTTGAAATAAAAGTGAGAATTTGGTCTCTGCTGGAGTTTGGGTACAACTTACTTCAGCGGTTAAAAACACAGTACCCTAATGCAATTTAGCTAAACTGCAACTAATGCATCCCACTGCCTCTCTGCCCACTGCTAACAGCAGAGCTGTTTCTCCTTAGCTGGCCTAGTTTGAAAGCATCCAAGGTTACAAGTCTTTTGGTTTTCTCACATAGCAGCAGATTTATCTTGCCAGAGACCACCTGCATCCTCCCAGCCCCTCCAACACACTATGTTCTCCTTCCACTTTCAGGGTTGGCCTTGCAGGAGGTGCTGGCATGTGCCCTTATCTGGAATTTCACACCTGCAGGGCTTCCTCAGCCCCAACTGCACAGCTCCCTGTGTGCGATGTGGGCTTCTCCCTCTGCGGTCTCATTGCTCCGGAAGCTGCGGGCAACAGCAAGCTCGGTACACTCTGCTCCTGCCAAAAAGCAAGCAGCAAGTGAGGAGACAAACTAACCCTTCACAGAGCGCCAAAGCCTCCCGGCACAGCTCTGTGTAAAGGGAGTGCAGAGGTTTGTGGCTATTCTGTTTTATTTCAAACTAAACTGCATGGTCCATCATACTCTTTTCAGTTTTTGGTCTCATCTCAGGAAAATGGGAAATTAAGCTATGTGAGTAGAAGGTGGTTTTTAATCACAACCACTTTTTCCTTGGAGACCAAAAGCATATGTTTGAATTAATGGACTCTTTCCATTAATCACAAAGGGCCTAGGATAGTTGCAAGAGATGTTAGGTTTTCCTCATTGTGCATGAACTTCCTCCAACTCTCTTCAGCAGTTTCACATGGGGATGATGAAGCCATTTAGTCTAACAAAAGAACTGGCTTGAATCCTGGACCAGAATTCACATACACATTAATTTATGTTTCTGGCATTCAGATATGATTAACTCTTCTTCTGTTCATTTTTGACAGATTCCTCCTTTGAGAATGGCTGAAAAAAATGCTTTAATGCTCAGTTCTAAGTCAGGCAAAATTTGAAACACATGCCTCTCTTCAGCATGTCCTACCAGAAAACAAAAATGACTCTCTTCCCTGTACCTCGGTATTGTCAGACCTTATTCTGACATGTGTAGTTCTGTCTCTGCACTGCAGACACCGAATTTAACGTTATGGATTCTATTGTGTAGGAGACACCTAGGCACAAGGTGACAGGATGTTTTACTCCTTGTGCAGATTTAGTCTTTACCACAGAAATCTGTAGTAAATCAGACAAACTCTGCTGTGCCTGAAAGTAAAAAACCTTCACAGCCCTGCACAACTGGAGAAGAGATGATCACGTTATTCCTCATTGCTCTGAGGATAATCAAGACTGAACTTCTCACAAAATATGCCTAATTGCATGGATATACCTATCTAATTTTCAAAATAAAGAGGCCCCAGTCTCAGAAAGGGTAGCATTCAGTCAGCATTATTCATGTAACTAATAACAGCTCAAGACAACTCAGATGGACAAGGAAATTCGTGTGCCAGCCTTCATCTTTCCCACTCGTTCTGTCAAATTCTACCTTCCCACATAAATTATCACACCCAAGGCCCTGTGGAAATTATTCCCTCTTTGAAAGTACTAAGATACGGGTATAAATTTCAACACCTACTGAAGGAACTTGGAAGTCCCAGAGATGATACACCTCACCCAGGGTAAAGGTATGAGATGTAGAATTTTATTTGAGCTGGGCTGGCAAACTGACTGAACATGGGCTTCTTGAACTCTGCTCCTGTTAATAGACAGCACAAAACACAATTTTTTCCTTCTTTAAAGCTACTTTTTTATGCTTGAGTAGTATGTTCCACAAAGTAGGGCTCACAGGCAAATGTGTTTCTAGAACATCCAGTCATGTTACAGAAAGTATTATTCTCTTCACGGTATGGTTTCCTGAGTTACTTTGCCCTGTGAAACCCAGCACAAACAAAAAGAACCCGGGACTTCAGAGTTTTTCTAAGAGTTTGGGTGCCAGCTGTTATTTCTGTTCCTGCATGTATATCTACAGTGATACTCAAGATTACAGAGAGGATCAAAGCTATGACTCCACCAGAGGAAAACAGCTGACAGGGTACTGGGGCTGTTCCAATTCCGTTCCAAATAATGCCACTCACCACTTCTGAGACCTTTATGGATGTTCTGTGCCCTCAAAGACCGATTTTTTCCCACATCTCATATGCTGAAGCAGTAGAAGCTCTGGAGAAGCCCCCTGTCCCTGCTCTGTACAGTGTCTGGGACTGCACAGCTGTATTACAATGCAAGTGCTAATTAACAGCCCAAGCAGGCTTTGTGCAATGGCTGCCAAGCCAAGTTCTTTGCCTTGTACTGAATTGTTTGCCCTGCTTAACTTTTTAAGTCTTTAAGTTCATCATTTACTGCGATGTACTAAGTTACATCACAGAAATTTTGGAGTGACTCCTCTCCACAAGTTACTTTCAAACAATAACAAGCCATCACATACTTGTTCCTATGCTCTGAGGAGCTTTGAACTTTAATAAATTAATCCTATTTAGAAGTAACTTAACACTGCTTTAACTACATCTTTCCATGGAGTGTCTCTTTGACATCCTCCGTTATATACATTCATTGCAACTTTGACATGCTGGAAATTAAGAACATGTACACATGCAATTAACGTTGAATAAATGCTCATAGAACTCCTTGGGGATTAAGCAATTAGATGGCATCATGAAGTAACCTTTGTACTTAACACTTATGAAGAAAGCTATCTACCCATTTTGCACAAATCACATACTGGGGTAACCATTGTAGTAGCAGGAAGTGCTTGGCTGAATCGCCAAACTCAGCATTGAGTTCATAAATGCCATCTTTACCCCAGCTCTCCCAGCCTTCCCCAACAACTTAAAAGAGAAATTAGTATAGATTATGTAGCACAAGCAAATATGTGAATAGTATAGTGCTTTATTATTAAATGACTACCTTCATGAAATAAGATTTAAGAAATACTTGCATGTTTAATACTTTAGTTAAGTTTTTGAAAGTTGTCTAGAAAAAATACAGATGTGTACACATAGGTCATTTGCATGGTTGGTGACAATACAGACTAACACTTTTGTATCTTGTATCTTCATTCAAGGTACATGAAAACTTTAAGTACATGTAGGAGAATACGCAAGCAATAGTCTAGGAGTAAATATTTAACACACTCAAGCTCCTTGCACGTGAGAGCATGTATCTTTTCTATTTGAAGTGCACCATGCACACACACACCTAAAGCAAACTGAAAATAACCACCATCATTTGCCCTGTAGTATGCATGGCCAGTACTCACCAAAATGATCGGTTATATGCAAAAATTAAGGGAGTGGGCAGGCTGGGAAGAAATGGACAATGAATTTTGTCTTGAAGTTCAAGGTTAAAGTGAGCTCAATTCACTAACACTCTAAAGCTTCATAAACAGTCTAGAGAAAAAGGGGGCACATTACCTAGATAAAGTGGTCTGCCTGGCACGTGGAATTCAACATAAACATACAAAAGGCAGGCATTAAAAAAAAAAAGTAGCTTTGGGAACAGAGTGCAGTTTGGAGTCACACCCTGAGTTCTAAAGTCAGCAGAAGTACAAAACCCCATGCTGACACCCACATGGGGGTCGCCTCCCCGCACCCTCCACAGTACCAAAACCAACCCCTGCTCACAGAGGTCACCACCAAAGCCACACACACTCCATACAAAGCAGCTCATTGTAACCAAAAGCTTCCCAGAGCTGGTTAGTGCTGAAATACAATGAAGGTGGTGTAAGACATGAACTAGTTAAGGCAGCATTTATTTCACAGGAGAACAGGGGACCTTATTTGCAAGGGAGCAGGATTTTGTATGTCAAGCATTTAAAAGAAAAAAAAAAAAGGAACAACAACGACAAAAATCACAACATAAAACAGCTGCGGGGAAGTTGTTTTTCCAGTTGATGCAGCCTGTAGAGATTGTTTAAAAGGTACCCCTGTGGCTCCGAAGTCACCAGCTGCAAGAAATCCCAATCTCAGAGTGCCAGCGCCACCTTCTTGCGAAGGATTCAGTCGCAGGCTCTGAAAACAGGGACGCACCAAGGGCTGCTAGCGTTTGCTCGTGTCCAAACCCGCTCGGCTTTCTGGCTAGTACCTCAGAAGACACCGGTGTGCACCAGCAAGCCGATGCTGATGTTCCCACTGCCCTGCCCGGCTGTCCCCAGACTTCCCCACGCGTCCCGCACTGCAGCGCCGGGAGGAGATGGTCAGATCCTTCCTGTCTCCACAGCATGCTTATGGTCCTGCTCCCCTCAGCAAGCGACCAGCAAAAAGCTCTTCCAAGGAAAAGGGTTTAAAACTCACAGGAAGACACTTGAAACTAGACTTAACCCAGCCTCCTTCTAGAAGGTGTATTGCTTTTCTTAATGTTAGAAGACAGCCTTTCTACTGCAAAAATAAAGGGAGTTTAATTGTTTTCTTGGGTGTAAAGAATTCTCTCAGTAACTTTGCTCAGTTGGGGAAAAAACAAACAAACAAAAAAACATTTCTCCTGTATAAGTAACTTTTCCAGAGGTAAACATTACTGCAGCAAGACTTTTTAAAAAAACAAACAAGATGTTAGTGGGTGTTAAAGAGATTACCTAAAAGTAACATTTAGGTCTAGTAAAATGTCATATTTGGGGGACTTAAATATTTATATCCCTTGCTACTCAGAACCAGAAATTCAGTGCACCTTTAAATCATCAAGGGAAAGACTAAAACAGCCATCAGCTCCCTGAAAGAGAGGCTAAGCTCCTAGTTAATGAACCCTGCAAGCCACTAAGGAGCTCCACCGACAGGAGCCCAATAGGAAACCCATCTCTTCTTCCTGTGTTGAAAGGCCCACAGCTGCAATTGGCAATATTGTCTGCATGAAAGGAACCAGCAACACAAAAATTGCATCTCAAAGAATTTTGGAGCTATGAAGTGTGCCAAAATGGATGTCCTCAGAGCTACAATGCACTGGTTAGGTATAGACACGGTGCAGAACTGGCATCAGCAGAGGAACAGGTTCTATTTTACTGTCTCAAAGTGCATTAAATATGACATGAAAAGCCATGTACTACTTCAGGCAAGTAAATTCTGAGCCTCTCCAGCTTATTCTTCTGAAGCAACTGCCACCAAGGGGTTCTTTCAATGCCACCTACAACAGAAAGATAAATCTACCCCCCGAACCATTCTAGGTGCTTGAATCATTTATTCCATATACCACAAGCATAATTTCACTTCAGTCACCAGATAGCACAAGTAATAGCCTACACATTTTCATATATCTCCTTTTCTTCAGTTTCTACCTGGGATGGATGTGGAAGCAAAGGCCCACAGCAAATCATGACATATTTCTGTTCAAGTGTAACTTTAATGTTGTAACATATTCCAAAGCAATGATTTTCTTCTTTAATACAGTTTTGTAGACAGCAGCTCTGCTGATTCAGATAAGTATTGCTGGATACTCACAAAAAAAAAATTGCCCTTGAACATTTCAAGACTTGCTCTCCCCTGCAATCCTGAGGTTAGAAGTGGAATAGCAACCACTGCAAAAGGATGTGACCTTTTAATCACATCCAGGAATCTGGCACTTGCCTGTCCTCACTACATGGATTAAAGACCTGTGACAAGTGAGGAAGAGATGAAGTAGAATTGAAGGGCAGTACATGCCTAGGTTACCCATCTCTGTGAATATGCACAAAAACAGATTTATCAGGGCAAATAAAGCAGTTTGGATTGTGCTTCATAGCAGAGTAGACTGCATGTGGTATTAAAATCTCTCACCTGTTTACCCATCCATACCATATGAACTGAAGCTACTTCATTGCTGAAGCTATTAGTGAGCTGTCTACCTTCTGATCTCAAGACTCACTGAAATTAAAGCCAGATCACCAGCATTACAGATTTTTGTATGTAAAAATATATATACACACACACCTGCAATGAGCAGTTAGATAAAGGGAAGAAAAAAATGCAAACAGAAATAAAAAGGCAAAGATAAAGGAACTTTGGATAGAGACAGAAACTAGACAATTATAACAGCATGAGAATTTGTCAAAAAAAAGTATTTTCAACTTGCAAGTTTTGAAAATTTCAGTTATTTATGTTCAAGTTGGAAATATGACTGTACTTCATATTGCCTGCCTTGATCTGAAGGACATTCAGTCCGAATACATTTAGCTGCTTACAAAGCAGCAGCAGCAGTTTGAGCTCTGAAGTGAGTGCGTACGTGTGCCCTCACGGGGGCTACTCAGCAACTGCCTGCCACGTGAGCTCTGCTTGCGCAGCATGGACAAGGAGCAGTCACACCATGATGGATGGCTTAAGTACATTCACACAGTACGACCTGCAACGTCACAGCCAGCACTCCCAAAGGAGTGGTAGGGTGCACCCAAAATCCTACTTTTTTTTTTTTCCCCCTATTTAGATCCCCAAATCACCCTTTCCATCTCTGGAAGAAGCTCCTTCTCCCTACCTGGTGGATAGCTCCAATAGCTAAAGCTGAAGCCTCCTGCAACCCTGCCCATTTCCTGTCAGGAGTGTTTCTACATACATATAAATGTATAATATGTGTATATATATATATATATATATATATATATATATATATATTTAATATCAATTACAAGGAAGACAGGGCAGTCTTTCAAATTTCAAATGTCAATATATTGTATAAACAGGAAGTAGCACTGCAGCAACAGGTCATTAAAAAAGTCTACAGACCAACCAAGAATCAGGAAAGTCATCTGAAAAAATGACAGAAAAAAATCAGGCCTTTCTCACCACAGTTGGCATATCCTAAATCTCACAGTTTCAAACCCTCACAGAAGAGAGAGGTGTGTTTTATGAAACTACCAGAGCAAGCAGCTTTGTAAATCACATATTTTCACCATGCCTTTTCCTATGACACCCTATCACTTAATTGCCTCTACTATTTTGCTCCCTCCTTGATACATGCAAAACTCCCATGGAGGGTGGGGAGTTGTTGGGGTCCGAAGAGAGCCTGGTCAGAAAACAGTTTCACATATTCTCTCTTTTATTTTTTGTTAGAAGCCTTTCCATTGAAAAGGCATCCTGAATTCATCATCCTGCTTTCCTCTCCTTGAAGGCTTTAATTCCTTTCCCCTCCCTGCCTTGCACCTTGAAGTGACATTACAAGGAGAGTCAGGACTGATTCATTTCTCAAGAAGCTGATGTGGGAGCGCAAGCATAGGCTGCCAGCTAGAGGTAATCCAAGGGAAAAAAAAAAAATAGTTCTGCCCAAATCAAGTTCTTACTTGTGACAGAAGTACTGTGTAAAGATAGAAAAGCCCAGCATTTGCAGCATCACTGTGGGCTTACTCATCTAAGAGAGCATCCCCATCACTATTTCCTATCACAAAACCAGCTGAAGGTGGCAGATCCTATTTTGACAGAGAAAAATGAATGACAGCTCTAAAAAAAGTGAAACCAAAATGAAATTAAAAACCAACCTTCTTCCCCCCAGTATTCACCATTTTATAACCCAGGCTGTCCCAATACAGCATGAGTATGCAAACCACTGGCTATGTTTTATTTTTTATTTTTTAACCTCTGCTTTTCATTTTCTTAACAGGAAACCAACATGATTTCCATGACAAAGGAGGATGCTGGTGTTATACTCTTATTTATCTGTCATGTGTACACTTGGCAGCTTTTGATCTTTATTCTCTAGACACTTAAGAAATAATCTAGGAATTATTGCTTCTTGACAATATTCTATCTTTCTCATCCCTTCTAGGAGAAAATGTTGATGGTTACAGAGAGATACATTTGTAAAGAAATCTTCCCATTCCATCAGAGCAGATTCTACAAGAAAATCTTGTCAAGGCAGAAGATTAAAGACAGTTGTTAGAACTGTTTCAGTTTGAATATATTCACTGCTAAATGATGAGGTTGACCCTGCAAATGCTTCATCATGGCTAGGATTTTCTTGGAAGCATAGATCACAAATCAGTTGAGTGCACATTCCAGGGTCATTTATAGCCAGATCCAATTAAAATAAAATGGCATATTGCCTACCTGCCTGTGGCATCCAGAGGCTGTAGGTGTCTCAGATTTCTATATGGTTAATGAGAATTAGGAGCCTTAGTACATGAGCCCAAGCAGCCTTTGCACAAGAAGGCACAACTCACATAAGTGTGTTCAGCATGCAGCTTCTTGAAACGGCCATACAGAAAATGCTGAGTGTGAGGCATTGCTGCAGACACTGTCTTCCCCAGGGTATGAGCCCTTTGCTCCTTGCTGCAGGGAGGTATCTTTCCCTATTTGAGATCAGCAGCCTGGGACATCTCTTCACAAAAGGTGCTGCCTTGCTTTTTGAACAGTCAAGGAGAGGTTGTCCTTTTAAATGACATTTGGTACCCTAAGCCGTGTTTAATGCAAGAACTCTGTGGTTGGAGCATTACCCTGGAAAGTAGGAACCTGGGCTCTAGGTCTTTTTCAGCCAAGATGTGAGCCATCAAAAACTGGCCAGTAAAATTAAGTGTCCAAACTAGAGTACTGAAGAGACTTAAAGCAACAATAGCTCTATTTTTGCATACACACTTATTTATATTAATCTTAGTTCAGCTCATTTCCTTATTAAAAAAAAGTTATTTTTGTCCAAATAGACCTGCTTGTGGTTTGCCAAACCATAACAATCAAACTTTTAAAAGCAGAGATTTGATGCCAGAGGTGGTCTTAAAAAATAAAAGTTACAAAGACAAAACAAAAAAAGAAATCCTTATTTTGTAAGCTCTCTAAAAATAGAGAAACAAGAGGTTTACTCAACTTCAGCCATTAAGAAAAAAAAAAATATATAAAAAAGAGCATGCCTTGGCTCAAGGAGTCAAATCCAAAGGTGAAAGTAAGCATCCCCCTTCAGGATTTGCATTTAGATTTCATTTAATAGAAAAAGAACAGGAAAGTATAGTTATAAAAGTTTTATTTTTTTCCTGTCTTCATGGCTGTAACTCACATGACCAACCTCACTAAATCTTCCAAGTATTTCTATTAGTAAGTGTTCAATACTGTTGAAATGATACAGTTTGGCCTACAGACAGCATTAAATCAGGAGGAAAGATATCCTTATAAGCATATATAATAGTATTTGTGCCTTTATTGGCATGTATCATATTTAAAATATAGTCAAGCAAACAGTTGGTACCATGTGAGGAGGACAGTAGAAGACCTAAATGAGCATGATCAATAAAAAAAAGTTCTTTAATCTTTCAGTGGTTTCTTTGCATTGTTTACTTTAACTGATTCTCCCACGTGCCTTTTCTCCCACGTGCCTGGTGACAGGACGAGGGGGAATGGGCTAAAGTTGCGCCAGGGGAGGTTTAGGTTGGATATTAGGAAGAACTTCTTTACCGAAAGGGTTGTTAGGCATTGGAATGGGCTGCCCAGGGAAGTGGTTGAGTCACCATCCCTGGAGGTCTTTAAGAGACGTTTAGATGTTGAACTTAGTGATGTGGTTTAGTGGAGGACTTGTTAGTGTTAGGTCAGAGGTTGGACTAGGTGATCTTGGAGGTCTCTTCCAACCTAGACGACTCTGTGATAGAAAGAATGTGTAATACTGATTTAAATAAGTCATGCAGAAAGACCTACATAGAATATGTGGAAAGTTACAGTACCTGAGAGGCAGTTCTCCATTTAAACACCTATTATTTACAGGACATATTATATTTCTGACTGTCCACTGGGAAAATTTTAACATATGCAGTTTTAGATGAATACAAGTCAAGATATTTCAGCTGTCAAGAAGCAACAATTTATCTGGGGTGAGTTCAACAATATTTTGTGCCTTGCTGAGATGCCACAAAGATTCATGGAAAAGTATAGATTGGATGTCTTTCTGTTCGCCTCTGTGGACTGGCTCCATACTAGATTTCCCCTCCAGTGACCTCCACAGTCGTCCCTTTAGCTGAATCATAAGTAGTGGATGACGGAAATCTTACAGACAGTATATCATGAGAAACACTGTCCAGCTATGAAGACTGAGCCACAGAAAGACTTCTAGTTAGCATTCTCCAGTATTCAAGCTATTATCCCGTCTCATAAGCTACACATGCATCTCAGTCATTTTCCACCTAAATGAAGTGAATTTTTACCAATTAATAAAGTAATTAAATAACTTGTCTGATTTAAGTAAGTCTGTGCATACTTATATATATATGTGTGTGTGTGTATATATATATATATATATATATAAGATATATATATATCTTCCTCCCATGGCCACTTTTAGTAGGTCTGGGCAAACAGAGCACAGATAGGGTTCTTGGTTTGGTAAATGCAAAAATAGTTCTTTTTACCATTATTTGTCTTATTCTAGCCTTATAATCTGTGTTCATCGGCTTGATGTAAGTTACGACTTCAGGAGTGAAGTTCCCATTAGACCACAAATGAGGGCCGTAGATTGAAGGCAAATCAAAAGGAATGAAGGATCCATTCAATAGGTTTCTCCAGGTCCCACAACTTGTGCTTTTACACAGTAGATAAATTGCACTAGGTCTACTCTAATAAACAGAAACTTGCAATAAAAGTGGACCTAAAACGTCCACTATGCTGCCTCTGTCAAAAAGGATATCTTCTTATCCTGTCTTGCCAAGGTGAGTATTACGTCAGTTATTATAGGTGTGTATGTGTGTGCATGCACTCTCCGTACACATTTACAAATGCAGCTTTATACAGGGAATGTGTGAACGTACATGTGTGTGTACAGAAAACCAGCTCAGTTAGCATGTGTCTCACAGACAGCCTTTTCTGCCATCTAACTATGGCTATAAATGAATCATAAATCCAGAAAAAAAAATCTGCTTTCAGACTCATGGAAAATGTTACGTTATTTTTGGCACCCGTGAAAGAAAAGCAGGGTGATAAAAGAGCGGGTACAGCAAGGTCCAAGTTCATCTGCATTTTCATCTGTACATGCCTTTTTGAGATGTTTCTAGGTTCTGTTTACTTTCATAGACTCAAGCAGCACAAGTTATGATTACATTTATTCTATTTTATCACACTGTAGATATAAAGAACACATTTAGGAGTGTGCCTTATAGATAAACTGTATATAGTGTATGTATAATGATCCACAATTCGGTTTTATAACCTGATCTGCATACTCAGACTATAAAAACAGTTTGAGAAAATTAGAGAGAAACTTTAATAATTTATTTTTGTGATATTCCTCCTCTATACTCAAAGGAGTGAGCTTAGTCCTTAAAGAAAATTGATGTGAAAGCAAACTTACCCGTAGCTTTTCACTTTGCTTCCATAAGAATGAAATTCAACAATTAACAAACAGCTTTTTAATCTGTTCTGTCACCCATACTCCTAGCCAAAGATACCTGAATAGTGTTGCCATCCAGAGGAGAAAAGACGTGAGAGGGAGACAGCCTTAACAAAATGAGCAGTCTTGCCCACAAGAGCTTTGTCCACAAATATCTGAAACAAATTCAAAAGAGAGTCTAGTAAAATGTTGTTACTGAATTATATGCCACTCCTTCAACGAGCAGTCCAGCCAGACTACACATTGAGCTAGCTCTCTCTGCCATCCTTTCACAAATCCGGAATACTAAAGAAAAAAGTTGGGCAAAGCCAAAAAATTAGATACAAATACTCCAAATCCAGGGAAATAGAAATATGAGATGTGTATAGTTCATGTAATGGGCTAACACATTCTTACTACTTGTCTCAGAATACCTTACTTTCATAGACATGCTTCCCCATTCTCCTGCCAAAAAGTCCTAAGACAAGAACTTGTAGCTATGCTAGTCTTTCCTTTTGCTACTATATGCCAGCAGGGAAATGGCTGGCTGAAGTTTCAGGTGTTGTCACATCCCGATGCCCAGTCCTGAACCTCTGAACTACATGTACTTGAACCTACCCCATACATGACTTCTGCCTTACCTTCCTTCCGAGAAAAAAGCTGTTAATGGATCCAGTCAACCTGTGAGCACCTCAGAGAGGTGGCAATGCAGACACAGATCAGCTGGATCGCTGAAGTCCCACCTGAGGTTCCTGAACATACCTCCTTAGATTCACTCTCATGCAAAAGAAATGCAAGCCTACCAGAGGAGAAGCACCCACAAGGAAAGCAAAGCCTGTTACCCTTGTTGCAATTGTCACTGCCTTGCAGTTTTAACAGATAACGCTCTAGAGGCATCGTAGTGTCTATACACTGTCCAAAGGGGCAGCTGGAGACTTTTCATTATAGCAAAACCTTCCAGCTTTGAAAGGCTACTTTGGAGTTTCCTCACTGATCCTCTTGTTATAGGGGTTAGGGAACAGAGGGCATTTCTTGACAGTGGAATAGCCTGGTAGCTAAGAAATACTTTCTTTCACTACCAGGTTGCTGCTCAAAACAGGGCATGCACTGACAGAGTGTTTTTAGTCCTGCTGTCAGCTCAAGATTGATGGACAGAAGTGTCTCTTCTTTGAGAACCTGTTTCTTTCCTAACATCCTCTTGAATGTTGATGAACTACAAGCACAATACTTCTACTGTAAGGCATGATATAGCTAAGCAGTTCATGTACGGATGCAAAATTTCCTTAAAGTTTCAGATATCTCTCTGGTCTACTAGGGTTATTTTTGGAAAAGAGTCACCTGTAAGGCAAGAATAATTAATGAGCGTTTCTGAGACATCAGGAGTAAAGAAGGATAAATAAGCCATGAATCTAGCACCTCCTCCCATATCCACGAGCCTTCACAAACACGTATCTTATATACTTCATCAAATCATATACACACTTCCATGCTTCTACTCCCTAGGCATTAGCATAGCAAGTTCACCAAATTTTTGGCATTAAAACCCATTCCGAGAACCCACTTTGATAAGTCAAAAATCAATAGTAGCTTGCATGGTGGAGTAGGTGCACAGAATTGGATGGATGCCTCAATAACTTGGTCAGTAATGACCTTCCCTGATACATCCTTTGTGTCATAGGTAATGAGGAGGATTTGTTATGGCCTCTGACAAAGAGAAGTGCTTTGATGAATCAACTTCAAAGGAGACACTGACTTTCAGTCTGAAGCAAGATATCTCTGCCTGTGTACTAAGGTTTGGGCAACCGAAGTGCTTTTCTCATTATGGTTAGAGTAAAAACACTCCTACAAACGGGCACCATCTTCAGTGGAATTTCAGTCTCCTTATCCCAGAGATGAATTTGGTCAAAGAATGCAAAAATAAATTTGTCATTTTTCAGTGGTGTACCAGCCACCAACAAAAACAGTTCCTATTAATGATTAAATGGGAAACTTTACAGTTCCTCTCCCACATGGGTATTTGCAGATCTTTTTGGCAAGAGAGGGGGGGGAAAAAAAAAAGGCATAACTGCAGCTTCTTTTCCTTTAGAACAAGAACTGAGTTTTCAGTTAGCTATGTTTTCACATTTGGATTGGAAAAAAAGTTCAAACGCAGTTTCACTCCAGCAACTGAGTCAATATACAACATGCTCCTGCTTTTATACGAGAAATAAGCATGAAAAAAAAAATCTACACAGAGAGCTTGCAGGGGTAATGAATGTTTGCTTGTAGAATCTGCCGGGGTTGGATAGTAGGATAACAGAGCTCACATGCAAGCTACCTTGTAGGCCAGTTGTACCATTTTAAACTTTGGGTGACGCTCTGTGCAGGGCTGTATTCTGATCTGCAGCACTCTGTTGGTACAGGAACCTGGCATGCTAAAAGAGAGTGTGGACACAACTTATAAAGCTGTCCATTGTTTTGAACAAACTGAACAAGCAATAATGTTAAAAAATAGTTTGACAGTACAACTGCATCTTTATTAGATAGTTCTGCTGGGATTACTGTGGAATCATACCTATTTGCATGCAGACGGACGCAGCTATGCTGCCAGGCATCTGTAGCACACCACTGGCCTCAAAGGAGGGAGGACAACTGAAGGAAAAATTAGCTCATGCTGAAGAGTTTTCAAGTATAAATTTATTTTACAGAGCAAGATCTAAAGTGCTTTGTCTAACCTTGTTCTACTTACTGGAGGAGCCTCAAGGGCACTGAAGGCCCTAGGGGCAAGTGGCAGGTCACAGATCACATTCATTCCATATAGCTGGACTGTCCTCCGACCCTTCTTGTGTCCAGCTGTCTCACTGCCTGCTGGGTGTCGTACCTGGCCTATGCTGTTCCTTGGAGCTTGCCCAAGGACTTCCTAGGAGACTGCCAGTTGGCACTGATCAACACCATGGTAGCAATTAGAACAACTTAGGGCACCTGCAGAAGAGCGCTCAAGGCCATGAGCAGGAGCAGTTAAGTTTCCTGCTGTAGACTTAGCTTCTCCATGCACCACTGCATGCACGAACCCTACCTGTAGTTTATCTTGGAGATCTATAGGAAGCATAGCCCACACTTAGTTCTTGGACATCTTTGGCCTATCAGGTAATTCAAATGCCCGTGAGTGCTTTACTGGAAGACTAATTTCACATAATAAGTGACCTATTTTGAATTATTTTTCTGTTGTACAGACACAAAAATAAAACACATTGAAACAGTAGTGAATGGCATGTTATCTCAGATATCATTATAATAATTCATTTTCTTTGGAAACTGTTTCAAACAACCTATTGATTCAGCTGCTACGAGAAATGCAACATACCAGCTTTACCTTCTCCGCAACAAATATTTTTCAAGCAAATCTGGTACAAGCGATCTTCATTAAGTTAATGAAATATTATATAACTACATAATCTCCATAAAAAACAACAACAACACAGAAACAAAAGAACATAGTTTGGGATGAAGAATTTTCAATAGTGGAATATTTATTCTGTAGATGAATACAGTCCTAGCAAGCAATGAAAGCAACAGGTGGGGAGAGGACTTTTACTGAATAAGGTAGGCTGGGGAAGCATTCAGCCACTCACATGCATCAAATAGTCCAGTTTCAGAATTACTTAGAGGCCTCCATTATGTCTAGCTTTAGTCCTTGACCTCTTGCATGACAGCACCATCAGAATATAGCAACTACATACTGTAGCATAGAGGCGTCAGCACAGTTTCACCTGCTGAGGTCATTTGATACATGCCACTGAAGAATCATCACTGCCTGGGTATCAAAGCTTATAAACCACACTCCTCTGACCCCCCCCAAAAAAAGATGAACCCATGACTTAAAAGCACAGCATGTCTCAGAAAAAATAGAAACACAAGAATAGAGACAAGGACAGACATCTGTTCATCTGCTTCATGTCCCCAGTTAAAGCACAGCCAGCTTAAGAGTTAGATTAGACCAATAAATACTAGTAAAGTTTTAATTACCCAGACTCCAAGGATGGAATATTTTACTGCATCTCAGTTCAACTGCTCCAGTGCTTAATCATCTTTTAAAGTCCCAATTATCCTAGATGCTTGTGCTCTACATAACCTCTGATTTTATACAACAATGTTCGAAGGTGACCTTTTTACACAATACATTTCTACATAACTTTTTACATAACTTCTGTAGGATTTTTTTTAATGTGATAGAATATAGAATTACTGTCTCCTTCCAACTCCACAGAGTATTTGTGTCATATTAAAGTGCTTTGATCTCATCAAACTGAATGCAAGAAAATAATTAGTAATAGGAAACAACTTACATTAATAGCATAGGTATGCGAACACAATACACATGAAATGCATAAGAACACAAGCATACGGTAAGACAGGAGAAACAAAGTCAGGATGTTGTACTGCCCACAGAGTTCAACCAACCAGAGCAGTATACTGCTATAGTCTACTTATATTCTAACCAAAATCTTTTAGTCCAGCCATAGACCAAAAAGTCATTGCAAAAATGGGATCATGAACTTGTGTGTTGATACCAGATTTCTCAACAAAAACAAACAAAAAAGTGAAAATCAAATGCAGCATTATTTGTTTTGCTCATTCATTGCCAGGCCCCAAAAGCCACAAACTGTCAGATTTCAGTTCTGCTGCCACCTCTGATTTTCCAGCATGAAAAATAACAAAGAGAAGAGAGAATATTCAATGTCCTTTAGTAAAGAGCTGTACAGCACTGCTTCCCATTATGCCACAAAACCTAGCAAGAAGCTTCAGATTTCTAGCTTATAAACAAGAGTAATACAATGAAGAATACTGATCTATAATCTTCCCTTTCTACTATAAAGTTTCCAGCTATTCCTACTTATTTAAAATGAATATAAAAGATCATATAAAACCTATACAGTATATCTTACCTTCTTTTCATTCTTCCTGTTGACCTTTAGCTTTACTTACTGCAAGCACTAGAGTAACATAAGAAACTCTTGAACTTAAAGAAAGAGGATTAGTCTGCAAGAAGTCTTTTTAAAAGTATGATGGCTTTACCTCCAATCAACCAAGATAAGAGGCCTGATTTTAGCACAACATTGCAGCTTGTATAGTCATTTACACCTGTGCAAAACATTACCAGTTGATGAGGTAGCATTTTGCATCCACTTTGCACTCACTTTGAGCAAGTGTAAATGACTATGAAAAGTAAAGGATACTGGAAGCGGGGGAAGGCTGAAGGTGTTTCACGCATTCAATTATTATGCTACTAAAACTCAGGTGTTCCTCATAGAGAATCACCTCTATTAAAGTCTTGATATTTATACCAAGAATAGAAATATCTGTACAAAGCATCAGAGAAATGTTTATTGAAAATCATATCAAGACATGTTAAATTCTTGTTTCTATTAGCACATTCCTTAGGAGTCCTAATGATGGCATATTCATTCAGTCCTCTGAGAAAAGACCCAGAATACTCAATTAGCAGAACAGTAGCCTAGGAGAAAAAAAAAAAAAAAAAAAAAAAACCACACTGATTCAGTTCATCAGGGGATTAGAGGAAAAACATAAGGCCAACGGGACTGCAAGCCTGAGCATCAGGTGAAAGAAGCAGCCAAAAGGGGGAAAAAAGAGATGCGAGTCACCAGATCTGCTATCTCATCAAAGCGATATGAAGTATAGTAGAAGGCAGGGAAGCAGAAAGCAAAGTAGAAAGAAACACTGAGGTGATGAAGTTATCAAAGTAGGTGATTATCTTAATATAAGAGTGGTATTATCTGAATTTCCAACCTGTTACTCATACCCAAGTGCAGATTTTTCAGTGCAGGAGTGCAGCACCAGTTCTGTGCACTTGAAGGTCTCAGGTGTTGCACAGAACAGACTGAGGGCCTGAAGGCCTCAAGTGGACATATACAGAGCTGCCTAATATGTGAGGATCTTATTTAATACAAAAGTATAAACAATAGTATTTTTGAATGAACCTGCCTACCCATTGCTTTTCAACTTGGGTGATCATTTACATCAATTCTTGGATGAAATACAAAGTTCAACAAAATATGAATACCATCATTTTATATCTAGTTAGCATAGCTGCAAATAACTGCATTAGGAACAGGATAATGACCAAGCTGTTTTGTAGAATTTCAGGTTATATTCTATTAATTTTTACAGGCTCTGGACCCACAAACCTTCTCTAAGCATGACTGTTTTCTTATGAAGCCACATAAGGATCAGGCCCTGCTTCTGACCAGGATCATTACAAAAGACATGGGAAGGTGGAAGGAAATTTTCTCCAGGGAAGAGTAAAAATGGCACTGTACCAAACAGAAAGCCCACAGAGCTCCTCTGGACCAACAGTTACACAGCTGGAGCTCTTTTCAGCTGCTCTGGAGAACTACTGGAGAACTACTGGAGAACTACTTTGAACTATTTTTAGTGTTTTATCGCTTTTCCATGAAAAATCACTTAGACTGAAACAGCACTCAAAGATACGATATAAGAGTGTGAAGGATTTCATAAAAATCCTTTAAAAAAAGAAAGAAAGAGAAAGAAATATATTGTGCTTAATTCTAAGTTAAATAGACACAAAGAAAAACAAATAGGCTTACCAGTTTGAACTGCTTTCCCTCCCTTATGTTTGTGGAACTTAAACAAGCTTTTATTTGAAACATGGTATTTTCCAGACCCTTAAAACCTTTGCTTGAATTAGGCATTCCTGGAATTTCTGATTTAAAATTGAAATGACTGAGTGGCAAATACAGCAGAATAAGAACACAAGCTCTGTGCTTTGGTAACTTTATTTATAGCATGTTTTATTGCATGTATCAATATTAAAATCTCTCTATAAAATTTAACTAAGGATTGAAATAACACTACAGGTAAGATTATATTCCCATCAAACTATTCTGTTGTTTTCATGTTATGGCACATCGCAAAACCAATGTTCCATTTTATCATTAAACAGCCACAGTTCCTTTGGGCCACAATTCACTAATGCATTTAAGTGTGCGGCTAATGTTAGGCATGCAACTGATTCCATTGGTTTCAACAGGACTATTCAGTTGCTTTACGTTAGACAAATGCTCGAGCATTTCACTGAACTTGGGCCAAGTTCAGCTTTAAACAGAGCTCCTTCTTCAATTGACTGTCTGATCTGCTGTATGGGGGGAACACAGGGCATCCTGGTGAATTCCAAAGGCTATGAACAGACCTCATCAAAAATGTTAGAGAAAAGAGAAAGGATAAATATTAAGAGACTGTCTCTTCCAGCAATAAAATCTGTATATACCACTGATCATTTTCATTAAGATATCTTGGATTAATAATGGACCACTGGACTTAAATTTGTTTCCTGGCTTTGGTGGAAGTATGATACAAATGTAGCTTTATTTAAACACAGTTCCATCCGTCTTTCCCCCCTCCCCTTAATTCATTTAACAAGTACTCCCTTTGGTTTCATTATGGAGCAAATTTTGAGCACGTATAAATCCTGAGAGTTTTACTACCTAATTAAAAACATGTTCCTGTTCCACACATTGATGGGAAACTCATGTCTCAAAGGGTTAATTAACAGTCTTTACACATTCTGTATTTAGCTCAGGGTACAAAGCCAAAAACATAAATAACGTCTTAGACGGAAACAGGAGGTGCAGATGGTTTTAAAATTTGGTTCTTAGTGCATTTTACACTAGCCAGAGATATGCACTGTATAAAACTGAAACAGTGACTCAGTAACCGTACTTAACGTACAGTTATATTTAAAGTGTTCTTTCCCTTTTGTAATTTTATATCTTTTAGGCATATAAAATAATAATCATAAGCATGCTGCAGTCAGATGTCTGTAAGCAAGAAGCCTTGAGACAGGAGTGCAACAAAGATAATGAAACTGAGAGAGACAAATGACAAATATGAAACTACACTGTTGTGTACATAACAGATAATCATCTGATAAAAACAAAATTAAGCAGAGGGGTGACAACAAAAATTAACATGTTGATTTACTAGCTCTCCATTTACAAAGCAAACACCCTATAAAATATCAGTGATTTGACATTAACTTTAAAAGAAACAGAATTATTGTCTGAGAATAGCAGCTGAAAAAAAAAAAAAAGGAAAAGAAAAAAGAGAGAATCTCTCTGAGGAATAAATGTTTAAAAAATTCCATTATAAAGGCACAAAATGGAATATCAGCCCACAAGAGTCCTACTATTCCCTCACCAGTTCTTGCTTACATAAATATTCTATTGAATCCAAATGGCAAAGGGACCCAGTAAAAGCCAACGTTAATTGAGACAGCTGAATGAGACCATTGACTTAGGGGCTGCTAATTGGGTAAAAGTGTTTGCAGGTTTGAACTCACATACAATCTACTGTGAGACAGTGGAAATGAAGGAAGCATGAGATGAATACAGAAGACAGCCAGACCATTTCATTCCCTGTTCTTACTAGTTATTCTGTTCCAACAGTTAAGTGGCCTTGGACATGTCATGACATTTGTGTCTCACTCTAATGTCTCTTAATGGGACTTAAACTTTAACTAACCTCTAAAGGTGCCGTGAAAGTGAGCTAATTTTTAACAGGCATTTTGTAGGAGATCCCTTTTGTGTAAACTGATGGATGTGTGAAATGCCAATTACACATTTGTGAGGAAAAAAAATATGCAATTTAGGATTGCACTCGCCTTGAACGTAAAATACAAGTGTTCTTACAAACCACCTACTGCTAAACTAACATTCAACTTTGGAACCAGAGCTCAAGCTTAAATCCCTGTCTTCCTGCCTCCTTTAGTAAAGAGGCAACCTTGATACCTTGGCATCCAGCATCTAACAGTTAGGATCCATGGACGCCCAGCTCCCTACTTCAGATCCTTGCAAGAGCATATTTCTATGTTTATGAACACTCTTCTGCCTCTAGTTCGCTTAGACATCATTAAATGTTTGTCTAGCTAGAAAACACAGATAATTACTCACCTGGAATCTGACACTTAAAAGGCAGAGATTATATGGCTATTACCTCAGATGATAAAACATAGAATGCTACAGTCAGGTTTTCAAATATATCCAATTTTGCTGTAAGACTTTATGAAAGAAAACAATTTGCAAAGTCTTCAGACCACCAAGTAACACCCTGCAAATCAGCTGACATCAGGAAGCCAGTCTTGCTAAATGAGGTGCAACTTACTGGCACGTACTGTATGTTCTAGCATTAAAGGCGCATCTGTCAATGAGAGGCATGCTTCTCTTTCTACTTAAAAGGCTAGTCTCTTAATAAAAATGATAAAACTGTGGCAGTGTTCACTATCTGGAGTCAGCAGTACTTGTTGAAAAAGAGTATTTTCCTACTTCTAAAAGTAGGAAAGCACTCAGGCCGCACAGAGGAGGTAATATATCCAGAGCCCTGGATATCAGGGGTAGGGCCTAGGCAACAGTTTCATTGCAAAAGGTGAAGCAGGTGGCCTGATGAATAAGGTGTACAGTCCCCAGGCCTCTGATGTGGATGCTGGCAGTGTCTCTGCCCTGTGTGTGTGCGATAGTCCACCTGCTATCCTCCTTTTTCCCTCTCCCACTTCTGGGTTAAGGTCAGAGCTGTGCCCAGTGGAAGCTCCTCTCCCTGCTACCCCTGAGATGGTAAAGTTGCCCAAATTGCAGGAAATAATGGTGCAGTGCTAATGCAGCAAATCTCCATGTAAAGACTTGTAGAAAGGGATTTTTTTAATATATATATATATTTTTAAACTGATTTCACGCACACTCATACACTCATAGTCCCCCTTCTCACAAGCACTAAAGGCCTGATGCATCCTGGTGGTCTGCCCAGCATGCAGGCACCCAGATGCTCCTATTCAGGTGCCCTGTCCAGGCTTTTCTGCAGTGAAACAGAGGACCCTTCAACTATCAACTCCTCATGTCTCCTTGTCTTTCTCAGTTGGAAACCGTGTGCTGGTTTGGGATGTGCCTTTTTGCAACCCTTCAGGAGATGACGGTGATTAATCCCTCCATCCTGTTCCACCTCTGTGAGCCACCAGCATTTACTTGCTCTACTTTGTCACCCAGTCTGGGTGACTTAAAAGCTGCACACAGGTGTGTTCTAGGATCCTGATGACCTGCTAATCCAGCTGCCATCAACATATGCTATTGTTGTAAAACTTGTCCAGTTGTTTACTCATCCTGGTGTTTCTGCAAACATAATCCATTTATGCTCCTAAGATAATAATTTTAACATTTCTATTATAATTCTCCATACCCTCACCAGTTTTGGTGGGTTACTTGTAAGCAGTTTTTGGAACATTTTCCGTTGCAGCTTCTGTGTTGCCAAGCTGACTGGATCAGCAAGATACAACCTTTTTGGTTATGTAAGAGGGAAGAGGACCCTGCTTTATATCCTGAAAAGGGAAGAAGACCAGAAAAAGATACAGCACCAGTGAATGATATCAGCTGATGGTGCTGAACATATGGGACACGAAAAGTAAATTTGATGCACTGGATAGAACAGCACTTCATAGCCAGAACAAGACAATATAGACAGAAGAGACCAAAGGTAATGAATAAGGGAAGGAAAAACTGAAGCACAGCACAAAAGAGAGGTTCTTTTTTCTTTAGCATAGCCGTTTAAGAAGACAATAGAAAAAGGAAAGAGACACCAGGTGAAGAACAAATAGCGGGTGAAGGAGAGTGCCTTCCAAGCGGAAGTATCTGTGAGCACTCTGGAGGGAAGCTGAACTTCTCAGTAAGGGGAGTGCAAGTTTGAAATAGAAAAAGACTATGAACAATGTTCAAGGCAAACATAAATAAGCTTGTATAAGACATTATCTCATACAATTGTTCTCAATTAGAATACTACATTAATAAAGACAGAACCACCAGCCAAGGACCTAAACCAAAGGGGTTTCCAGAATGAGGTCTGCTGGTAGCACTCATATTGTCAGCCACTCAGTATTTCATGCATATTCACAAAATCTGTATTCATATTCTTATCTGGCACTAAATACTATAGGGTTCCATGTGGGACCTAAGTGCACACCTGAAATTTAACACTAGAGCATCTCTGAGTAGTTACAGCCTCTAGCACAAGTTGAAGCCCTCTGCTCTAATGTATAGAACAATATCCAGCTTTCAGCTGGTGTCAAAGGCTGCTGTATGATGTATAGAAATAGAATGTATACCTTGATTCATGTGAGATTATTTGTGAGAAAATGAAAAAAAGGAAAGAAAGAAGAGTGAAGTATTTCCTGAAAATATGAATGCAAGACTATGCAGCTTACAAAGGTAAGAAATAGAGAGTATAAAGAGAAAAAGAGAGAGAATGAGCAGTTAGATCCCTTAACCCTCTGATATTAACCCGATACTCCAACTCTATTACAGCATCTCTCAAGTGTCTTGCTCAGTTTTCCCCTTATTGCTCTCCTCATTCCCCAACCACCATTCGAGTCAAATAACTGCTTTCCTTTCCTCTCACCTAGTTAGTTTTAGCAGACTTCAGGTTTTCCCAGCCTGTTTAGCTCTCTTGAACCCTTCCAACAAAAATATAGGCATATTTATCCAGGATAATACAGACATTTCATTACGAAATGCTTAATTTCAGGGTTCACTGCTGCTACCCACCAAACCTTATGCATTTCATACTTTAATAAGTGAACCATGAAAATTACAGCTAATTTTGAAGCACTGCTGGGGACTAGCAGGAGGAGGAAAAGAACCCTGGAATTAGAAAATTAGAAAATTACTAGCAGAGTCTGGTTAGAAAACTGATCATTTTCCACATCTTGCTTTCTACAAAGAATACAAGTGAACAGTGACTTTTTTTTTTTTTTTTTTTTTAAAGGTATCCACTCTGGATTGCTGACCTTGTTCAGCTTGGTTCTTTTCTTTTAATCCTCTTTTCCACCAGTCTGTTTAAGTTTCTAGGAACATCTGACATCCTGCGCAGAGGCAAGCAGAAATATCCAACTGTTGTGTCACAAGAACATTTTTTTTGTTGTTTTCTGCAACTCTCTAATTTTTTTTTTTTTACCAGTCTAAGGCATGAATCCAAAAGATAGAGAGTTCTGACCCCAGTCTACATCCATCCCCATCTGGACTGCAGATACTTTGTGCCTAATAAAAAGAGGAGGACAGTTACATAATTTATTTTTATTTTTTATTTTCTGAAAATCATCTAAATAGAAGAATAAATGTAAAATTTGGAGGTAAAAGAGGATGTCCACTCATGCTGTTAAATGTGCAAATTGCCCAAGTCACTTGAGTTCTTTAACTATTCATTCCTTTTCATTCAGGAAATTATTAGCCATAACTTCCAAGAAGTGACTTTTTTTTGTACTTGGAAGTTATAGACCAAATCCTGCCTCTGTTGCTCTTCCAGTATTTCCATTTCAACCTGAGCAGACCTGCTTGAATAGTAAGAGAATATATTCATAGAATGATTGCAAATGATCTCATGGTGTAGAAAGCTGTGCCACAACTTCTCTTTAGCTAGAGAGTGCTCAATACGCAAATAATGCTTTGTTGTCCCAGGAATGTGTTCGTTCTTTTACTTGCTGTGCAAGAATTAGTTTCATCTTCTAAAAGTTAAAATAATCTGATTTCTCATGCACGCAACACAAATGGATGTCCTGAAGAAAAACAACCTGGGAGTAAATTGTAGCTCTTCTGAATCAGCAACTCCAGTTCATATATTGGAACAGCATCCACAGTCTCTGCCTCCACTGAGCAAATGAGTTAGGGCCAGATAATCTGGGACTAGTCCAAAGACCAATGAAATAAAAGGAAAAACTTCTTTCTCTTTCAATTAGCCTTAAATCCAGTCCTCAGACGCTGAGTATAACCCAAGTCCAACCCCAGCTTAAGCTCTCTGCTCTGTCTAACCACATACTGTCTTGGCTCCAGGTAATGCAAACCTGAAGTGATAGAGGAGGTACTGAGCTATCCCTATGCCAGCACTGCAGAACACAGTGTTTGTGCATGGCCTTCTGCTGGCCTCTGTCCCGCCCCTTGGTGAATTTCACCTCTATATTTACATCAGGATCAAAACCTGAACTCAACACAGCCGCAAGGAAATAATTTTTTGTTTTCTCAAATATCTGGATCTTTTAAGACTTTTTAACTTGGTAGAAAAGTGAATAAGTAACATCTGCAAAGTGATGGAAGTATCACTTAAGTAAGCTTTTGGTCCAGAGTCTTGGAACTGTGTCCAAAGGAAAATAAGATTTTGTATCTTAATCTTGAAAAAAAAAGGAAAAAATAAGTTCAAAATGGATTGTACTTTATTTCTTGGCTTGCCAATGGAAAAACAAACAAAAAACAGCTAGTCCATTCAAGCGCATGTTATGTACTCAGAGTAGTGTGTGTGTGCCAAGAACATTTTCTACTACACAATTCTCTTACTATGTATAACTGTATATTTCGTTTTGCCTACAAATAACCTCACAGCATCACACAGTAGAAAAACAATGGCCAAGAAAATTACCCGCAAATCAACATTGCTGTATGGTCTTGCAAGCCAGCACTTCAAATGATTGGGAAATCCAAGTCTATTTTTAATTTCATATTTGTCCCCCAACCATTGCTTCATCAGCACGATAAACATTATAATTTGTGGCTAAAAAACAAAACAAAACAAAATCTACCCAGGCAAAACCATATTTATGCAATTCCATATTCCATAAACACCCAGAGTGGAACATGTGTATCTGCAAATTTAAACAAAATAGTAATAAAGGAACAAATTAGTTACCTTCACTGTTTTCATTTATGCTATGCTGTTACATTATCTTTTGGTACTTAGTGTAACTAGAGGACATAGGAATCAAAGCTCTTTAGTTAGTGAACTCCCACTTACTGCTGTAAGCATTTTTGTTGTCTGCCCAACGTATTTATTTTTTCTATAATGAACTACACTGTGAGAGCTGTTGAAGGGGCAATCTGTACTGCATTCCACTACTAGTACGTGTAATGTTTACCCCAGACTTTCCTAGTCGAGAAAAACAGGCAATATTGAGAGACAAATCTGAAATACTCTCTTGATCCAAGGTTATATGCTTCATCAATTTATACAACCACCAAAAATAAATCTGGTGCCCAAAGCAGACAGAACAAGGAAATGGAGCTGATGAACGGACAGAGTATGTAATAGAAATGGCTAAATAGAAACACAGTCTAAGTGTTACCAGTGTGGTGGAGCCAGGGAAAATAAGTACAAAGACCCTGAAATATTTACCTGCTTCTTGTCACCACAATGAGTCTGTTGTCAACTATAATCTATTTTTATATGATAATTTGGACTTTTTACACAGACACTAGCACCCATTATCTATGAGACAGTTTCTTACTAGATCAAGTCTGTAATGAATGTGAGCAGGTTTTATTTTCCCCGTTTAACCTTCTAGTAGAGAAGAGTTTGGAAACAGTAAGTTTAGACATTATATTACTATGAACAGTTGAGCAGAGATGGACAAACAACCTTTAGGGAACACACTTAGTGATTTCTACAAAGACACCAATATTGCATATCTGATGCTACTTTTCCTTTGATAATTAGAGACCATAGAAACGAGTGAACAAAATGAATATTCCTCTTCCTTGTTGCAACTCTCCTAAAATAAACTATCATCCTAAACTCACAACAAAGGAGCATTTCTTCAAAGTCTGAAGGGTCTTTATCAAGCTAAAAAGAAGTTTGTGAAACAACGTGTTGCCATTTCAGACAGTTACTCCCAACACAACACTATAACATATATTGCTGCTGATACAAAAGTACACAGTCAGAGATACAATACCCGGAGGAAGATCAGAGAGACATATCTCTTCATCTTTCTGTTATACTCCTGTTAACATTTCCCCAAGGTGGTGGAAAGACACCCTAGAACTTTTATTCCTCATTCATAGACTGGGGTGTTAAACCTAGAAAAATGAAAAATGACAAGAGATAGCTAAAGGAAATAACAGAGTTCATCACACATCAATTGGAAAATAAGGAAAATGGCTTTCTAGTTTCTCTCATCCTTTTTATTCTTCCCAGACCCCAATATCTCTGGTGTTTTGGCCTGAAGTAAACACAGCTGATAATTTTGGAAGTTTGACTTTCCTTTGTGAAAGCTGGGGATCCCCCTACTCAGCTAGTGTGTGGCATATCTGAGGCAGTAATACACCTCACCTCGGTTGGATAAAACTGTGCTGAGGTAACTGTTTGCTATCACCACTTCTCCTAGAAAAATAGAAGAATGGCAATGCAGTAGGCTGTGGGGGTTACAGCATGTAGGTCTGTGCAAACAACGGCCTGATCCTGCAACTTTCTTGTGCGAAAACAACCTCCTGAGGAGAAATAATTGCAAGATGATAACAAAACCCCAGAGCCCCTGCCACCTTCTTGATTTTGAGTAGTGTCTAAATACTTTTGTAACAATATTCCCTTTATTTAACCTTTGCAGACACCCTCAGTGTACAACTCAGTATACAATCCTGTAGAAGAGAACAATGGTGTTAGTTTATGACCAAAAACAGGTAATTGGGATTGCTTAGTGGCAATTTGAAGGCCTCTGTCCTTTTTGAGGGGGACTGAGCTCTGGCTGGAGGCCCAGCAGGATATTGTGTGTGACTGTAGCTACGCATGGTTGTTTCAGAGCAATCTGTGCATGGGGACGCCTGTGGGTTTCTGTTGTGAGCTCTGTTAAAGTAGTTATCCCCTTCCCATGGACAGAGCTCTTTTTCTTTTTTTTTTTTTTCTTCCCTTCCATGTTTCCTCCTTCTTGCTCCTTTGGCAATAGTATATGACAATTGTAAAGAATCAAGAAGGAAACATTATCTTTCAACGGAGTAAGAAACATTACTGGTATGAGCAAAACAGCACTTCCAATGGAGGTGGTCTCTTTCTCACCCTCCACTTCACTAAGCAGAGCTTTTGCCTACATCTCTCTGTTCTCCATTCCTTCCTGACCAACTACCCAATATTGTTTAAAAAGTTAAAGAAACATTACTCTTCACAGGAGAAGGTCACAGGTATTTTCAAATGTAGCTCATATTTACTTAGCTTCTGATGAGAGACAATAGTTATTTCTGAAAGCTGCTAGCACCAACCTCTCCTTGAAAAGAACTAATTTTCTTCTATGTCAAATTTACATTCTTCACTAAGTACAAAACCACATCTAAAATACTGTATTTCTTTTAAAGCTGAGGTGAAACTGGGCTGCACTGAGTTATTTCGTGGTATTGAGAATTAAGAATAATAATAATAAAAAAGACTTGACCACAAATTTATGGCAGTTTTTTTTTTTCCCCGTACATATGTGACACATAAAAAGCATTAAAGTTGCCAAGTTAAACACTCATAAAGTCAGAAATGACAATATACTTGACCTTACATTGGTCCTCCTGTGAATATATAATACAATGATTACATATTCAGGTTATTTTGGGGTGGGTGTTTTTTTTTTGTTTGTTTGTTTTTGTGTGGGTCATTGTCTCATTTCATTAATAGAATGAAAAGTGCTCACAAATAAAAAATAAAAAAAATTGGTTGGCTGTTTTGACTTATTCTTCAGTGTGCAATCATGGCCTTTACTTGCTTTACTTTACTCAAAATCTGTTTTCAAGACAGCTTTATTAATTTCCTCAAGGCTTTTTCTGTCATATTCAATACAATAGTACCCAAGTGTTTCATATGTATTAATTATCTTCACTGTATAGTTTTCATTTTGCAGCTGAAATAATGGTAGCAATTTCAGCTTTTTAGTTGTGACACCTGGAACTTAAGTTTTCAAAATAATTATATGCCCAAAGTACAGGTCATTTTGCTCATACTTGCACCTCTAAGAGTGGGATCCAGAAAAAAGGACTGCCAAATTCTCAGCAATATTTGAAAAGGCTGGTTTTAATGACTTGCTTAGTGTCATTGCACTGTGAAAAAGATGGGAAGAGACCATTCTTCCTCTTCCAGTAGAGCTCTACCTCATTTGACACAGCCCTATAATCTCTGAATCCACATCCAAAAGGCCCTGGCCTTCTTGACTTCACGGCCGTGGTTAATCCTAAGAGGAGATATATCTTCTGCACAGACTAATGCAGGGGAACTATGGTTTAGAAACCCAGTGCATGATTAAAATGCAAATGCATGACCTGAACTGAAATTGTACATGCAATCTTAAATTTCACTTCCATAATTTTAACTACTTGCCTCAGAAACATTAATAATGTTCTTTTAATGTGGACTTGCACGTGTAGTACATATGCATAATATCTGTAGTGGGAAGGCTTGCTGAATCTCTTAGCCTCACTACCACACTAACTTTTTAACCATGCATATGAAAAGGCTGAATAAAAGTGAAGGAATACAAGTGAAAGAAGCAAAATTTTTTATTCACAAAGGATCAAATTCATCTTTATAAAAGGCCATCATGAGTCCAAACACAACATTAATCCCAATGGCTTCTACTTTCAGAATCCAAATAACATTTAATTGGTATAAATATCTTGTGATGATGGAAGCAAATTTCATATTGCTTTTATTAACATCCCTATTATTTTTAACTGTCTCTATTATTAGAAAATAAAGCTTAAAATATCATATTTAACACAATGTGAAATCCAGTTTCACTCCACAAAATGTATCTCTGCTAAGCCAAATGCTGTTTTAAAGAAATGAGTAAGCAGCCACTGCTATTCACAGTTCATTGCTTAAGCTGCTTTTGTGTCCATCACATGAAAATGTACCCCTATTAATCGAACACTGCATTTGTACACCTCATCAACTTAAAGAGTTCTAAGTACTACACAAAAATGTATTATGCTTAGATTTCTTGTAAGGTACTACCATAGTTAATTAAAGACAGATAAAGGAAAATTCTGGTGAAATCTACAGAGGTACAATTACAGTGGTACAAACCTGAATATCTTGGACTTCGAATAAAGTAACAAAACTTCTCAGAAAATTCTTCCTGAGATTAAAAGAAAGGTAGCAAATGGTTCAAAGTTGGACATAAGTTTTTAAGGGATTTTTCTAACATCCATGGGAAATCAATTTTAATATTTAGGCTGCAATTCTTTACGAAATTACGGGAAGATTTCTGTCTTGGTAAGAATAAACATCTCTCAGAGCTCCTTCATATGGAATATACAACGTGGTGTCCCTGGAGTAGTCAGAGGCTATGCACAGCTGCAGCCTGTACCTGCAGGAAGATTCAGGAAGCCCTGTGTAGTGTCTGTTCCTCAATGAAGGCATGAACATAGCTGGAGAGAGTTTCTTACTGTACACAGTAACAGGCATGAGTTCATACCAGAGTCTTAGATCCAAAATTTTCTGAACTGCTTAATATCTGAGTCCAGGTCGAGAACTGAATGTTAACATTCCTCCCCGCTTTGTAATTGGCTTAACAATTCTCTTTCTCCTCTTAGTGCAAACTGAATCTTCAATTTGATTATTTTTAAGTTTGAAGGCCGGAACTGGAATTTGTGACTTGAGATGTCTTTAAAAAAGCTTGTCTGCCTCTGCATACCTGAAATTTCTTATGAGGATATGTTAGCTAGTTCTCTTTTACTGATAATAGAAACTAAGGCCATCCTGATACTAATCCTCAGTATCCAATACTTGAAAAATCCGATTTTCCTGATGAACTGAAAAATTAAAAAGACCCTAGATTTAGGTAAGAATGAGTTGCTTCTTTATATATATATGTATCCTGATAAAATAGAAATGAAAATTTCATACCTGACAAATTGTCTTTCAGCTGAACTAATAAGGCCTAGGCTGTTGCTGCTGTAATGATGATTGCTAGGATGTAAAAAGTATCCTGGCGAATGACCCACTTGATGCAGTGGTCCAGAAGAGAGAGAGAAAGAAAAAAGAAAAAAAAAGAAAAAAAAAAAAAAGCATTTTCCAAGCAAGATAAAAAGCAGGAATAGCTAGTCCTCACAGCTTAATCCCAAAGCAGTGTTGCGAAAGAGTTAACAGCAGGAGCTGAAATTTATTTTCTTCCCATGACTTGATTAGCACATGCCTTTGTCATGTGATATTATAAACAGCATTTTCCTATCTGAAGCACCAAGGCATTAGGATCATGTTTTCTACTATTCCGAAATTTAAGACTCCCCATTGACATTGTAATATTGCAGCTGTCAAACTGTTGGGATCTCTCTCTACCAGAATACAGTGCTAACGATCAAAGAATAAACAGAATCTGCTTCTGAATCAAGAGCTCTCATATTAATAGGAACCGCTAAACATCTGGGAAAAGAAGACAAGCTGGTGTGTTGGGGTACATGCTGAGTGTCACACCGGATTCCAGCTACAAAAGTACAACTCAATTTGAAGGGAGTTGCAGACAAAATGGGACAGACTAGGTAGGTTAGATATGACCCCACCAGACAGCCTCCCAGATCTTTATTCATTTTTAGAACCAGACTGGGACCAAATGTTCTTAAGATCTTGGAATTTCTAAAGAAGTGTTTTTTCGATTTCACTGTCCAGCTAGGATGGGAAACAGAAGTGCTGAAAGCTACAGGAAAAATGCTGCTCCAGCCCAGTTTTACAGTCTCAGAAAATCTGGAGAGCTTTTTATAAACTTTGGATCAATGACTGCAGCTTTTTCTGAACCAAACCTCTGAACTTTTGAAGTCTGGCCAGGATTCAGATAATTTGTTGACTTTCTCCATGAGACAGTTAAAATACTGAATGTACATGTCTGGAGGGTTACAGCCTAATAACACTATGTAAACACACAGAGACCACTCCCTTTTCACCTGGAGAAGACAGTGCTATTGCCATTGGGGTCCTTTTGTTATTCCTCAGAGAACAGCCAACAGCACTTATATTCTGAGCTCAGCAGTTAAGGCTACATTTCCCCCTGCATTTCCCCTACCATTTCCTGCCAAACAGGGTTGAGTACAATCCACTGTAAAGAGGCCTTTGACTCAGTGAGTCCTGTGATATCTACTGAAATAGCAAAGGTTTGTAAAGACTCTTTCCTGCTAGTTTGCTTCCATCAACAGGTCCTCAAAGACTGGAACAGTTTGTCTTGGACACCCTTTGTCCTGTCCCTCTGAACACAGCAATGTGAACACTTGACTTGAGAGAGCAAGCTCCATGTTGTCCTTCTCAGTGAAGGATGACCAACAACACACCACCACATGATCCTCGACTTCAAACTTGAGAAACACACTGTGACTTTGAAAAGCAAAACAAACAAGCAGCCTAAAGCTAAGATCCAAACTTGTACCAAATATTTACGCTTTGATGTTTATAAAATACTCCACCTTTTTTATTTACATGCAAATAGACTGATGAAACAGACACAATAAAAATAGAGAACTGAAGCAGAAATAGTTATCTGCCAAAGTGACCAAAGTGGGTAAAAATCAAAGCATATATTTTAATCTATTAAATCATCAAGAAATAGCCTGAATAGTACTCAACAGTTGTACTTTCTACAGCATTCTATTATTTTAATAAAGAGGCCATTGTACATAGAGCGTAATTGCTAGCTCAGGACAAAATTAGCTATGCTGACTTAATTGATGCTATTTACTTTTGCAGTCCATTGCCAGCAAGCCATTTTCTGTGAATACCAGTCCTCCAATTAATCATGATGTTCCCTCAGCTTGCCAGGGTTTTCTGCAATGGCAGTTGCATTCTGGTAGCAAATATTATGTCTATCAGCAAAGAGCATTCTTTCTCTTTAAATTTAAGGATAGATTGTTTTATCATTCAAAGCAATGTCCTGAGGCATGATCTTCCGAAACCTCTTTTACCATCATTGACTTGGTCAGATTTTAGTGAAAGGCCATCCTCTTTCTATATCTAGTGATGCAAAACATCACACAAGAGCTACTGAAAAACAAAACAAAACAAACAAACAAACAAAAACCCCTTGGTAATCACTCAGGTAATACTTATTAAAAAATATAACACATTTCTCATTAATACATTTTGCAATCATTCAGAAATTTCCTGAGAAAGAATCAGCAGACTGAAGGGTAGAAGGTAAGTGGGAAGAAGAGTAAGAAAAACGTTGCTTTTCTGAATCCAAAAATCTGAGGCCCATGCTTGTTCATCTCAGAATACTGTTGCCAGAATGAATGCCTCTATAGTTTTCTACAGGAAATCCTCAAACCCACTCATTCTGATGGCATGTTATGATGATCCAAGAAGGTGGTATTTGTAGAACTGAAAACCAGGCAAGAGTACATAGTATTATGCCCTTGAAGAAATCATCTGGATGCGGGCCCTCTTTTGACTCACCTTCAGCTTTCTATGACTGATGCCTGTTCTTCTTAGCCTGGCTAAAATAATATTTTGTTATTGTTGTTGTTATTATTTCAATATTTAATTACTAACAGATGTGAGCTAGTACATCCCACTTCCTCTCACTACATACACAAAAGTAAATGTCTCTTTGAAGCTCATATACACAGAGCTGGAAGCACCACCTCCTGGAACTCTAGTGTTATGGAAAAGGGTTTATTTATACATATATGCAAGTATATGTGCATATATATGTATATATACAAACATATACATACATATTTATTCATAAAGAAATATAAGCTGAGCAATGAATTAATCTCACAAATAAATTTATCAAAGAGTAAAAATCTATTTCACAAATCCATGTGCTGATTCAGAAGGATTACTTAAGTGATATGTTTTGACCATATGTGTTCTGATCCTATTGGGATTTATCCAACTGAGAGTTTGGGCCTGATGGAATGAGGGTGGAATAAAGATGAAGCCAATGACATTCTCTTTCCATTAGCTGGAAAAACTGGCTAAGAGGAAAGAAGAGACGATACAAGATGCATATCCTCTGTTAAATTTGCTGCGTAGACACACATCATGTGTCAGGCCCCAGGAAAATGATGTGGATTTTCTTTGCATCACCTGGGATTTTCATTGCACAAGATGTGCAGTCTAGTCTGCTGTATTTTGCTAGCCCTTGATGTTTTAGATACACCCTAATCAATTCTATAGTATTACTACTAGAAGAAAGCAAGAAACTCTTGCAAAATCAAAGTAATAATAATAATAATAATAATAAACATATATGTAACCATCCACATATGTAAACATCCACTTTTTCTAGGCTTCCAAAGTTTTCTATTAGAGCATACACACACACTTCTCTGTTGGCATATATATGCCCATTCCCTGCATACATGTGTATTCTTACATCTATTATAAACATCAAACATTCATGACCTATTTGAAGCTACCCAAAGTCTATTTAATACTGTCTCTGTTCTAATACATCAATAAAAACAAACAGATTTGAGAGCAAATCTAAAAACCTGTTTTCTGAACATAACCAAACTGCTCCTCAGAGTGCTTACATCATATTTCTCCTGGAAAGCCATCTGAGAGAGGAAGTACGATAAAGTCTGTGCTGTATACACTATTTCCCCAGTGTAGTCTAAACTCCAAATTAGGCCTTGCAATGAAACTGGTGAAATTCTGAGGTACAGTTTATAAGGCATACAGTGTAAGAGTAGGTGCACAGAGAAGCACCTGTGTTGTTAAACACTACTAACCTTTGGGGAGG
The DNA here is from genome assembly GCF_013377495.2 of Cygnus atratus. Taxonomy (NCBI): domain Eukaryota; kingdom Metazoa; phylum Chordata; class Aves; order Anseriformes; family Anatidae; genus Cygnus; species Cygnus atratus. The sequence continues at coordinate 94,611,186 of NC_066364.1, forward strand.
GATTTGCAAAGCCACTGTATTATTTTTGCTTACCTGAAATTGTTCATGCTTGTCACAAACCTTACTGCCATGCTTATTAAATTACAATTTTCCTTGTCTGTCCTCAGCTAATGCAGATTTACTGAACCTCTTTGGCAGTGGGGTGTTCCTACAAAACTGTCATAGATTACTTTGTTTCCCACTCATTAGAGCAAGGATTAGATCCAGAGCAAGCCAGTAATTTCTGATGAAATTAAATTACCTTGCAAGTAATCGCTTGTGGAACCTACTATGTTTCACTCAGAACTGCTGAGGTGTTTGCCAAATCCAACATATGGTTCTGAGGTCAGAGGTAGAAGAAATCACAGAAGAAAAAAGGAGAAAGTGATTAGGGATGGAGAGGAGAAGAACATTAAAACACCTCAGTTCTCATGGGATCTCTTGGCATCTGACTGAGGATATATCCCACCTAACCTTGGTGTTCTTGGGGGAAGGCTATGATTCCTCCCGTTAGTCCTGAGCTGGCTGTTTCAAGGCCAGTATTTGAGATCCCTGTCTCTCAAAGCAGAGCTCCATAGACCTCTGCAAATGATCAAAGCCTGAGAGCCTGAACTTTAACCAAAGTCATTCTACTCATCACTACCTGTCTACCTGGAAAGCAGAATTGGAGGAGATTCAAGTCTCCAGGCAGTCAAATGTTATGATGAATGTGACAAAAATATGGACAGACTGGAATAAAGAGAGACTCACCAAAAGAGACTCCAAGGAGCACAATACATTTTAGGTCTGTTTTAAATATGATAAAATCCATTGTTGCAGAAGCTTGTTCATCACTTGGGTCCTACTTATTAAGCTAAGAAAACTATACATCTAGCATTGCTTCAAGTAGCATATGATAGATTCCATTGTTATATATCCTGTCATATAGTCAGTATAAAATACATTTATGGATGTGGCGAATCTTCTAGTATTTCTAAAACATTACAAAGAAAATAACACATTTCACCTCAGAGAAAATAGATGTCTTAAACAAGCTCACTAAAAAGAGGGTTGAAAACAAAGAAGGTTTAATTTCTACTTTCCTATTGCTAAACCTTTCTCACATTAAGGTTGCTGATTTGCCTGTCACTCTGAGTCTTACCAAATTCCATCCATAATATTCTCATGATCAAGATTCATGAGTAGATAGTTTAGTTCTGGATTGATTCAGATGTGTTCCTTCCCTCAAAACCTTAGCAGCATTGTTATATATTCCTTTTGACACTCTCCAGATAGGCTCCTATCAGCCTATGAGTCACATTTGTGTCTGCAATAATGCATGTTTCAACAGAAACTGTTAAACATCTTTTTTAAAATCAATTCTAAACATTTGCAACTAGAGACATCCATTGCATTGCAGAAGTTTAGTTCAGCATTAATATAAATTGTCTTGTTCTATGACCTTGAGTCAGATGGGAATTCAGAGATCTGCCAGATGTTTGGTATCTCATCTGGATGTGCAGGGATTTTTCTTCTCTGCTAAGGAGTGAAATAGGGAATGGTGGAATTTCAAGCATTTGGCAATGTGTTTGGTTCTGTATGACACAATGCTAATTGAGATAAACAGATGCGCTCCAATAACGTCTCTTGCCAGGTGAACTTCCAAAAACTAGTTTAAGAGAATATCCCAGTCAGCAAGAAGTCTCAAGCTAATGCCTACCTCCGAGCACGTTTAGTTTTCACTCATTTCAACAGGACTTAAGAAAAGGCTTTTCTAGTTGAAGGCTGACATAAAAAAGTTGTTAAGTACCTTTCTGAGTCAAGGTCAAAACTGGAATAAAAAAATAACAATTAAAATATCCCATGTAATGTATAACATACTCTCATTTAACTCATGACTTGTTTAGACATATAGAAATACTGTCCAAGCATTCATGCTGCATACTGGCTGCCTACTCTAACACAGGTTTAAATGTCCTGTTTAAAAAAAAAAAAAACAAAAAAAAACTTTTGGATACTCTGCAAGTTTCCAATGCTTATGTTACTGTGGAGGAGGTACAACACATGGGAATTTTTTGTTATATTTTCTTTTAATGAGTCCTGTAAGCAATTGTTTCACAATACAGTCTGAAAGGCTAGAACAATTAAATGACTACAGATGTGTCAAATGATGCAGGAAAACCATGAGACACTTCCAAATGAGTAGGCGGAGGGTGTGAGGAGACCATATCCTGTAATATATGAATCTCAGATTCTTTGGCATGCAGCTTATTTTTATGGAAATATCCCGGTAAGCCTGGAACAATCTAATGGTTTTCAAAGTATTTCAAATCAACAGCATAAAAGACCTGTTGAGAACAATCTTTTTACCCTATGGTGATTTTCAGTTGGCCTGGGAATAATATACTAAAGAATATACCGGAACTGAAAGGTCCAAATTATTATTACATTTGCAAGTTGTAGGTGAGAAAAAATAAGAGTTCATTAGTGCTAAAGGCATAGAGGAAACAATGCTCATTGCTTTCACCTACTTTTGCTGACTCTAAGCTTGGATGTCAGCCATGGACACAGCTTGCAACAATAATAGGGTTGCTCTAAGTTATGCCATCTTCAAATGGGCCTTCATGGAGGCTTGTCTTGCAAGTCATTACACAGGAGCCACATTTGTCACTTTGTCTTCCAAATCTGCCAGTGAGTGATTATGCAAGGACCAATTCCATCCCTTTTCTCTCCTATTAATACCTGAAGGAAAGCAGGTCTGGTAGTTGTGATCTCACAGCCTACCCCAAGTCCTAACTTGGAATGACCCACCCTTGGGAGCGGGTCCCAGAGGTGGAAGCATGGGTCTTTTCATAAATTCAGACAGTAAGTTCCTTTGCACATTGCAGCCCCACACAAAACTGTGTGCCAACCCTACCTGACCGCTAAGACAAACACTGTTGGATGTGGTAATGACTCCGTGTGTGAGTAGAAAGGGAAATGGGTGGGCGGGCAGGGAGATGACAAAGCTCCCTGCAGGAAGCATCTGATTTCAAATTCCAGAGTCCTTCATGGGACATGTCCTTTTGTCTGATGCTGTGCTTTTGCATTGTGCATAAAAAAAGACTGGTCAAGCTTGTGAAATCCCAAGAACAGCATGGTCTGCTCTACAGCTTCATGGTTTTTTTTTCACAGAAAAAAAAATATACTTTGGTAGTCTTTGTTTTAATTAAAGAAAAACAAAAACAAAAACCCACAAACTCCAGTTATGCTCTCCTATACTACTGAAGGTTTATGGAAAACTGTGAGGGAAAATCAAACATGAAAAGTTGATCTTAGGTGAGTGTATTTCCCAGCAGCCCATAGTCTCAGGGTCTCTGTACCAATAAGGCTGTAGATTGTTACAATATACCACTTCAAGAGGAGAAGTTGGGTGCCTGAGCTTCTAAACTTTTGTGCATTAGCACTGGACCTTAAAAGAGAATGAACGTCTTGCCAAAAATACTTGGAGACAACTAGGGCCTGAAAAATAAGCCTGTACTATTTCAAATATTTCTTTTCATTAAGTCCACCTCCCCCCCTTTTTTTTTGGGAATGTAATTAGATTTTCTAAAAGTCTGAGTGCACATTAAAAGAATTATATAAAATTCTCTAACATAATAGACAAATGTGTAGAAACAGATGTAACCTGGAAGTTAAGTGACATACAGCAAATTTGTATGATTAATGTTTTACACTGTGTGAAAGAAACAGTCTGTTTAGAAGAGTGTTATATAAAATTACGTTGTACATAATTGTCAGCAGATACTAATTACTACAATAGCTTGTGAGAATATAATGGAAAAAAGTCATCAGGCCATAGGAGAAAAGGCATTAGACAGACATCTTGTTTAGCCTTCTAGTCACCACAGTTATGTCACTATTTATAGAGATCAAGTAATAAGGGTAATTTCTGTCATTGTTTGGGCTTGTAAAGAGGTCTGTGAAAAATTTCCTATGCTTTCCAGCTGAATACAAAGGAAGGGGGTCTGTTTCCCTCTGTTGTCCTGTCCAGAAGCAATGTCCTATTGGATAACCTGAACTTAATGGGAAAGCCACAGCAAAGTCCGTACTAAGGTAACCAAGAGTCATTCTCATCATGATGCAAAGAGAAGTTCACATCCAAACCACAGGACAAAGTAGGGCACTGCAACAGATAGAATTATCAGGAACTGTCAGGGACAGCCCAGGTACCATACCATTACTTCTCAAATATTTCCAACACATTCAGTAGAACTCAGATTTTTCATGTTTACAGTATCGTTCCCATGACCTGACAGCAGCTTAAGAAGACTAGATTCCCCATAGAGTGACCCATCCATTTTTGGTCTTACTCACAAACTTGTAATGCAAACAAAACCTAAACTCTGAGTTTTCCTCCACCTTTCAAGAAATGGGAGTTTATCTGGATCTATTTTTCAGTTCAGAGAAACTAATGCAGCAGATGGTCATGGAAATAAATTAGGTGTTGTGTGTTTTATAACACAAATGGTAAGACTCTTTTCATCAAAATGCTTTTCTTATTAAAAAATATAAAAATAACTTGATGAATGCTTTTCTTCATTATTCACCTGTCCTTAGTGGAGCATGCTGAATTAGTTGAGAGTATTTTTCTTTAAAACATTAATGGATAATTCCTTTTAGATTTGCTCAACTCTAAAAGTAACTAAGGACATTATAATATAAACAGTAGTGTATGTATTACGTAAAATATATATAAGCTCTAGCAGAATAGCAGAGTCAGTTTTAGAATTGTGATATTTTAAATACTTTTTTTTTTCCATTAGAGAAAAATCTCGTCATTCACATATTAGCTACACTACCGTCTTAAACACAGCAATACACCTCCCATCCAGCCTCACTCAAGTCAGCGGAAATGTCTTCCTCAGCTAAGAACTTTGGATCAAAGATCAACCAATCCACCCACACACCACACCAAAAGGAAGGCTGAGGTCTGGGAAAAGCTGGAAATGAGAAAAAGCTAGGGCAGAAAGATTTCCAGGTACAACCCTCTGCTATGTTAGCTACTTTCAAGTGACATCTCTGTGGCTTATCAGTACATAAAAATAAAATAAAATAAAATAAAATAAAAAATAAATAAAAACAAAAAAGCTACATATCACTGTTTTTCATTTAAAGGTCATAATTTTTTTCATTCAGAAAATCCAAAACCACTTTACAAATTCAAAGCTAGTCTTGGAGTAATTCTATATATATGAACAACCATGGACTAATCCTGTCGTTACATATCTGAGATGAAAAATATCTGAAATTTGTACATGTTTTTGTCTCACAGCAGAAGAGTTGTTTTCTCTGAAAAGGATTATATACTTCAAGGAATGTGGAAACACTGTAGAGCTACATAGAGCAGCACAACATCTAGTTTACATGTACTATATTCTCAACAAAATATCTTAAATATTTTTACACCTTCTCTGTGTAAAATAGAAATGAAAATAGGAAAAAAAGCTTTCCAAGATCATCAAGCAGGCCAGCAGCTTACTTGACTTGATAGGAAAAGAAAAGATGGGCTTAAAAAACAGAATGCCACACGTGGCTGAACCTTCAGGCCAGGATAATCCTGGTCCAGCATGCATGGAGAGCATGCTCTTGGATCTACCTGTAGCTGGGATCCTCTCACAGTGGGTGAGTGCTTTGGGAGGAATCTTTGTGCTGCACAGAGTGGCAGAAGGTGCTTGCAACCCTACATATGAATTTGACCCATATCTTTTCTGTAGGTTTATTCCCCATGATTTAAAGGAAAGATACTCTATCATGTTACCCATGGTTGCTATGTTGTCACTTCTGTGGGTGACAAGATACACCAATCCTTAGTAACTATTTCTTTCTGTTATTCCCTGCCATGCTGCTGCCTTCTGACAGCTCTTGCTGCTGTTACAGCTAATTCCTACAACTCAGCTGAAAAAAGACTTTGCCAGCTTTGCTATTTAGTGAGTCCCTTTAACCATTGTCAACAGCTTGTCGGATGGCTAAAATGAAACTGAGAAACTTTAGCACAGAATCATATTCACATCTAGAAATAAGACTAAATGTTTAATCCCTCAGAAGACAATATTTCAAGCCTCTTTCCTACATTTCAGTTATCAAAATTTGTATTTTGCAATGAAAAATTGGGAGGAAAATACTGAGTAAACTGGAGCAAAAATAAAGTGCTTTCCCAAATTTTTCATAAGAAGCAAACCCTACAGTCTCATGAATGAGAGTGATGTTTCTTGTGTTCAGTGAATCTACACATGGAGTTCCTCTGTGGGTTCAGGAAGTAACTGGCTCCAAACTAAATTAAACAGAAATTAACACACTGGAGCAGGCCATAAAATAGTGAGCATTTTCATGGCAGACTTGGAAACAAAAGGGAAATAAATGTTTTTTGGTTTTATCATAAAAGTTCCTAGGAAATTCCAGAGAAAAGCAGAGGCCATGTTTCTGGAAAGAAGGATCATTATCTATTCAGGTCATTTTATTATGAAAAAGTGAACTTTCCCTTAAAAAGTAAAAAAATAAAAAAAAAATAAAAGGACAGTCCATTTTAGTTGAAAATATCTTGAAATAATAATTTAACTTTGCTTTCCTGCAAGGAGTATAGCAGACTTGGATTAAGTCATATGGCATATATATAATGCAAAAATGTTTTTGAAAGCATAACATGTACCTCATAAGCTAGACATTTTCATTTGTAGGGAAAACACCTAGACTTTACATTGGAAAACTAAACTTAGCATATGTCCATACCATTGCCAGATTTGCTCAGCCTTGTAAGTCAGGGGCAACTGTATTCCAAAACTGGTCTCAGTTGTGTATAGCAAATATACAATATAATATATATGTTTGTTCATTTCCTATCTGACTTCATTTCATTATCTTGACTTCAGATGAAACTTTTGATTCCTTTTCCTTCATAACCACAAGGGCTTCATGGGTCTGTAATTAAAAATGTGTTTTCCTGTCTATGCTATACAAAATACATTAAGTATTTGACCAGATGCTGAAGACTGGCTATTTTGATCGAAGAGATGGAGAAATTTCAATAACAAAATATGGCAATATTGGAATTTTGGTAAGTCACAGTATCCATGTTATAATTTATACAGGAGAAAGGTCTAGCTCCTTCATATATTTAAGAAATCAGCAGACATTTGAGAAGGGAGGAACAACTTTTTTGTTTTGGAACTTTTGTTTTGTTTTGTTCCTTTGGAAAATGAACTCTTTGTTTTGTTTTATGCAATATTTTATATTGATTTTTTCTGTATCATCACATGAGGAAGAAGCACTGATTTATTGTATTCAGTCTGATCAAGGTCTCTGTTTCAGGTAAGAGTTTTTCACCTACTTTTTAAAATTTTATGCGATGTACCAGTGAAGGAGCATTTCATTCTAAAACTTTCCCCCTTAATCCAGGAATCAGTAATGTATAGAAAACAAAAATCAAGAACATACATCCACTGAGATTCATAGGATCTAATTCTTCATATTTTACAAATATTATTTTAAAATTTGCAACTGTGTCACAACCATATTCTCTCTTTCACCCCCAAAAAGGACTCATAAAATCCAAGATTTTTTGAGGTAAAAGTTTGAATATTTTGCCACAAAAAATGAGGGGTAAATAAAAAGCTGATGTTTCAAGCAATAATGTCAGTTTAGAAAAGTTCATGAATATTGGATACACAAGTTAGTTTTCACCTTCATTTCTGAGCACAATGATGAAATTAGAAAATTCTGGTGAATGGTTGATACTTGCAGTAAATACATATATATAACTCAAAACCCCCCACCCAAATTCAATACCATCTTTTAAACTGTTTTTCCAAATAACTGTACCATTGTAGGCTTTTAATCAGTATACCCTGATAGACATTCAGGCTCAATTATTTTCACACAATTTAACCTTACCTAATAGCTATTAAAAAACAAAACAAACAAAAAACAAAACGCAAAAACATAAGCTAGAGTTAAGCATTCTGAAATTTGGAATTATTATTATTATTATTATTTTTAACTCTTCTTCTTTTTTGTGTACTTCTGTAACCAGAAAAATCAAAATACTTGGGCCAGCCCTGCGGTAGTTCCTCAGGCACAAATCTGGTTGACTTTAGGCTTTTGCTGGAATAAAGAACTCGGAGCTATTCCCATTGCTACAATGCATGGTGTTTTCTCAAGAGTACTGAATACAGCTATTAAAATTCTTTCTCTTTATTCCCATAAACATGAGCTGAAAAATAAAGTTTTCTAATACTATATGAATTAAATATATATTTAGATTATTTCTGAATGAAATGGTGAAGATGATCAACTTAGCACTTTGAAAGATACAAAGGAATTCAAGGTAAAAGAGAAAAGATTATTGTTACAACACTGACCGAGGAAGAAGTTTGAGGTTGAAGAGAGTTTATTTTAGAATAAAAAACAGAAATCAAATCCTCCAGAGATTAGACTTGGCATTCAGATTCCTCCACATTAAGGTCACCAGTTCAAATCCAGTGTAGGTCACTTACCAAGTGGTCATTACCAAGTCATGGTCGGTCAATGAGCTGGTGATCTCATGGACAGGAATCCACACCACTAAAACCTCTGCCACAATTGGCACCTTTATTGGATACTGCACTAAAGAAACCAAGTACTGAGTTAGGCACAGAGACAGAACAATCCTTTCACCATAAGAGGTGATGCCTCAAAAAACAGGTTAGTAGGATTTAGGGCAAGCTTGTCTTAGCTGAAAGTTACCGCTCACATTCTTAACCAATAATCAGGACAGAAAATATCTGGGTCAGATTCCTTCTGACCTGCTTCAGTATTGTGATGCCCAAATAAATGCCCAAATACATGCTAGATAAACAAGTTATTCCTGACTCTTTCATCAGGGTAGTGATTTCCATATTACTTCAAGAGAAGACCACATAATTATCCCCATATGGAAACCATTTCTCCCTCTCTCTAAATTATAATTTTAGATGTTGATTTCATTGCAAGGAAGAATATTCAGTTCACAACTAGATTAAAACAGGTTTTCTAATAATACTTGACTTTTCATATTTTCATGCACAAAGGGATGCTCCAAATATTCATAGCACCATTTAGAATGCATGCAAAGCAAGTGAAATGAAAATATCAGGGCTTCACGTAGTTTATGATTCTGAGACAATTAAATGCACTGCTGAGTCTACTCCTCCTCACAGGTCCTTATTTTACAGAACCAGCTTACTCTGATACTTTACCATACATTTACAGAGACATAAAAGTATAAATGCCTGAGTCTTCAGATTTTGGAAATGAAGCTTGTAATGGTAGGTATGAATATCTCTGATCACCTCACACACAGTGCAGATGCCATCACTCTATATTCCAAGAAATAAAGCATTTTTTCCATATTCTATAGAAAAAAAATACAGAAGTCGGAGGCTCAGTATTTGTTTCTGGGTCATACCAATAGTTAAGACCTTGTTAGAACATAAAAATATAAGTGGCTATACTGATTCAGACCAAGTGCCTAGCTAATCAAATATTTCATGGTCATAACTGACCATGTGAGAAAGCACAGCAGAGTAAGAGTAGATGTTATTTCCTCTCTTCATACTCTTCCTCTCTGTAGCTGCTTTCCACTTAGCAGATTTTTTGAGCTTGTAAGGATTTAATCTATTCAGTAATGCTGGGGGCTCTCTGTTTCAAATACTTCTCCAGTATTCCCTTGAAGCCATGTACATTTCTTACATCTGCAATGTCTTTCAGAAAGATGTTCCATAGCACAGCCGTGCACTTTGGAGTTCTCTCCTTCAGGTGAATTACCTACTTTTGATTTGAACTTAGCTCTGACTAGCTTCATTTGTTGGGCCTCAGTTTTCACACTGGATAAAATTTTGAACAATTGGTCTCGATAACTACCAAATCTCCTCATGCAATTCATGATTTCATAGATCTCTTTTGTGTCCTTCCTGAGGCTGGAGGAACCCTAACATTTGCAATCACTCTTCCTATGCAAGCTGCTTCATAGTTCTAATCATCTCTGTGCCTTCTCTAGTTCTAATACAAGTTTATTTCAGGTAGGGAGGCTAAAACTGCACACGTCATTCACATTGTGAATGAATCGTGCATGATGGCATTTTCCATTCTATTCTTTTTCCATTCCTAAAAAAGCCTAACATTTTGTCTGCTTGCTTAACTGCTATTGAGCACTGAGATGGTGTTTTTGGTGTCTATCACAGCGCCAAGGTCTCACTCTTGAGCAGTTGCAGTCTGTTCAGAGCCCATTATTTCATCTGTGAATCTAAAAATGAATTTTATTGTGGGCCATGATACTTCACTGGAGCCAGTCAGGCAAGAAGCTACAGCTTTAGTCCAGTCCAGTTTGAGCACATGGAGAAATGAAAGATAAAACTGCAATTTAAAATTGGACTGCTAACGAAATAAAAGCAGGAGCAAGAGAGCTGGCAAGATACATTTTTGAGGCTGACTGCAATCCTTTATTCTGCCTGTCAGCAATGATTCTGAAGCCATGATGACTCTGAACTTGGCCATACAGGAGACATCATAACTGCTGCACTGGGATTTTAATGCCAATGGAAAAAATAATTCCTGAATTGTACATCCAAGGATATTTTCAGTTATGTATTACAGTTTTGTCTGTACATTTGCATGAGAGTGAAGGAGAAGTAGGGACTTTTAATTCTGTTACAAATTTCACAATAATGAAGAAATTACTGCACTTCACTATGCAGTACAAACTCAGTCCCTGTTAGTGCCACTGGTGAGGAGGAGTATGAAGAATGAAGGATAAAGCACTTGTCTAAATTTTCCAAGAAATTCAGTCTGAGTCTGTGACTTAGGAGCACCATCCTGACATTGCTGTGAAGAAAGCTTTTGTTGCAGCTGGGGAGTTTTGACAGATAAATTGCAAATTTTAAAGATCAATTGAGCTTTATTGAAATTTGAAATAGCATACCTGGAAGTCTTTTAATAGTTGGCTATTGCGATATTTCTTTTAAGTTCTATTTGAGTGCACAGTTGGTCTTATGTCTAAGGCCCTTTATTGGCTTTCAGAATAAATATGTTAACACTTAAATTAATTTGGTGTGATTGGGGACTAGTTATTCAAAATTCATTATTCCTCAGCTTTACATGTGACTGAGGGACAATGAAAAGACTTTTCTTGTTTATATGTGGGTTTGTCTTACAATACGTGACTGATTGCATTACAACTTTTCTAGCAAAAGTTTGCCCATAGAGCTTACAGATCATAATTATGGCCTTAGTTGTCATCTTTTCAGCTCAATTTCTCTTTCTACTCATTTCTACACTGCCAAGTACACAGAGTCTCAGTTTCTGTGCACAAGTACCACATGTGGCTAGTTTTAAGTGTTCTCTTCCTGTAATGTTGGAATGACTACAGAAACTGCCTTTTCATTTCTTGTCTATTCCTTCAGTGGACTGTTATGGATGTCTCCTCAAAGCCAAAAGGGATGCCAGATTAAGGCTGAGGTTTAATCCACAAAATAAACAAAATAAAAGCTGCTTATAGACATTTACATAAAGTGGACCATTCACAGGAAGATGAGAATCTCTTTCAATGCTTAAGACTTCTGCTATTTTTTACATGTATTTGAACCAGAAGCAATAAGTCATGTCCAAAAGTGTGTCTAGGACACATGACAAGAGCATAAGGGCAGTTTCACAACAGGGACTTCAAGTCTTATCTCCTATCAAAATTGGAAGTGACTTCTCTATGAAGATTTTCCCTTGATTCTGTCCCCATACATAGAAGCTATTTTAATCTTATAAACATACCCAATAAAATTTTAAGATGTATAAAGCCAAGTAAGAAAATTGGAAACCCCTACTAGAGGAGTCTCAATAAAAGAGGAAATTTCATCATATTACAAAGTGTCATGGACCCACCTTCCCTTTCCAGGAGAAAAAATGCTGCACAAAGCCCATTTACCAGCCCCGCTATGGGCTCATGTCATCACAAGCACCAGAGCTCCTGTCTTGTCCTAACTTATTTCAAGTGAGAGTCTAATTTGTCAACAAATTCTCTGCTACACAGAAGTCTCGCCTCTCATTCTCTCTCTCTCATCCTTTGCCAGGCATGCACAGGAGAATACATTAATCCTTTTCTAACTGAACTCTCTGAGACCGAAGGAGGGTACAGGCTGCAAACCTGGCATGCTGCCCATCCTACATACTCCCCTTTAGAGCCCTGTAAAATATCCAAGCAAGGAAAAGCCAAAATAAACCAACAAAACAAAATATTTTCCTTCTAATGTCTCATTGAAGCAGTGGGTTTAACAAAACATCAGACAGCACTTACCTCAGAATTCTTACTAAGAGCCCCTAATTTTTTTCTTGGAAAAAAAAAATCTCTCTGAGCCTAGCCAAACTAATCCCCTGAAATACATGAGAGACACAACCAGTGCACCTTGGGTGATTGCTATCAGCTCATTTTTTCCTAATCTGAAAAGTTCATCTCCAGGCTAGGATCTCTACCAACATAACACAGGCTAAGAACTAGCTTTTAACAGGAACATACCTCCTTTTCACTTTGCCTCATTAGCTTGTTTACTCAACATTGTCATGCATTAGTTACTTAAAGAAACAAAACCTGTGCTCTAGTATTCTTTTCTAAGAAAGAATTCCTAGATGCCTGCAAATCTGGGTATCAAATGTTAGTAAAGGCATACAAATCTGACACTGAACAAAACCATTACAGATCATTATGATCCTAACTAAATGCCATTGTACCAGGTATGCAGCATTTCAGTGCCCTCAGTATATAGCAAAAGGAAAAGTATTGTTTTTATAATACAAAGTACTGCATGAAATGCAATCAGCTCACATGACCATTGCTGTGTATGAACAAAATCCAGATGGGTTCCTCTGGATCTGAATTTTACAGAAAATCATATTGTGTTGGGAAAAGGTCATCTCTGTTGGACCTTCCACAGTGCTATCACTTCTTTTTATTTGGATTACTTTTTCTTGAGCCTTCAAAAATACTACTCACAAGCAAAACCAGAATGCTAAATAGTCACATTCATTCAGTGAGTATTTGTAACATGCTGCCCAGCAATCCCTCATCATCCGTCTTTAGCTTGCACAAAACAACAGCCCAGTGCTATGTGGCAATTTTTCAGAAGATTCTTACTTCACTCAAGTTGTTATCAGAACAGAATCTTGATCTGATATATTTTGGGTCTCAAAGAGTCTGTTAGTGAAGACTCAAGTGGGCGTCAGCAGTGTCATCTATTTCCCATTATTGTTTCTGGCTGAGCAAGCAATCTGAGCTTTCCCATTTACAATGTACTTTGGCCGTCAGACAGCTGTCAGATGTTTCCAAAGCTGCCAGGTTAGCCATAAATACTAGACCAATACTTTAACACAGTCAGGAAGATGCACTGAAGCTATGTAAAGTCATGACACTCACTCTCGACTGTTTTTGTTCAGATGCATACTGAATGGACAGCCCGTCATGTTCAGGAATGGACAAGAAACTGTTTAGCTCAGGATGACCACCAATACTTGCAAAATGCATCCATGTAGTTCCATATAGAGCCATTTACAAATGACTCCCCGGATTACCACAGACTACTCAGCGAGTCCAGCTTCACCTCTGAAATGCCTATTTCCCAGCTGATTTTGGTAGTGACTCACTCAAAAATGGTTAGTATTACAGCTCATCATGGATAAAGTGAGGCTTGGGCGAATCCCAATGGCTGGTTCTTTCTCTCACTGAATAATTAGGATACAGGCCAGTCCTTCCCATGCACACCAGCTGTGCACTCCTCAGCCATCACTAAGCAGATGCATAATCTGGAACTAGTAGTTCCTGTCAGTCAGCTGGCTGTTAGTACGTCAGGCACAGGATAGTCTCCAGGACATTTTGTGAGGCAAGAGGCTCTCAAAAGAACTTATTGACTGTGCCACATGTCAGGAGTCAAGAAGAGAGAAACCAAACTAAACTAAACAAGCAGACAAACAAAAAAAGAACAAGATGAGTTTTCCTCTAAAAAACACACCACTGAAGCATGCTTAAAGTTTGAAAAACCCATACATTCCCTTACACCAAAGCTCTTGTTCCTAGCAGAAAACAATGTCCCTGAGCCTATTCAAGGGGCTCTTCTTCCTGTAGCCTGACAGATTACAAGTCATCACTTGTGGAAAAAAATATCTTTTCAATGACCATCTTGCTTTTTCTGAGCATCCTCTTCTTATTTTATAATTCTAGATGTAGAGCAGTAGCAGGCTTTCCAGGGTTACACCAGAAAAACTTCTTTGTTGTACCTGCGAAGATCAAACACTCACACAAGCAAAAAGACTCACTCTGTAAAGAGATGTAGGGTAGCTGAAGCCATAGGCATTTATAAAGGTCCTGCTCTCAGTGTAGAAAGACACACTGGATATAGAATATTCCTTACAGGGGGATCCTTCACCTGGACAGAGCTCTAACACAAGACATTCCTCAGCTTCAGAGCCAAGGAAGTAAATATGTAAAGAAATAGATCAGTTCCTGTCTAGGAAATACAGTCAGTTAATCAAGATGATGTATCTGTTTTGGATCTTGTCATCATAGTGTCAGTGTTCAGTGAACAAGCTTCTCAGAAAAACTCCATTTACAATTAGGTATCTAATGACGGTGATTTACAAACTGCCTGGCACCCACCAGCCTTTTGAAATGTACAAGCAGATTTTCTAAAGAATTCATCATGTCAACATGCTGCACTTCTTTTTAAAATCCATATTTGTATTTTGGGAGTTTTCTTTGATATCACAGTCAAAAGGGTGTGGCTATGTGTGGAGCTCTAAGTACTGTTGGTTCTACAGTATCTTTTATATTCCCCAGGTGAGGATCTCTATATTTCAGAAATGACATAACATACCAAATATCAGCAAAATAAATTACTCATTTCAATTCACTTTGAAAGTTAACAGGCAGGCTTTAAAATTCGGCACATACACATAACCCTTCATAGCTAAAACAATCTGTCAAAATGTAATTTATAAGGCAGTTAATCTTCCAGGGAATATCAAGTTTAAGAAATATTTAAGAGCAATCTTTTTCAGACAGCCTGAACAGTACAGTTTGCCTGACCTTTTTGAAACTGTTCATCAGGACACAATATCTCTTAGAAATAAACTGTGTAGAGAGAAATACTTCTACTAAAAAACCTTCCTCAAAGAAAAATCATGAGGTGACAGAACTATAAACAGTCTGGCCGTGGATGTTGCCTTTTTTTTTTTTTCTTGCTGGAAAGAGTGACTTCCTGGATTCAGAAATGTGTTGTGGACCTACATACATGTCTACATAACATTTTAACCTGGAACACTGGCAAAAACTACAGCTGGTAATTTGAACAGGCACAAAAGTGGATGTGGCAATTCAGTTTCCTTTTAATTACAGCAGGTTGGAAAAATTCTTACCAAATAGTGTTTAATTGGAATTTGATGATTTGGCAAATTTAGAACTTTTCACAGACACGGTTTAATTTCAAAGACGTTCTGACAGATGCTAGGCAGTCTCCAAGACGAGCTTCACTGCCAGGCAGGTTTTAAAACTCAGGTTCTTGCTGGCTACCTCATCCAGCTTGTTGGCAGTCCATGTGGCAGGCTGCTGGGAACTTGGATTTTCATGGTCTGTAGATCACCAGTTGTCCTTCCCAAAACAGTGCAAGAGCTCTGTCCCCATTAATAGAATATTCCAAAAGTTTTCTTTCTCTTTCTTCACTTGGAACAAAACCACATGCCTAATCAACAAAAACCTCAGAGGAAAAAAAAAAAAAAAAGAATTATTATTTCCATCTCTGTCTGATTCTAAGATCAAGGAACATAACTGAAAGATTAAAATGCCACTTGGTGGGAAATACTTCATATGGGGACTATCATCACTAATAAACATAAACCAGATAACGAGGGGAAAAAAGTATGTCTGCAACAGAGTCTACTTTGGTTGATGTATTTTTACATCACACATTTGTAAAACATCACAAAAGGATCCTGATTTCTTGGTCAAAATGCAAACCGTAATCAGAAAAACAACACTGTATTAGTAAAAGGAAATCATTGCCAGACCTTCCTTCATGGTGTTTGAACTTTAAAGGTAAAAATAAGGTCTTATCAATTATAATTAATATTCAAGCAGTTCCCACAACTCCAAACTGAGATGATGACCTCATTCTACTATGCCTCATACTTTTCTATCCTAGTGAGCACTAAGTTGGATTAGATGAAAACAAAGAATGGAAAAAGAAACAGAGCTACAGGGTGGCTGAGGTGATTTAAATGCTGAAGTGAATTGCTGCCCAGTTTTCAATTTAGATTTCTGCATGTGAAAAAAAGTTCCTCTTTTGTTTGTAACTCTTGTGGAACACTCTAGACACATAATTTTTTTCCCGTGTTTCTATTTGCACTGAGCTTTTGCATTTTTGAATTTGAAGCTTTGGAATGTTAAAGAACAGGAGAGAACTTGTACCTGTGCAGACAGCATTGGCCAGCTCTTTTAAATCCTGTGTGCCACTTAGCAAAGACCAAGTGTCTAAAAAATGAAAAGGGGAGGAGAGGACAGAAGAGGGGAGATATATACTGCAGCAGACTTCACGTAAATGAAATGAGTTTGTCCATCCATTGTCTGTATGCCTCCCTTGAGGTGTCCCTCTGGAGGAATCTCAGTGCAAATGCTGGACATTTCATCCTGCCTGTATCCTACCATGTCCTATAAACTCCATCCAACTTCACTCATACTTCCATGAGAAACCTTAATTTCTAAATTTAAAGTAGTACGTCAGGAACTACTGAATGATCATACTGTCATAGTTTTTATCCTCAGAACTGCTTGTCTGTGAAATGTGTCAGAAGCTTTTATTTATAACTCATAACTCATAATACTGGAGGTGGATTCAAGAATGCCAGGTTTAGTCACATGCCTGTCTCATCCTGCTATACAGTTTCAATATTTCTGTACACTACAGAGTAGATTCTAAGTGGTACCCTTTTCCCATGGCAGCAAATCTGACATAAAAGGTAAAAATGCTATAATGTAAATCCTTAACAGAAAGAAATGAATTAAACAAAATAGCTTTTTGAGGCAAAAAATTTTTGTTTGTTTGTTTGTTTTTCTCAATGATCCTTCAGTGTTTTTCCTGGTGAAGTTCTCTGTCCTCTCTTGCAAGCTACCAATGTAATAGAATAGAATAATTAGAAAACTGCAGTTCCTGGGAAGGAATGCCATTTAGACTCCCCTTTTCTACTCCCACTGTTCTTAATTTCTATGTGAGTGAGAAGAAGAAGTTCACAAAAACTGCTGGTTTTACCTGGCTCATCATCCAAAACATAGAGGCAACATTCTTCCCTTTGTCTCAAATGGATGTATGTATTTATGCTGATTCATCACAAAGCAAGGGATTACATGAAAATATTCTGCCTTGAACCATACAGATTGAATTCAGAATAATAAGAACTGTTCTTTTCTGTGACAACAAGGAATTGGGGTTTTAGGCCTGGAAAGGATTCCTGGGTGTTAGTTAGAATTCAATACACTTACATTACTGCCAACTATGTCATATATTTCTTTTCTTCCTACTTCAGTAGCATAATGAAAAATGTTTATCTTGTGGTAAACATGCTGAAGACGAAGTAGTCTTAGTGTTCAAACAGTACCTAGAGGTCTTCCATGAAATTATCCACTACATAGTTGTCACATATGCAGAGAAAAACAGACATGTCAAACCTGACAGATTTCCCTTTACAGAAAGTAAAAGCAGTACAGTGTGGGGAATTGTATATGCAGAGAAAGGTGATGCATTCAATGTAACAATCTCTTTAAGAATGAGAGTCACACTACTGACATTGAACATGCAGTCATCAGAACTGGGAGGTACAACGATGAACTTGTCATTAGGTCTTTAGGTGCCTGCTTCTTCTTCCCCATATCTCATCTTTCAGAAGTTCTTACTAGGGACTGGCAGACTATTTACATCCTCTTTTTATGCTCAGGTATGAATTTCTGTGCCTGCAAATGATTTTCAGTATAATCAGTTGTACTTTAACTTAATCACATTCTGTATTAAAGTTTCCAATATCTATCCCCTTATTCAAAGTTTATTTAGAGAACAGAATTGGCAAAAGGGCTCTATCAAGATTCAGATCTGATTAAGGTTTTTTTTTTTTTCTTAGTTTTGACTAACATCATCTAAATGTCTAGGGTCAGCCCTTCCTTTGTTATTGAAGGAAATGACAGAAGAGAATAGTACCCTTGCTCTTTGATGTACTTTCCCAGAACGGAAAATGTCCTTGAAATTATTATTGCTGCCTGGTGTCATTTTTGAGCACACATCAATGCTCTTTTCTGAAACAATATGTTTGAGTTTTTCCCTGGGTTTGCAAGATTGCCATAGGCATTGTAATAAGATTTAGGAAAACCTAATCTAACCTGTGTAACTTCTTATCAATGATTATTTTGGAGAAAACAGGGTTAAAATGAGTACTTATGTATGGCAATACTGTATAGAAGGAATGTAAGACCAGATTTTAAAGTACATGCAGAAAATTCACACCTCCAGGCATGGCCAATCAGAGTTCCAGTCAGATATTGGTCAGGGAAAGCTGAAGAGAGTCTTTACATGAATTTCATTCCCTGTGGGATTTGGCCTAATGACCTTGAATTCCATACAGCATCTCTATATGCAAGGTGCATTTGGGTTAACACATCTTAAAACAACCTCTGTGCTTCCCTTGGGTTATTCCCCTTCCACACAAATCTAGATTGATCCTCAGACTAACATACTCACACTTGCAGGTCTACATTATTTGTCTTACCTGCACCCAGTTCACTAATACAATACTGCCTTAGCCTCATGCCTAGCCTAGGCATAGAAGGGGTCTTTTTTCTGAGGAGTCTCAGAAACCAGCCTACATTCTAGGTGACACTGCTTGACCAGGGTGGTTGGACTAGATGATCTCCAGAGGTCCCTTCCAACCTCAACCAATCTGTGATTCACAACATTTGTGCCTGAAAAATCTTCCTTTCACTGCTACTGAAGATTTAAGTCTATACTTTGCATAGAATAAAAAATGAGTGTAAGAGAAAAACAGATAATGCTTATTACAACTAGTTTAAAAGTTTCATTTTCAGAGAAAGCATGTTGGGGAATTCTTATCCTTTCTCCTCTCCATGTGTATGGCCTCCTTTCGGGAATAGTGGAGGAGTGAAGAATGCAGTCATGGATTGACATTCTATTAGCACAAACCCAGTGATTTTATTTCGAGTACAGCAAATGACTAGACAGGGAAATTCCTTGCTCCATGAAGTATAACATCCTGAGTGTTTAGACTACTTAGGATCATTAGTTCTTTTAATGATCTATGGTCCTTTTGGGGATGATATTCTGCTTTTAAGGCAAAAGCAGCTCAGCATACTGTGAGTAACACTTCAGAAAAAACTCAAAGTCTTCAACCTTCTACTCAAAGGTATGATAGAACCAGAAAGAAACTACATGATGAGAGAAAAGCTGGAGAAATAACTGCAATTCTCAGTGTCTGACTCTTTCCTCATCTTATTTTCTCTATTTTAATAGAGTTGTTTCCCTAACTGACATCGTGGTTACTTCTGTGGGCAATTTCATCAGAAATAAGTTGAAACAAAAGATAAATCCCTTTCCTGACAAATGTCAGAACATTTGTCTATCAGATACTATTCAGACCAGTGGCAACAACAACAAGAAAAAAGAAGTAAACTATAAAATATGCCTGATGTTTCCCTTTTACAGGAAGCTATCAGCAACACAGAACAGCTGGTGAGACCTATGCTGAGTACAAATAAAACTGGCATGCACTCTTAGGAATACACAGAATTGAAATGAAGCAACAAAGAAAATGAAGTCTTGGAGCTGAACAAATGAAAACAAATACTTAAGAAAAAAAAAGACAGTTAAAATGCTCCAAAACACAAAAATGGCGTAGGACCTGACTTCCAATTTTCAAAGAAATTTAATGTGAAGGTGATTTAAATTATTTTTATGCTACAGTTTATTTCACAAATGGTGCCTAACTCACCTCACAGCTTTTGGAAAATCTGTCCTAAGGCACTCTGAAAAACCCTTTTTGACTGAAAGCATTACACAAACAATGTGTGGAAGCCCTTTTTATTAACCTTGAAAGCCAAACAGAAAAAGCTATGCAAGTTTGTATAGGAAAGGCAACTGATGGCTAAAGGGCAAAGTCTCTTTTTCAACACTTTGTTCCTCTGTCTTTGTTTCAGAAAAGTTACTCGACACTAAAAGATACATATACGTATACACTGGTTTAGTACTCTCTCTTCTATCTAGTTTTCTATTTTTGAAGCTACATTTTCATACCTTTGTAAATTAAAGTTACTTGTATTGATTTGTAACACCTTTATTTTTCACTGAGTAGAAGAAACAAAACTTGAATTGCAGATGATACTGAACTTCCCATGGTCCAACTCGGACCAGCATGAAACCTCTAGCAACTGTGTGAGTTGTTTTAAATTTATTTTCCCAACATTAGTCAATTCTCCTAGCTTAATTCACAGTGAAACCTTTTAAATGTTGCCTTTTTGGTTTTCATAAAAAAGACCGTGTGGAATACAGATTGAAATATACACTAAAAGACATTGGAAGGGAAAAGTAGGAACAATTGTGTTGCATGAGCAGTTTTTGTACTGCTAGATGGAACCTGTATTTCACTTACAAGTGAACTCAATTTTGGTTCAAGATAGGTTTTAAAATGAAACTGAATTTAGTGCCACAGGAGGAAAGGAAGTGGCTTTAAAATCTTGCTAAGGAATTAATACTATGTGTATTTCATTGCATAAGAGTATATGGTTTATCTGTCCTATGTAATTATTAGGGAAGGGCTTTGCATCAAATCCATTCCCTGCACAAGTTCAAAACAGGCTTGGTTAACTGTTTTTTTTTGTTTTTTTTTTTTTAAACTTTTCAGCCAGGAGTAGAAGTCTAATTGCAGACACATAATGCTGAAAGTTGTTCTCATGATATCTCTATGCTGGCAGAAGGAAATAAGCGCTGGAAAACTCATAAGAAAGTCTGATCATGTAACATTTCCAGCCTTATTTCCAGACCAAGGAGGTTTGGACAAGTTTTGGTTAAGCAGACTAAATTTTGTATGCTTATTTGAGCTGAATGGTCTGAATTTTTTGAGGTTCGGCATTGGTTGTTACCCGTTTGAAGAGCTGTTGGCACTTCTATACATATAATCAAAAAAGGCTTTCATCCAAAACATTTCCAGCTTGTTCTGTTGTGTTTCTAGTGTATGCTCATAAACTGTCAGTGTTGAAAAAAGCCTTTTTCTGACATAAAAATTAAAGGAAAGGTGGCAATAGGTTCTTCAGACAAAAATTGTTCCAACTCTTCATGCATGCCTTCACTTAGACAATGGTAAAGTGCGGCTTTGTCTCTCAAATACTACAAAATCTGCTTCAAAGAAGCTGTGACAGTGGGATTTTGGTTTTATAAGCCATTAAATCCTAAAGTGAATTTAAGCCACCCACCTAGTTTTACTGTCATTTCAGTGGAAAAGTATCTCTAGAACTGAAAAAGGCTGTTTGAGATTCCCTGATTTTCTGTATCTAAAATTTCCTGTCGCACTGGAAGAAGTTGTCATTATGGGTTTTATTTGGATGGTGGATGGACACAAATCAATTATATAGCTGTTTCTGCCCTGGGCTCTCCTATGAATTTCTTCCACTTATACAGAAAGTATCTTGTTTAGCTGCAGGGTTTGTTTGTTTATTTGCTTTTAAATGGGACCCCAGAACATGTCTAAATAAAGCAGCACATGTTAACATGACACACTGTTCTTCTGGAGCCAGCAAGAATTTATTGGGATCTCTGGGATGTATAGCCTAAGAAAGGTCTATAGAAAGAAAAAGTTGGATAAATATATATACATATATATATGTACATATATATATATATATATATTTTAGTTATTTGATGTCTAAGCTTTTGACCGCAGTAGTATAATCTGGAAAAAAGCACTTCATGAAACATTTTTAGACCAGCTTCCAATGTGAAACTTCTAAACCTTCATCTCCTCTCATATGTATATGTTACATTAACGTATGATTTTAATGTTTTTAAATGTTTTGCTTAGCTCTCTCATGAAGCTCTTCATTCCTCCCCTTCTTAAAATTCCTCCTCTTTGGATCTACCACTCCAAAGACTTATGCTATTTATATTACTTTCTATGAGGCTTTTTCTGGTTCTCCCAAACATTTTGGTAAGAACATCACCAAGACCAACCAAACTAACCCTGGACCCAGGTAAAGGATCACCCTAACTCACAGAACATGCCTAGGGCTGCTCAAAGACAACTTGCTGTTTGTCTGAGCAGAGTTTACACTGAGCAGAGATTCACCATCGAGCTGTTCATAATAACCAATGTTTTTTTGATGTTGTTTTGTTTTGTTTTTTCTGTTCCTCCCCTCCCGCCCCTCCCCCAATAGGATTAATTTAGAAATACTCAGTGTGTCCATGGAACCCCGGCAGTTCCTTGTAGTTTACCTTGGTGAACCTCACATTCATAAAGAAGTCCAGTTAGTTTGTTTATTCTTCTTGTCATCCCATATTGTACCTTAATAAATCTTTTCCATTTTAGTTTTCCTCACCAGCTTTTTCTCTGCCCTAGATCCTCCTTCTCTTATTTGCAGCTTCACACTGTGGAAACTTGCAATACTATGACTAACAGAGGAGAGAATGATTCATAAATTAGTCACTAACAAGACAAGCATCTTAGCAGCACCACAATGGTTTAAAACATTAGACTGGTTTCTGGCCCAGGGTAAAGCTCCTAGAGATCCTTGGGTACACAGATCTAAATAAGCACTAATTAAGATTATTGACTCTTAACTGTCCACCTGTAAGGAGTCTGGATATACAGCATTCTAACAAGCCAGAGGCAAAGGGAGCCAGGCATCTGCTCATGAATATCTTGTAGTCTTTTTTAATTCTCCTTGCTGTGCGAGGAAGTAAATATGATATTAGGAATTTGCTTTTCCAGTCTTTGTGACACAAGATGTAAATTATAGAGCATTACTTCTGTCCACTAACTGGATGATTTGACTATTGCTTTTACCCAAAACCAATTGGGTTTGGTCACTAAAAAAAGTTCAAAACTCCCCAGCTGAGAACACCTCATTGTATATCACTCCAGACAAGCATGAAAACAAGGCTAATAAAGCAAAACCCAGTTCCTTGCTTGATGAGCTATTCACAAAGAGGCTCACATTGCCCTGACTATTTTCATGGCACTAGGCACTTTTTGACACATATCACATGTAGGTAGGTTTAGATTTGATATTAGGAAGAAATTCTTCTCTATGAGGGTGGTAAGGTACTGGAACAGGCTGCCCAGAGAAGTTATGGATGCCCCATCCCTGGAAAGATTCAAGGCCAGGTTGGATGGGACTTTGGGCAACCTGGTCTGGTGGAAGGTGCCCCTGTGTCCCTGTCCATTGGAGGGCTGGAATTAAACGATCTTTAAGGTCCCTTCCAACCCAAACCATTCTGTGGTTCTTAAGAATACCTGCTAAAATACACACAAGCCAGAAAATCTAAAGCTGCTGATTCTCCTTCCTTTCACTGAAAGGGTAGTTTTCACTGCTATATCTTATTGGACACAAACTTTGTGTACTCTCTGCCATTTCAAAGGCATGTTGTTCACAAGCGGGCCATGCTCTGAGTGCACAGCTCAACCTCAACACACTGAGTAGCAGAACCAAGTTTCTATCACTCTCCTGGCTCACCTCAAGTCTTGGAACTGTGGGTTTTGGTGGTGCACATAAGAAGCATAGGCTGGGGAGAATCCAGCATCTGCACAATATGGTCTTCTACTCAAGCTGTTGAGCTGTTTTCTTATCCTCCGTCAGGGCACATGTGCCTCACACTCATAGCTGGTTCTCAGCTGAAGAGAAAACACCAGTTGTACTGACTGCCAATTTAAGTGCTAGCAGCAAGTGCAACTGAGAGAAAAATGAGAGTGAATACTTTTGTAGGTTGTTATTAGTGGCTGCAAGATATTAATATGATTCTCTGGCAAATAGTAATTTTCTGACTTGGACTCTCTTTGAGAAACCATTCCCAAACACTGCCATCATGCCACTTTTCAAGGTAGCACAGAAGAATTCAAGAGGGGGATTTCTAAGAGAACATCACTAGGTTTTCAACACTACAAAAAATCAATTCCTGTAGTATTTTCTCTGAAATGCAAACTGGGCACAGATTGCCCAGTACCACTCCCCTAGCAGGAAACAGACTCTCTTTTTCAGTTTTAAGTACTCCCACTACTCCTCTTGTTCACTGATTGATTTTGTTTTGCTTGACTTGACAAGACCAGTTTAGTCAAATCTGAATTATCTGCATGTTGCTGACTGGATGAGCTGTAGATCCTTTAGTATGCTTGTCATTTAGTCTTATAAATTACATTAATGAGGGCTGTAAATCTTTGTTCTCTAAGGGCATATATACAATAAAAAAACAATTCAAAGCTTTAAAAAAGCAAGGACACCCGTAGCATGCAGGCTGTTCTTTAAGTGTATCCTCTCTTGCCCTGGATTTCTTTTGGTTAATTTTCTAAATGTACGCGACCTTAAAAGAAAAACTAAGCCTACCTAATAGGTCAAATTTTGTAAAACTTTTTCAGAAGAATACAAGAAAAATGCAATTGCACAAATTGTGAAATATTACACGAGTAAAAATATATGGCAAAATGCTGTGCAAATACATTTAGAGTGGTCTATAAGTTTGTTCTGGTGTCTTTAATCACAGAATTCACAGATTACTATAATACAAGCTTCTAACCCATAAAATATTATGTAGTTTTTGTCCACCCTCTATTCTAATAGAGTGCACCCTATTCTTGCACCCTATTCTAATCTAAATAAAAAATATGAAAAAGAAATAGAGACTGTCAAGACATCAATGCATAAAATATAATAATTTTTAGGAGAAAGAACCTGCTTAAAATTGAAGTCCCCTGACTTTCAGTACTGCAAGAAGTACAAGATGTATCAAAGTCCATTCACAAAATCAATTTCCTCTGGAGCCAATTGCTACTGGTTCTTCAGAGAAATAGAAGGCTTGTTAACAACTGTAGTGCTATAATGCTCCCACCTTTTCCCAAGTTTTCTTTACAAAGCATTTAGCTTACACTGAGGTGGCCAAGAAAAGAAAGAAAGTTAACAATATGACTGCAGATGACATATTTTGAAGACTTCTGTCATTTGACTTTGTTTAGCTATGATAGCCTGAGCTATATGTATATCACTTCCACACAGTGATAAATATATTTGTATTATAACAGATTTATCAGTTAGAAAAAAAATTAACCAAAGCAAAAAGCTAAAATAAATGCATTGCTTTTTTGAAATAATCATAAACAAAAACCATACTATCTCCTTTGGGGAATCATACTACAAGACATAATATAAGATGATAATTAATTTCTTGCAATATTAGAAATCTCTTTCTCTCTCTCTTCCTCATAGTCTTTACTTTCTTTGATATGAATATACCTAAGTGCCTTCTTCATAAGTTTGGTTTTGATACAGCTTCTTTGCTTGCACACAGGGACTGGAGTCTATTACTAATGCACATGCATTCATTGGTTTGGCAGGAACACGAGCATTTCACAAAGTGAAATCTCCCTAGAAATGTCAACAGCTACAAAAATTCTTCAATGCTCTGCACCTCTGTGTAACTGTGCACTTTCCACAAGCTCTGCAAAGGTCTCATTAACACTCTTCATTGTCCGAACCAGGCTCATTCCATTAATCACACAGATGTCTGAGTAATGCCAATGCTAAGGGAATAATGGACATGCCAGTACTTCTCTAATGTCCAGCAATTAATAAGTTCCTAAGTAAATTCCTGCTTATTCTGAGAATTATTCATTTCCTAAGATCCTTCCAACTCCCATAGAAAAAAAAGTGTGAATGTTTATTTGGATGTCTGATCATAACATTTCCATGTGAGAGAATTATTCTCAGAATGTTCCTTCTTGAAAGTGTGGTATGTTTGTTACTCTACCCTCTGTAATTTCAGAAGGTCCTCTGTGAAAATGAGCAGGAGAAAGAAGGATTAGTGATCAATAACTAGATTGACAATATCACCATATTAGGACTTTTTCTCTCAGGAGTACTACTTATTAAACTAAAGATATAGTAACTGTTTGATATTTCATTATCCTAGGTATTTTCAGTTTTGCCAGTTTTCTTGGAGCAATTCAGTTTTAACCTGTCCCTTGATTAACTCGTACAGATGCATCTGGTTTCATCAGTTTGATGACACCAACTAGCTTTCTGGATGTATCTCCTGGAGTCTCAGAACATACCCTTTTGTGTGGTTTACATATGAACAACACATCATTTGTATTTTGTAATTGTGCACAGTTCAAATAATTGGATGCCTAAATCCAGGGTATACTGGTACAGAGAGAATTACGGCGCAGGCCCAGTCCTTTTTCCATTCTAGCCTATACTGACCTTAACATTACATCTTGATATCAGGGTAAGAGACCCAGAATATTTCAGTTACCACCATCTCTTAGGATCTACAAAACACAGTTAGTAAATCTAATAACATATTTCCTACTCAAAGAAACAGGTTCCATGCGATCTTCATCTCATCCTTTTTGCTGGCAACTACATATAGGCAAGTATCTAAAGCTGGTTGGACCCATCCATGGATCAATTCAGCTGCTTAACCCTTCTGTAAACTAATTAGCAAAAACCAGGGAAGGGTAGGAAGAGCAGCAGAAAAAGGAAGCAAAAAAGTCTGCCCTTTTTCAGTGTCAAGAAACTCCTGGATTTCTCAGTTGCCCACAGCACTGTAGCCTCAAATACACTTCAGAAAGGGGTATGTCTTGTAAAATGAGTAGCTATAAAGGATGGCATCAAAATGTGCTCAGCAGATGTTGCCACAAGTCTTGTTGACACATTTAAGTGCTTCTTCAAAATGGGAAACACTGGTTGTGGAATTACCCATAACAAGTTCTTTGTCTTTTTAAGTAGTAGTCTGCCATCTCATTTGTGACCTGTTTTAGTGACTTCCTAGAAATTTCTCTTTTTTAAAAACCATGGCCCTTTCTTTTTTTTCCTCAGTAACACACAAACATTGTTTTCACTGAACATTTTGTGGCTTCTTTGATCAAGCTTGGGTATTTCAGCTTCATTCAAAATTTTGGCAACATCCAGAATTGAATAATCAATGGGAATTTGATCAGTTCTCAGAAGGATATGTTACAAAGTATATCCCAAAATTACACTGGATTGCCATTTTGGAGGAATACCATTGACATTAAATGAATGAAAAATGTCTTCTGACTAAAAGTACTTGGCTCTCTCCCTCCTCCCTCACTGCTTATCACAAATGTGATCTTTACCATAGATGTGAAATGTATCCTTCAACCCTGTAATATACCTTAGAAATGCTGTAAACAACAGAATAATTCATCAGAACTGTGTTAACACAAGCATTAATATTGAATGTACAACTGAAATTGTAGAAGTGCTATTTATGGGGAAACCGTAGCACAGATGAAAAGATGCTGCCAAATTGTACTAGCTGCTTATTTGTCTCATTTTTCAGCTTCTGCCAGTTGTTATCTTGGCTCATGTGTATTACCGAGCAACTTGCTAAAGCAAGGCCTAAACAAAGAAAAGTGTAATTTTACTGGGATTCGGGCTGCAAATTTTCTGCTTTGTTTTTTATTATTATTATTATTGTTATTATTATTAAATTATTATTCCACAGCAAACATTTATAAAATGGTTGGATGTGATACACTTCTGGGCCTGAGTACAAGTAAACTAATTTCCTGGCATTACAGTAAAACCACTTATCTCATCTACCACCTATCATTATCAATTACAATGTTACAAATCCTGGAACAAACAAAAGGCCAGGAATGTGGAAAACCAGGTTATAAGGCTCCTTAGACATTTTGCTGTGGTCTTTTCATTAAGTTCAAACATAATTACAGGTATTAGCAACAAAGACGGCAGTGGTAAATCTGATCAATGAAATTACAGAATGAAATGGTCTGTTGTAATTTGTGATGGCACTGCTCAAGAAACAGGAATCAAGATACATATTTTAGAGCAAAGCACCTACCCCGGGTGGCTGACTGTTTGAGGCAATGAATGTCACTCCTGCTGCCATACATCCAACTGGAATTTATTACCTACAGGGTATAGAAAAGAGACTGCAAAAGAATCTGATCTCTGAAAGAATGACTGCACCTACTGAAAGCATTCATCTCAAATTGTTTTATTTCCTAGCTTCAATGTTATGGCAAAACTAATTTTTACTGTAATTATAAATCCTGAAAATTTAATCTTATAGCCAGCCAACCTGGCAAGAAATCTTACATTACCACTGTGATCATCTACCAGAAAGGTCAACAATTTTATTTTAATAACATACAGCTTTAAGAGCCAAACTCTCATTTTTAATCACATCTGCAAGCAAAAACCTGACAAAGGTCAACGGGTGTTTTGACTGAATGAGAACTGAGTTAAAATTTTGGTCTTTGGGCCAGCATTAATAATTTTAACAGTAAGCCAATTTTGTCTCTGATGTAATTTCACCCGTTTCAGTTGACAGTTGGTCCTGTCTCAAATTGTACTCTTCATTTTAAAAGCATTTAAATGGTTTTACTTTTAAGAAACGTGCATAAATCAACTGATAAATTCATCCTGGAAACTGAGAATATTTGCAAAGGAAGGGAGTCTTAATTGTAACATAAAATTCTATAGATGTAATTCACAGCTTCCCTATAACCCAAGTAGATGACCAAAGAGCTGAATTAACAGAACCGAAAATGATTTCTGTGTGCTTACAAAATACACATATGTCTAACACAGGTCAAAATCTACTAAAATTCTTTAAATTCACAGTTACACATAGATCCCTAATGCAAAATGGTCTATTCCACCCTATTTTTATGTTCAAATCCATGATACAGATCTGCCCAGATTGTTTTTATGAGGTTAACAAACAAGCATACACACATAAATGTCCACGCCTTCATACAAATGTGGAGCTTCATAAGAAAAATCAGAAGGTTAGGTTGGATTCAAGGGAAAATATGTCTCATAAAACCTGCACTAAGAATTGTGTGTTTCCAGAGAACACACTGAAAAAATCCAGAAAGATCTTTGCTTCTTTTGACTTCTTGCCAGCTCTGAGGGTTTGTAATGCATCTAAAATTTGAACTGAAAGATTAGAAACCCTGGTGAACCTAGACTGTCTTCAGCAAGGCAGGGTTTGGGATTTAGGCTCATTAAGGAATGTCAGTCAGAAGATACAGTCAATCTCAACAAAATTGTCTGTCTGCCTTGAGGTTTAACTGGCTTCTCCTAAAAGAAATACCCTGGATATACTAATCGAGAGAAAATAAAACCACTTGGATAAATGAGAATATTTGAAAGATTGACACACACACACACCATTAAAACTTATATAAATTTACAGGGGGAAAAAAAAGTGTTTCGTTTGTTTGTTTGTCGTTTTTTTTTTCCTGTTTTACGTAACGACTTTTAAAATCCCTCCATGATTTACCAAGTAAATACCTATGGATATTTGGATGGTTACCAAGTAAATATCTATGGATGTTTTACCCAGTCATAAAGCTTGGTAAAATACCTTAGGGGAGGTCTAGTCTACAGGGCTTGCAAAAACTAATTCAAAGACAGAGCCTGATTTTTTTTCTTTGTCATGCTTAAGACTGAATAAAATGGAGCTTTTCTTCCCACAGTGGTCTTTTCCGTTTTCTTCTGTTTTGCTTTTCTATTTCAGTGATGAGGAATGCATCAAGGGACAGATGAATTAATCTCTAATACCATATGTGTATACGTGAATACTTCAGTATGTTCAAGAAAACAAGGCTTTTATAAATACTGTACTCACTGATAAAGGCGCTTTTTTCAGTGATTGTCCTTAAAGTACACTGTAAACGCTCTCTTTCATAAGTCTTAAAAGCTCTGAGCAAGACACTAGAATTACCATCTGTACAATGCATGCTTTCATCTGTGTGATCATCAGCACATGTTGAGTATGTTTCTGAAAGTTTGTTTTAAAGCTCTGGCCATGGGACATCATGTGACCACTGAATCATTTTCTTCCAGCTGAGGGTACATTTTATCTTGCCAGACATTTTCATAGTTTGTGCAAGCAGTTCCTGAAGTCTGATTCAGCTGCTCATGATGTGGCTGTCTGCTTGTCTGAGTGCAGGGGAAGGTTTAGGATTTCATTCTCCTCTCCACACTGAAACTTTTAATCCTCTAAAATGTTTCCTGAGCATTGAACATATGCTGGGTTGATTATTCCTGGCAAAGGGCATTTAGAAATAGTTTGTTGATTAATTCTGAACCATACTGTGATGGTCTTCAAAGAACACCTTAATAATTTTCAGTTAACCACGAGGAAAAGAGCTATTTTCATCCAAAATACCTTCTGCTGAAACATTTTTCATATTAATGAAAATAATATTTTCATGGTGTGTTGGGAGAGCCTTTGGGGGTATGTAATGTTCTTATCTGCCCCATATTTAATAGGATTTATTGCATACACCCCCCGTTTAATAAGGTCAAATGCACACAGCAAAGTCTGTTAACCAAATAAATTAAGTCTAGCAGCTGCAGACTTCAAGTAGCTAAATCAGTAGAACCAAAGATTTAGTAGCAAACTATGGTTATCCCTAAAAGTGTAGTGGATTTTTTTTGGTGCCAGATCAGTGCACATGCAATACATTCAAGCTACCAAAATGTTAACCAGAAAATAACCAGAAAATTAGGTTAATGCAGTGAGCACCCTCAGCCAACTCCTAACCTCAGTCAACCTCTCCTAGTACCAGAAGGTCAGAATCTTACACACCGCTTGGACAGTCAAGCTACTATACCACAGTGAGACAAACAGGTACAAATCAGTAGGTATAGGTGCATCAGTTCTTTTTTCAGAGTTACAGGGCTTTAGTTTCCATCTTATTTTTTTTTTTCCTTGAAGATTTTCCTGGTTAGCTTTACATGGGGTTACTGAAAAGTGCCTAATAGAAACTGTTTGGTATAATCAGTACCACAGATGAGCTTAGGCATATGTAGGCAATACGTAAAATTGTACAACTTCTGAATTCTACTAGACGTCAGAAACACAAAACGTCTACTAAGTGATGCAGCCCATTTCTCAGTCTCATTTATAAGCTGGATTTTTCTGTGCTTCATCCAATCTAGTTCTACACTGTCCTAAGCAATGTGGCTTCCTCTACTTCCTGCAAGAGACAATTCAGTACTCTAATAGATCTTGCTGTCAGCATGTTTCCCCTGATATTCTGCATATTTCTTCCTTTTTTTTTTTTTTAATTTCATCTTATTAGTGCAAGTTATACTCCCTTTCCCTTAATTTATATAATTGTTTTTCAAAGGAAACAAAACAAAAGTTTTAATGAAAAGGAAGCCTGTTTTATGTAAACAATAAAAATCCATGTTAGAAAGAAACATTTGCCTTACTTCTGTAAACCAGGGAATTAATATGAGGAACAGCAATACAGGGCCATAGCTCATGCTGTGTTGTGGTTAAACAGAACTCCAGCAATAAAGCTGCAAGAGTGTCACTAATTCCACTACCTATTATTCAAGTGGGCTATAAATCTGCTAAACTTTTTCCATTGGCCAACCTTACTTACTAATCAAGTTTAATTAGCAATTTACGTAAGGGTTTGATTCCAAGGCCTTTGAAGTCAGTGGGATTCTTTCCATCAGTTTCATTGGGATCTGGATCAGGCCTATATTACACACAAAACACCACTTCATTTAATAGTATGCCAACAGCACAAACGTAAATAGTGTGGGAATATCTGGAAAATACTTTTACACAATACCTTGTATATATTTTACTTCTGTTAAAGTGTCTTTGATGAAATCACCTGCATTCTACATTTATAGAGTAAGGCAATTTTTCAAACCCGCTCAATTTTCATTTTAAAATTATTTATGTTGTAACACCATACAGAATGAAGTATCACTTTCTTTGACAAAGAATTCATTTTCCACATGGCTTCAGTAACAAAAACCTTTAACCTGTTTACAGTAGTTATAAAAGCAGTAACATGAGTACGTCTCCCCAGTATTACTGGACCAATTTAAGATAAGGTTTCACCCACGTATTATCACTTTTTTTGTTCTCCCTCTACAATTATCTGGTCAATTGAATTTCACAGAGCAAATTTCCATGCGGGAGTACAGAGGAAAGTGCTAATAGCAGCTGTATTCTACCTCTCTTGCATGAAGTTCAGAGATATTAAATGCATTCCAGTGTATGCTCTCGACCGACGCTGTGCTCTGCCTCTCTCAGATAGCTTGGGGTCTTTTATTTTGATAAATGGCTTGGCATTCTGAAAGGTGGTCAGTTTTCATCCAAGCAAAACAGGCTGATGTACTGGCAATGAGATAACATCTCACAGCTTTGCTCAGTGATGTATACTAAACCTTCTAAGCAAGGCATGAAGGCATATACACCCGTACCTGACATATGGACTTCATCTCTTTCCCTTGCCTAGGCACTCTCTCTCCCCTTAGCTATGTGCAGGCAAAACTCCCATGTTCGTGCTAAATCGTTGCTGGTCCAGTTAAAGTAAACAAAGTAGAGATAATGCTGCTTTTCTTTCCAGCCAGAAATGCTGGTTTCCTGCTTAAATGCATACCTTTGATGGTGGTTCACTGGCAGAACTTGCCTTAGGTAAAAGAAACATAATTATGCAATTTTCAGCTAAAATGTTTTTGCCCTTAAAGAGAGAGGGAAACTATGATTTAATCCAATCTCCCAAGGAGTGTCCATTTGTGAATTTAAAACTATTTTACTGCTCTAAGCTAATTTCAAGTTAAAAAAAAAAAAAACTGACCAAAGTTTACATGAAGCTAGCAAGCAGAAATCTAGTGAAGCCCTGTGGCTTGTATGGGCTTCACACTGAGCCAGCAAGTCAGAAGTTTTAGGAATAAAGTATATTACATTCACAAATTATATATATAAAATGGGTAGGATATATTTTTTTTTATGATAAACATCTTAATACAACATGAAGTACTAGCTGTCTGTATTATTTCTATATTCCCATATTCCAAGGTGAAAGAGGGCAGTTCTCTCCTTATCACACTGTCAATCTTAGAAGCCAGTTTCTCAGACTTGAAATGAGTGAAGCTGAAAGGCTTGCAACATGTCATATTTAATGGAACTGACTGAACTAATTGTTGTGAAAGTACACAGTCACAGTCTAATAAAACGAGATATGAAGCAAGGCTATGTTCACTAGGAAAATGTTCTCTTCACACAATATAATTATGATGCCAGATCACAAAAGTGGTGTTGCAGTTCAACACAGAGTAGTGACATGTGGTTATTATAAATACTAGTTAATAGACAAAATATGAGACATCATATTTCTCATGATTAAGGGGTCCATGCTATTTTACTGTTGATATTAAGTGAGATATTTTCCTCCTTCTCCCATTATCTAGCATACAGAACTTTACCCAGCAAGCAGCTGGGAAACAATCCCTTGCCTGAAGCTCCTACAAAAATACATGCACAACATACAACAGGCTAATAAAACTTTCTCATATTTTCCCTGGTCATGTCTTTTCTGATCTTTTCAGTGCCTGGGAAAGTTCTGATGCAACCTTTTATGGCTCAGCACTTCCCCCACTGGGCAGCAATAATCATCAGTGCTTAGGAAGTCCGCTTTTCTACCCTGTTATGAAAAGAAGCAGTTAAATTTGTGTTTCTCATCAGGATTTAGCATGGAGTTGGTCATGTCCCAAAGGCAGTGGATGCACTAAAAAAGCCCTGTGCTGTTCTTCCCTTTGCATTCATCTACCTTCACCTGAGCAAAGGTTCAGATGGAGCAGAAGGTTTCCCTCCATCTGAGGAATGAGTATTGTGAGTGATCCTGATGCTGAGAGAAGAGACGGGTAGTAGCTCAAGGTCAGTTTAAGTACATGCCAATGCACAAAAGGTGAGTTCATTAAAAGACTGACTACTATCCTCTGCTGTTCAAGACTGATGCTGGTGATATACATTGGTGCAGCAATACCTCTTCCATTTAAAAAATGAAGCCCAAGCCAAAATCCAGAGCCTACTTTCAGTTTACATTGCCAGGGGTTACTAGTTAAAAATGCTCCAAAACTGCAAGTTGGGAAGTTTCTCTACAGCAGTTTTCTAAGCCTCCTGAGGTCCTGCATGGATCATAACAACCCCATTTCAGCTGCAGGGTATCTTCACTGGCATCAGCAAATCTGGTTTAGTATCCTCCAATAGATGGCCAATTTGTTTTCATAATAAACAATACCACAAATCACAAGAAAAGCAGCATAGCTGCCAAGATGTCTTCAGCCCTTGTAAGAAAAGAAACAGACTCTGTTATAACCAAAGGATTTTGTTTTCATTTTGGTGAAGTGGAATATTGCATTCCATCGGAGGGTTTCTGTCTGCGATACCATCAGTCTTTTGGCATTAAGGACAGTAGAGACTCTCCTGTATTATGGGTATGCATGAAGCCACTTTGGAATAGGAAAAAAAAAAAAAAAGAAAAAAAAAGTACCAGGTAGATTTCCAACAAAATTAAATGAGAAAACTATCAGAAATAATTAACTTTATGAAAGATTCATGTTACTAAAATTACTAGTTTTTTGCTGTCTGTTTCTTTGGGCTACAATAACCATTTTAATTTCACAGAATCACAGAATTGTCTAGGTTGGAAGAGACCTCCAAGATCATCTAGTCCAACCTCTGACCTAACACTAACAAGTCCTCCACTAAACCATATCACTAAGTTCAACACCTAAACGTCTCTTAAAGACCTCCAGGGATGGTGACTCGACCACTTCCCTGGGCAGCCCATTCCAATGCCTAACAACCCTTTTGGTAAAGAAGTTCTTCCTGATATCCAACCTAAACCTCCCCTGGTGCAACTTTAGCCCATTCCCCCTCGTCCTGTCACCAGGCACGTGGGAGAATAGACCAACCCCTACCTCGCTACAGCCTCCTTTAAGGTACCTATAGAGAGCGATAAGGTCGCCCCTGAGCCTCCTCTTCTCCAGGCTGAACAATCCCAGCTCCCTCAGCCGCTCCTCGTAAGACTTGTTCTCCAGACCCCTCACCAGCTTCGTCGCCCTTCTCTGGACTCTCTCGAGCACCTCCATGTCCTTCTTGTAGCGAGGGGCCCAAAACTGAACACAGTACTCAAGGTGCGGCCTCACCAGAGCCGAGTACAGGGGGACAATCACTTCCCTAGACCTGCTGGCCACGCTGCTTCTTATACAAGCCAGGATGCTGTTGGCCTTCTTGGCCACCTGAGCACACTGCTGGCTCATATTCAGCCGACTATCAACCAGTACTCCCAGGTCCTTCTCTGCCAGGCAGCTTTCCAACCACTCATGTAGCAACCTGTAGCTCTGCTTGGGGTTGTTGCGCCCCAGGTGCAGGACCCGGCACTTGGCCTTGTTGAACTTCATACAGTTGACCTCAGCCCATCGGTCCAGCCTATCCAGATCTTCCTGCAGAGCCTTCCTTCCCTCGAGCAGATCGACACACGCTCCTAACTTGATGTCATCTGCAAACTTACTGAGGGTGCACTCGATCCCCTCATCCAGATCACCGCTAAAGATATTAAAGAGGACTGGCCCCAGCACTGAGCCCTGGGGGACTCCACTAGTGACCGGCCTCCAACTGGATTTGACTCCATTCACCACAACTCTTTGGGCCCGGCTATCCAGCCAGTTTTTAACCCAACGAAGCATACACCACTCCAAGCCACGAGCAGCCAGTTTCTTGAGGAGAATGTTGTGGGAAACTGTATCAAAAGCCTTACTGAAGTCAAGGTAGACCACATCCACAGCCTTTCCCTCATCCACTAAGCGTGTCACTTTGTCATAGAAGGAGATCAGGTTTATCAAGCAGGACCTGCCTTTCATAAATCCATGCTGACTGGGCCTGATCGCCTGGTTGCCCTGCAAGTGCCGCGTGATGACACTCAAGATAATCTGCTCCATGAGCTTCCCTGGCACTGAGGTCAAACTAACAGGCCTATAGCTCCCCGAGTCTACTCTCTGGCCCTTCTTGTAGATGGGCGTCACGATTGCTAGCCGAACATCAAAACACTCTCTAATGTAGAGAGCCACACCACCACCCCTTCTGTGCTGCCTGTCCCTTCTGAAGAGCCTATAGCTAGACATTGGAGCACTCCAGTCATGAGAGTGGTCCCACCACGTTTCCGTGATGGCAACCAAGTCATAGCCTGCCTGCTGCACGATGGCTTCCAGCTCCTCTTGTTTGTTACCCATGCTGCGTGCGTTAGTGTAGATGCACTTCAGTTGGGCCATTGCCTTCTCCCTCGGCCTTGCCATTGTTCCCCCTGGCACAGCTCCAACAAGCCTTATTTCAGCCCTGTCCCCCTTCTTACCTAGTTTAAAGCCCTCTCAATGAGCCCTGCCAGCTCCTGGGCTAGGATCCATTTTCCCCTTAGAGATAGGGACCCATCTGCGGCCATCAGGCTGGGTGCCGAGTAAAATGCTCCATGGTCAAAAAAACCAAAATTTCTGTGTTGGCACCAGCCTCTGAGCCACGTGTTAATCAGGTGGGCTTTCAGTGTCCTCTCTGTACCCCTCCCTGCCACTGTAGGGACAGATGAAAACACCACCTGTAGTGGTTTCTTAGACTTTCTGTGATGGATGGAAAAGTGTTCTTTTTTTTTTTTTTTCTGAATGAGCATTAAGCATTTAACAAATTTATGACGGATACAGCAGGCAAAGTAAATAACGAATAGAAAACACTTCTTTAAAAGAAAGTATGAGTAGTTCTTAGATGGCGAAGCTCATGTACACGGAGAAGAACACCTCGGACAGATGCAGTTTAATGGTGGTTTCTTGACTCTATATTCAAAGTAAATAGCACCCATAAACAGCTGCTATTCACCAAACATAGCAGGACTGGATTTGGATGCATGTCCACGGACATTTCCATAGCTTCTGATCTGCCCTCTTCTTAAACAAGTAAAAGAGAACAGAATACACACTGTCAGTACCATCTGTTATTTGAAAAGATTTCTGTACGCTAGCAGTGCCATGCCCCCAAAACTACTTAGCTAGGTTTTTGGGAGAGAATTTAGCAGTGTTAATTATGAATTTGTAACTAAAAAAAAAAAAAAAAAAGCATAGCATCCATATATATATTTATCTGCCCAAGGATATATTATTTTGCCTATAGGTTTTATTTCAATAGGTTTGGTTTGTTCAGAGGCCTCATAAAAAGGCTCGAGTCCCTTAAAGATAAATTATAGCTGAGACAGTTCTCTTCTGAAATAAACAATAAACATCCTACTGTTGTATTATACCATTTTAAATATGTTTCAGTGGACATGGAAACCCCGAATGTATCTTTTGAACTTGTTCAGGAATCTGATAGTTTGGAGTCTAGTGGAAAGGTCTGATATTTTCTTGTTCAAGTGTAACTTCTCTCCCCTGTTCTAATGCTGCTTGTTCCTGGCTCTTAACAACCCACAGCCTCCTATTATTATGGTGCAGGATGTCCTGTCCTTGGTTTCAGAGGAATGTGGGAAGAACACATTACAACGTGTCTGATGTTCAGGGCAACTTTCTTTGAACTGAGACCTAGACTGTCATTGTAGGCAGCTAATATGTTTCAGAAGTAATTTTTTCCTGTAACATTTACTTGGTATGTGATAATTTTGTTCTTTTATCAGAAAGAAGCCGCAAAGCTGAAAGTACGGAAATACTATCTGAAAATGTATGTTCTTTTCTTTCCCTCTCCTAACAATCACATCTCTAGCAGTTGAAGGTAAAACCATACCCTGATATTTTTACATGTATTTAGAGAAAACTGAGTTCAGTTCAGACTTTAAACTTCACTGGATTTTGAGTCACTGTATTAGTAAGGGTGCAGAAGAAGGTTGCTCCTTTTTGAATGGAAAGCAGAAGGAGCAAATGCCTGTCAAAGAGGCAAAATTGAGAGCTGTTATTTGGATATTGGCAAGCCTGATATGCATGTGAGAGGAAGGAAGGACACAAATGACTTCAGTGTTGTATCATGGAATCATATCACAGTACAGCTTGGGTAGGAAGGAACCTTAAAGATCACGCAGTTCCAACTCCCCTGCCATAGGCAGGGATGCCACCCACTAGATCAGGTCACCCAGGACCTCATCCAACCTGGTCTTGAACACCTCTAGGGATGTGTCATGGATAGGTACCTAATTTAGTTTGAAACTAGCAAACTTTGATTGCAGTAGATCAATCACAGCAGTACAGTGCACCACCCATATGCATTTTCTTCACTTTTTGGAGTTCCCTGATTCCCTCCTGACCTGTTTCTGCCCTGTGTCATCCAAAATGAGATGACCCAGACACATCTACATTGGACTGCAGTTGTCTTTGTGTCTGCTTTGGTATGTAATAAAAAATGACTAAATAATCACTGTAGTTTTTCATTTAGGTTTCTCAACTGAAGAATCTTGCTTGAAACTGAAATCTGCTCTGTTAATTCCACATGCCACCCTTACCTGGAAACAACGAATCCAGTCATTCATGTGTCTGCACGTGTGTGTACGTATGTGTATATATATATATATATATATATATATATGACACTGGAAAATCAAATGTTTTTAAAAAGAGCAGACAAGCAAAGTAAGTGAGATTTGCAGCACTGCATACCACAGGCAGCAAAAGGATACTATTTATAGCCTACCTTGAGATCAAGAATATCAATTAATAAGAATGCTAAGAAGTTAGCACTTCTTCAATTTAAGTAAAATGTTCAAAAACTGAGGAAGTGAGATAGACATAACAGGATTCATTTACAGCTATTAGCTGTTTGAATTAATTATTAAGAGAGTAGATGAATGGTATCACTGCAAATGTTTTCAGTCACAAAATTCTCACTGACCTCAACAGCAGCAAGATAGCTCCAAGAGAACAGAAAACACCTGTAATATTTGACCATGAGTCACACTGATGCAAGACCTCTTTAGTACCTCTAGCAGGATATAAATAAATTCATGAAATGCTAGTCTCTCTTTGGCTGTCAGGGTAATATAAATGAAACTGGCCACAGAATACCTTGATTTATATTATATTACCCTAAAACGCAGTGGATTACGTTGAAGATCTGGCAGATCTGGTCACTTCTTCACTTTCCAGGCTTTGAGATCATAATTCATTTTTCTACTGAAGAACATTAGCTTTATTTTAAAACTGTTGTGGGGTGGAGTGAGGTTAAACATGCCCATTGATTGTTCCTTACGCATTCCTCCATTCAGTAAAACAATAGTAGAGCTTTACACAATGGAATATCTCTGTCCGAGACAGAAAAAGCAAGTGAGAATAGCTGGCTGGAGTTTACAAAACCACAGAGGGAATTTAGCTAATTATATGATGTTGCCATTAATGTTATCTGTTTGACTGTGTTTTGTAAAATAAACACTTCATTAAGTTACCATTCTGATGTTTTTAACTTTTTCCAAAAAAAAAAAAAAGTGACTATTCTGCAGGTGACACAGATCTGAAACTTTTACAGTATTTGCCAACTGTCTAACCTATTCTAACACCATATACAACTAAATGCAAAGTATTTCCTTGGGGACAACACCAATCAGGAGAATGGTTCTGCAGTTGTTTTCTACATAAGACCAAATGGTAACATGGAAAGAGGGGAATTTCAAGAAATGTAAACCTAACTTTACAGGACAAGTAAACCAGACTGTCTCGTTAAAATTTCCATGGCAATAACTGCATAGATAGCATAAGCAGTGCAGGCAATGTAGATTGCATTTCATGAACACATTTTTTAATATCTAAATACACTAAAAATATATGGCTGCAAACAGCTGTGTATGGAAAGCAGTACTGGCACTAAAAAATGACCAACAGGATTTACAACCATCAATCTGCACATACACAGACTAGAAGAATATGCACTGGAAAACTTGCAACAGTTTATCAAAATGTGATTTTGGACATAATTTTGCTTTTGTATTTCCTATTTTCTTATGGATTTTACGTAATATTTCTCTTTTTCCTTTTTGCCACAGATGTGGGTAACTCCAAACATGGAGGCTTCAAAAGAGAAGAAGGTGATATAGCTGATTAAAGAAATAGTGTATGCTTACATCAAACAAATTACATATATCCATGCAACTAAGACCTCAAAGGAGCTTGGTTACATGCATATAAAGTTGAATTTAGCTAATTATGGTAGTGAATTTGTACCAGACATAATGTAATTTCTGATAGCATCTACGCAACAAGTTCTGTTGTGCAGAATTTTATTTAAAATGTTTCAAAGACATTAATCATGATATTTCCAAAGAAAATGTCACTAACAGACCAATTCATTGATTATTTGACAAGGAAAATCACTCTGAGAGCATCTACCAGCAGTAGACATTCCAACATCTCATCTACCAGCAGTAGACATTCCAACTTCTCCTCCAAACTCCTGTCTCT
The DNA here is from genome assembly GCF_013377495.2 of Cygnus atratus. NCBI lineage: Eukaryota > Metazoa > Chordata > Aves > Anseriformes > Anatidae > Cygnus > Cygnus atratus. The sequence goes on from NC_066364.1 coordinate 94,651,711, forward strand.
GTAGATACCATTATTACATGCATGTGTGTCTCTGTGACTGCTTGTCAAAAGCACACTTGAAGATACCTTACATCTTTGTCTTACTATAAACATTTGCATGCAAAAACTAAATGCTGGAATTTTTTCTCTCTTTTTTAAAATCAATGACAGAACTGGTAAATTAAGTGGCTGTACAAAACCATTTATTTCACAATGCCTAAAACATCTAGTTTATTAGTTTTGTAGGCAAACAAAAAACTAGCTAATTTTCTCATCCACGAACATTTGGTTTCACCGCAGAAACCCCAAGGTATGATTTTTAGGTATAAAAATATACAGAAACATTTTAACTGGACACCACTACATATGCTTTTTACAGAACTGTTGATCTAAACTCAGTTATTAATTAATTTCCTCTTAATGCAAACTTTAAGACTGAAGTTATTTTCTCCAAAACAATATAATGAGAAAAACACCACGCTAAAGTTATATATCTGTTACAGTTATATCAGAATCAGATTTCCGTTCTTTTAAAAATGTCAGAGTTCTGAATATTTTCTTGTTCTGCAACAGAAAGTAAGAACTTCTCCACACTTCTCTTGAAATTAAACTGGAAAAAATTATGTAGGGTTGAGCAAACATTTTTGTTTTGAAGACATGCACACTTTAAACTTTCTCAGCCCTTACTGAGAACTGGTTTAGAGCAGAAAAAGCAGAATGTTTAAAGATGTAGCTGTTATGTTTGTTTGGTTTTCAATAATCACTCCATTACTAAGTAAAAATCTTTCTGTGAACCACTTCTGTTTCAACAAAACAGCAGCAAAGCAGCGTTTTTGGATGAACTTGAATTTACTAATATGACCAAGACAAAATACATTCATATTTTAATACATACTATTTTGTTTTCAGTGAGGTGATAATTTGATTCACAAATAATTCTACAGCTCTGGTTTAAACAAAGAGAAAGCATTTATCGACTCACAGTCCTTTTTTGAGATTATATGAGTTAGCTGTGTAACACTAACGAGAGCTGTCTTAAAGTTTGGTGTTTAAAGCTAAGCTCCTAAATTAAGCACCCTGATGGAGCAGCTTTGCTTGCTGGTATGCTAAACCACCAGTGACTGCCAGTGGTCTGCAACAAAGAACGGAGGAAACTGTAGTGAACAAGATGCACATTTTAAAAGAAATAGGTGACTTCTAAGTCAGGAATCAAGGTACATAAAACAGTTATTCAGGAGAGACTTCATACTGGCAAGACTGTTTTTAAAAATAAAAGGAACAGCAAACCATAGTAGGCGTAGGGAGAAGCAGAGTTGCTGTGCAGTCAGTATGCGTGTGCTTGGCTAGGTCTGTGGCTACGACCACCTCATACCTCATATTATTAGAAAGCATGTTTTACTACAATATTCTTTTAAATCAAAGGAACATACCAAACATGTCCTCATTTTAAATCCTGTAAAATAAGATACCTGTAACAAGACTGCTTTACAAATCAGAGATTACATGCTTTCAGTTCCCCCTGAGGAATAGAAATAATCAAAGTGATGATGTACACAGAAGTAAAGGCTGTTCTGTGCCAAGAATTTTAATCGACAAGCAGTTATGTCAAGACAGCAAAAGACAGCTGTGTAAGCTAAAAGAAATGAGTTCATTTTTATTTTTATTTTTTTCTGGAAAAATAGCATGGACTCCTTCAGCAATCACAGTGTTATTTTGCAGGCTGATATACCAGTCACTAATGGGATTCAAGCTGGTGGGGCACTGCTCAAAATTGTTTGGGAGTTTTAAAACTTATTTTCAGTTGTGTGTGTGCAACAAGAGGCATATACGAGCTTTCAAAGACACATTGCTAGAAGAAATTAAGCAATCAAGAATTGGAACCATTATGCTGTTCAGAGTACTGATCCCCTTTTCTGAATTGGGCACTGAGCAGTAGCCCTGAAAATGCCATTGCACACATCACTTGCAGGCAGACACCCCCAAAAGGTTTACACTTGCTAACAGAAAATAGGGAAGTCCAGCCTCCAGAAAGAGGTGACCCAGCTAGATGATTTACAAAGAACAAACACACAAATGTGTTAATGAAGGATACCCAGAGCTTGTTGAACGAGATGTTCAGACAGTCAGTCAAAACGTGTGTTTAGGTTCCTGGTAAACAACCATCGCTGTTATCTGAATCACAATGAAAACAGTAAGTTGGAGAAGGGAAACTTCCTTTTTTTTTTTCTGCTGAAAATAAGCACTGACCTTCAAGGAGACCTGCCTGGCTCCCTGCAGGGACATCAGAGTCCTTCCTTAACAGATGACTCAACTGTCTTCTGTCAGTATTCTGCAAGGACTGAGAGGCTTTGGCTCCATGTTCATCATAAGGACAAGCAAGAGAACAAGCCACCAGCCAAAGATATATTCATGTAGTAATAACTATGTTGCATCCTGCAGGCTGCTGGCTATCTAGGTGCCCCTGCTTTTAAGGTATCAGTGTCAGGACAGTGTAGGTAAGATTGTAAGACTGTAGGTAAGATTGCACAGGACAAAGTCTGTGGGTTTCTTTTAAACACAATGCCATATAATCACGAGCAGACAAAATCAAAGAGGATGAACTATAGAGCAACCTGGTAACCTGGTGATACAACACAACGTCAAAATGATTCAATTTTTTAAAATAAAACTATCTGCATAGCTCTGCTCTCTGCCATATGCTTTTATTCACCTCCTCAGTCAGTAAGTACTTTTTGGGGGGCAGAGGGGAGCATCCTCCAAGACACACAAGCTGTGTTTGGGCACCTTCTGATACCACACATGGTCATGCTGCTCTGGTAACAGCAAGTTCATCCCAGCTATTACAAAGTGAGGCCTAAGAAAGGGTGATCAGCAGCAGGATGGAGACTTCTCTAGCATCCATAAAAATGCTGCCCCTCCCCTCACTAACATTCTCTCCTGCACAATTAGGAAAAGCTGTGTACTATTACAGGACATAATTGAAACTTAACAGGAACTTAACTTATGTGTAGCTTAATAGTAGACCAGAAAGTAAAATCCACTTTCCTGAAGCAAGAAACACTTGCTTTTAATGTCTTCGGGGAACTGAGTAATAGATAAGTTTGTTCTGGCCCTTTACATTTTTTCTTCAGTGCACAGCATGACCCATGATACAAGCCCTTAACTTGTTCTGTTGGAGACATATTTCACCGGTGTAGAAACAGAATACTCTTGAGAAACTTGTTGCTTATCTTGTAGTGAAAAACAGGCACTAATGTCAACATATTTTGTTGTAATTCTCCATCTGATCATACATCTTAGTTTGTTTTCTAGTGGTTATCAGCAGCCTGCCTCTCCCTTTTCTGTTTAAAGTACAGCATGATGAAATGTGAGAAGCCATAGTATCGTCAGAAATATTTTTTTGAGCCTTAACATCCTGTTTACTACTGGAGTGGAAAGTGGGAATTCTCTAAAATTTCGAAGATAGTATCTGCTGCATTCAAAAATCTGACTAAAGTACACTTTGTTTTATATCCAAGGACAATATATATTGATTGATTCATGCGGCTGTGCTTTAACACAGCGTAACGTTAACACTACCAAGGCACAGCGACTCTGAATGACCTCCATCAATTTCTCCAGTTTTAAAGCTCAACATTACTGCAGCATTGTGCAATTTAGCTGTCTAGAAAACCTCTGCAAAGCAGGAAAGCAAAGCTTCTTTCTCAAAGCCAAATGCAAGCAACAAAACAGAAACACAAGAATATGTCTGTACATTTTTTTTTTCTTTCCTTACTCTCCAGTGATGCTGGATATCTTGTTAACTGTGTTTGTCTTTCAGCTTCTATATTGAACAAATTGAAACACAGGAATCTCGACATGAAGATTAAGTTTTTATGGTGGCTACGGGCATAGCTTTTGCTTATGTAAGTTACCTTGTATCTCTGCCAAGTGGCATGTTTTTCACTTTCTGGTTTAGTTTTGGCTACCAACTGTGGTGTGCAGAACATTTTGTTGTAGCGACTGTATCTCTTTTCCTGTATCTAAAGGAACCTCAAAATCTGAGCTTACATATTTCTGAAACTCCAAATAACGTTTGGACACAACTACTGATGTCACTGGAGAGAAACTATTTAGATTATAAACTGAAAATTATTTAGCTCTTTCTCAGAGAAGGGAAAAAGTAATGGGTGTGAGGAAAAATCAGAACTCAGCTGATAAGTATTTAGGGTAGACAGCATTCAAATTTCTTAGTCTATCTTCAGTGTTAGATCTTTGCTAGGTCAAAACGATTTTTAGATATGCTGAGCTGCCATCTTAGACGAATCTCTTTGAAGAAGACCAGAAAGCTCAAACTTACCACGATTTCAAATCTGATCTTCTTACAGAATTGTAAAGTTGATTCCTTGTTTTACTACCCAAGATCTTACCAAGCTTATAGACCAACATCTGGGTATCAGAACCTCAGTCATGGGCATGAGTAGTCTACAAAGGTGCTGTCTTCAACCAAGGCAATACAGCAACAGTGATTCATAAATCTGGTTTTGATTTGAAAGTACTTTTGAATCTCTATGGCTTATTTCATACATAAATGCTTAAATCTGATCTTTCTCCTATGTGGCTTCTTGTAAAGAATAACAGTGTTTGGAAAGACTATGGAAAAAAGCCCATTTTCCACCCAGTGGAAGATCATTCCACTTCAGCACGCTACACTAGGCTTTGCTGAGAATCACTTTAAAAACTCCAGACAACATGATTTATACTTTTCCCGAAGTTGTCCATTCCACAGCCAATTTTATCACACTGTAAGGACTGTGGTGTGTGTGCATGTGTGCATCTTCAATGTACATTTACTCTGCATTTTACTCAACTTCATTACTTTTGTCTATATGTTCCATGATAAATAATTTGACCGTGGCCATGGAGATTGAAACTTAAATGGAGCTGCTTAACTAAGTCAATGGAGCTATGACAATTGACGGAAACTGAAGATCTTCTCCAGGTGTTTAAGCCCTAAATTCTTTGCTAACTTGAGTCATGCTAAACTGCATATATTTAATTTTTTAGACTTTATAAATTAATACTTAGAGCTTTAATAATGCTAGCTAAACCCTTTCCCCTGTGTCAGTATCTTCATTGTAAGACATTATCCAGAACTCCAGTACTGGCTAATCAGTGATTTTTGCTTTATGCAATGAGATTACTTCTCACAAGCAGCCCAAAACACTGTTAGCCTTTTCATACCTATACTGTTTGACAAATTCATGTCTATTTGGCATACACTGACATAACCTGATGTTTCTTAGTACTGTTGTTTTCCAAGAATCATTTTCCTGTAGAGAACAAAATGTTTTAGGATAGGTTTTTTGATTTTTTTTTTTTAACATATTGGCCTCGTATTTCTGCTTCTTTCCCAGCTTTCCTTTCTACTGTGATACCTTTTTTTATGTCATTGTCTAGACTGAGCTTCAGACTCACAGCAGTTTTGGGACTGTTAATTGACTGAGTGGCTAACTCCTTTTCCAAGTAAGTTACAATGACATCACGTGTGACAACTCCTAACAGTCTAACTAGAACTATTGTATGATTTCACTTACCATACTCTAAATGTACTTGACAGCTTCATTTCTTACTCTCATCATTTAGTCTTTTAGCTAGGCTTTATTCTGTTTATACTTTTGAGTGAAGTGGAACTAACTTTTTGCATACTATTTCATGAAGCAGTTGCCAATGAAATACTAAAGGTGTACTTTGCCAGCATGTTGCTTTCAGCCATAACACAACAACAACATTATTTTCCAGTATAAGATTAATGGCTTGATCAACTAATTTTGTACAGTATAAGTTTTCAAGGACTCCAACATAACAATTAGTCTAGGTCATGGTTAATTTTACAGATGAGAGTGGTCCTACTGATTTTAAGACAGAAACCCTACACATGGAGAATAAAGGACATGAAGGCCATCGTAACATGACCACTTTCACATAAATCCATGCTGCTGCTGAAGATACAAAGCCACTGCCAAGCTCATTCCAGGCACCACCATTGTGCCAGCACTAGTGGTTGTACAGCAGCAGTCAGATCAAAGAACTGACCCAACTGAAATCCAAACTGGTGTCCTCTACACTCTTCACCCCAACCCTCCGAAAGAGCTTTCCCACTTTCAAGAAACTGGAATGGTTCCACGCTCCAGTGATCCAGCACAATGCATGGCACAAACAGTAACAGACAAAAAAGTGGGAAACTGAGAAATATCTGTGGCAAGGAGAAGGGAAAATCACCCCTTTCGGCATGAGCAAGTATCAAAGTGCTCATGTACATATAGGGCTACAGCTCCTACTGAAATAAATTTGAAGAAAGAAATCCAAAGTTTACTTTTCTCTTTTGCTTGCTCTTGCAGCGCATATGAAGTGTGAAAGTGGTTAAAGAATTTACCATGGTAAAAAGTAACATGAGAATTGTCATACTGGATCAAGCCAATGACCCCTGCAGAACACCATGTCTGCATGGCACTGACATTAAATTCAATCTAAACTTGGAGACTTCCTTCAGAAAAATAGTAAAAGCTAGCTTCCTACACATCTTCATTCAAACTGACTAAAGATAAAGCTAACCTCATAGCCAAGCTGCTCTCCCACTCTTGCACAAACCTTCTCCCTAACATTTATGATGACATAAATACATCAGCAGCAATTCTATGAAAAACACTGCTGGTATTGATTAATATTTGCTTACATGTAGCAGTTTCTAAGGAGATAAAATCAAAAGTGAGAAGAAAAACCTTACAAAAAGACAGAATTCATAGACTATGTACCTCACAGACAAAGCATTTTACAGCCCATATGCCAGAGAAATTTCTACATCTTCAAATGTAATTGGAATCCAGTAAAACAAAATGCTATATTTGCAGGCATATCTCTCTAAGGCCTCCAGAAATTTAAGTCCTTTGAGAAAGCATAAAATATTTATAAAAACAAGAGATCCATATGGCACTTAGTCTAGTTTATATTTGTCAGCATATCACACTGCAAATTATCACATACTGCTATTGATTATTTCATGTAGATCACAACACATGGGAGATCTGGCTGAGAAAAGTTCTTTCCTCTAAGAAACCTGATGAAAGTAGGAAACAAAGGAAGCATTTTAAGTTGAAACAGATGCCTGAAATTTCTCAGTGAGCCTAGTTCTTGGTTCATCTGCTTCATAGAAAGGTTAGGAAATAGCAAGGAGGCCTGAAAAACTTAGGAATTAATTTTAGATGGATTTTCAAGATTTCTCCAACTTCTTTGGAGCAGTTCTCAGACCTCTAAGGTTCATTCTTTCCTAATTCCATTCTTGGAGCAATATATCACATTCTTCATAATAACAATGACATTATTCTTATGTTCAAGGTGACTTAAAAATGTTAGAGAATTAATTCTTTCAATATCCATTTAAGCTCAATTTTGACAAATGGTAGTCATTCCTTCCTAGGGAAAGTCTCTGCTGAACTAACAAGAGTAAATCTCTCTTACAGCCAGTTTTCTTATAGAAATTGTGGGAGTACACACAAAATCAAAGTTCTCTGCAGAAAAACATTTCTTGAAACAAAATTTGTCAATTAACCAATAACAAACACAGACAGGAAATGGCAAGGTGGTAGTTTTAGGTGTGTAATCTCATCCCTTGGCCTTCTTTTAGATTAGTTTCCCACAGCTATTGTTCTTTTGAACTTGGGTGATTCAAAGTACTTATCGTCTCCTGAGTAGTCATTGTATTTCTGGGGGACTTAGACTTGAAAAGTGCCAGAATGAAATATTTTGATATTTGTACATTATTTTTATGTCTCTATTTCAGCTGGCATGTCTTATTTCAGAATAAAGGTGGAGACAAATTATCTTTTTTTTTTTTTGGAAATTTTGTTTTGTTTCGGAGGACAAATTATTCTTAAAATTATTAATACTCTCAGAAAAACATACAAAAGATGTAAAATGCATGTATGAAAATGGCAATTTTCTCCCCCGTTTGCAACTTGCAACAGGGTGAATATCATGAGAACAATGAAAGGCACTTACTTCACTGCCAAATTTCAGCACACATCTCCAAACCACAGAGGATACACAGCTGTTCAGAAAACCAAATGTAGAAAATGAACACTGGTAAAAACACCTGTTCTTCACTGACCTATTTCTTAGAAATGGATGACTTATTCTTGTTGAAACTTAAATATATACATATATGTTGAAGCAACAATCTATGGAAAAATTCAGCTTAAATTGTTATGATGAGCTATCTGGAAACAACCAAAACCTAAGTGCTAAAGGCAGAAAATGTTAGGCAATGTTCATTGCCTCTCATGTGCCTCTAAGCTCACATGCCTGGTCTCTCGAACTCATTGCATTCCCGTGCCTTTCAGCAGCAAACCCAGCTCAGGGAGGTCTCTATCTTTACACCCTCCAGGTGGGACAACACTGCTGCCTGCTTTGCAGAGAAGAGGAGGTGAAGCTTGGCGTCGGCCTGACATCGTACTCTGCTGCCTGACACAACTCACCCAAGCATCTGTTGCAGAAAGTCACAGAAGTAACAAAAAGCCAGAAATACTCCAACTAATTTTTCAGAGAAATATAAGCCTTGTTTTCTAAGAAAAGTCTGGAAAGTATATTTCTGGAGTTGTGGAATATTTGGAATATGCCTGAAGGCTCAAAAGGCCTTGATGCTTGGAACAATGAAATTACCTCCTCCCTCCCCAGATTCCTCTGCTGCTTAGAGGAAACAACTTTGGACAGTCTTTGTAAAGAAAGAGGGTTTCATTAAAGACACTGAACTTTAGGAAAAACTACAGGACCTGCTGACACAGCTGCTTGAGCAAAATGGAAAACAGGAAGATGTTTTGATTAAATAGGATTTAGTAAGTACAGCAAACAAACAAAAATTGGAACTGTCATGTTTTTGCATATGCTGATTGAAATGAAAAAAAAAGTCTCCACAAACTACTTATTCAGAGAACAAACCTTAGTTGTGTTAAATAAAGAGTTAATGTGAAATGTACACCCCTTACTATTACAGGAATAGCAAACACCACAGAACCACTGGTGAAAGCTCTCTGTAACGTGCTGTTGAGCCTGGGCCCAGCTTGTGATGTTCTGATTACAGTAATTATTCTGTCTTCTTGTTCACAAGTTGCATAAAATGTTTTTAAAGCATTCATTAAAAGCAAAGCAGTTATGCCTAGGAGCTGAAGGCACAGTCTTCGTGCTTCCTATGGGGAGAATCGTTTTACATTTGGTGCTGAGACTGCTTATACAATCTGCATGTTTCAAATGAATAATTATGTAAAATTACACAAAAACTATGTACTTGAAGTGCATCAAAGGAAAAAAAAAAAAAGCAACCCCTCTTTCTCAATCATACCATTGTCCTGAAAACCTTTTTTTAATTCAATAGTGACAAGACGCAGACTCTGTGGTGGTTTACATCACTTGACCCTTTTCTTTCTAAAACATCCCCAACTATTATTATAACCCTGTTTCCGCTGCACAGGTCCAACATATCCTTAAGCATCTGCATAAATATAAAATCACTCCCCAAGTTTTGGAACCAATTTAGACATTATTATACAATCTATTTTTTTTTCTACTGAAAGACTAAAACACTCTTACCACATAAATACAGTCATAATGTTCCAGTCATGACTGGGACTCACCACAAAAAAAAAAAAAATATATATATATATATAAAAAAATTGATAGTGTATTTACATTTTCCATAGCTCAAAATGGCTAAAGTGTAGAAGTATGTTATATTGATTATGCATCTTTCATTGGATATTAGCTTTGTTTCAATGCCTTAAAATGTGAATATTTATCTAAACTGGATGTGTATTTTTCATTTTCTATCTTAAATAACATGCGTCACATTGCAGATAAAATAGCGTCTCCAAGTTACTTGACAGTTAGAAATAATCTGTATACACTATTTTGCCCATCAGTTAACAAAACACTGCAGAATTCTCTCTGGAAAGCACACCCATCCATGATTTATTTTTTTTTAAATTCATTTATTTTGCTAGAAAACATCAGCTGGTTGAAATTAAAGGAGGAAAAGACAGTTTTAATTAATGTCTCCTTCAGGAACAAAGCTCCTAAAGTTGCTGAAGTGATCCCTTTTGACATTTTCAAAACAAAAAAATCCCATTTGTATGTTTGAAATGATTTTTCAATTTGAAATTTAAGACAAAAAATACTAAGTCCAATGAAAATGAAATGTTTGAATTGCTCAAAAGCAAAACATTTTTTCAGATTGCTGGCTCACTGAAATTGTACACTTTTTGTGATGATTTGAAATGTAATACAAATTCTAAAATATTTTTTAATGTATCTATGTGTATACACACGTGTATAGAGATCTCTCTATACACACCTCTAGAGGAAGACAAACCTACATATACAAACACAAACTAAAATTGAGAAATAAGTATGTGCATATATATACAAGTATATGTGTGAACACATATATACATTTATATGTGAACACATTTATATGTGAACACACCTTTGTGCCCGCAACAGTCATCTGTGAAATCTAATGGGCTACTTGACTGGCAATCAAACATCATCTCTAAAGTGTATATGCTTCCTGCACTGATTAACTCAGGTGCAACAATAATAAACTCCCAGATCGGTTGTGTTCTATCTCAAAAAATAAAATCTAAGTCAATATAATGTGTTTCTTGGAAGGATGAAAGTAAATGGAGGGAATTAAAGCTCTGAAAGGAATTCAGAAGGGCTCCCACTATCTGTCTCTGAGTTTACATTAGAACCTCAAGACATGCTAAGGCTTTTGAAAGGGCTTTTGGCTATAAATACAGATTTCTAGAGGAACAGCTTAAAACTTCAAGGGCCATTTCTGATACGAGAAATAACTGATGGATACTTTAAAGAAGATATCCTAAGTGCTGATAAGTTAGCTGATAATACAAAAGATTGTAGGCCATGTTTAGGAGAAAGCAGAGAGTGCTGAGAGCTGATTCAGAGTTGGTTTTGTTTTGTTTTTTACCAAACAGCGTTCAAAACTGGAAAACCTCACAAATTTTTAAATGTAATTAAAATTCAAAATGAAACAAAATGATTTATTTTACCCCTGTCTTTACTTGGCACATTTAAAAAGATTTATCTGATAGTATTAGGCTCGCTGTAGAGTACTGAGTTTAGTGCTAGGCTCATATTATCCCAACTTAAATATTCCACACAGCTGGAAGTTGTCAGCACAAGGACTAGAAACAAGGGGGCTGCAAACAGTCTCCTTCAAGTAAGTACAGGCATGCTGGCACTTTTCCAGGTTTATTTATTTTTCAGGTTGTGCTAAGGCTATAAGGCTTTGATTCCATCATTTGTCCTGATTTTGTTCCCCTTGCTGACATTGCATGATCCAGCTTTCAAACATACTACCTTCAAAAGAAATAATATTTCATTTATCTTTGTCCTACAACTGGTATGCAGTGAAGCCCCCACCTCCACTCCAGTGTGTCACATGAGTGTCTGAAAACAATGAAAACTGAATAGATTTTGATCTTACAGGCCTGGGGAAAGGTCGGGGTGGAGAAGGACAGTAAAAGCATTGCTACAAAAATAGTCCTTGAAAATCACTCCTTACAATTTTCATTTCCTTCTGGTAACTGAGAGATATGAATAGTCAGAAAACCAACAATCTCCACCACTGTGCACAAACTTTAAGAAAGTTTGCATTCAAGTGTTAACATCAATTTTAAAACTTGAAATGTTTACATGACAGCCCATACGCAAACACAGCCACCAAACTGGGAACATTTAAAAACAAAATCAGAAGAAAATTCAAATTCCTGCTTCTACACTCTTCTGCAATACAAAAGTCTGTAAGTAAAAAATAGGAAAATTCTTCCACAGACCAGGAGCCCAGAAGCATTTTATTACAACCATCTAGTAAGCTCTGCAACTTAAAATTGATTCAGGAATTTAAGGGATTAAATTTGCATTTTGTCAAATGCAAAAATAAAACCTTCATGGACGTTATTCTCTTATAGATGGAGGCCCCTTCAGACTGCTCTGGAAAAAAAAAAATCAAGTAAATTACACTCAGTCAAAAAGCAGAGTGCATCCAAGACTGCAGGAAATTCTGATACTTGATTTTAATCTCTTGATGGAACTGTGTTCATCTCACAGAGGTTGTTTGTAAGGAAACAGCTTTTCTTGGAGCTACTTTATAGTCAGAAGAAAATATGTAAGTTTTTCTTATGTCTACAAAACAATCAATGAGCTGAAAACAAAGTCCAAGTCCAAAAAATCTAGGCTTTTATCTCGTTTTAAGTAATCAGTCAGTGCTGATCCACCAATGTAGCTTAATCAAATGCTCTGCTATTTATCTCTTATCAACATCGGCACTCATACAAGCAGGATGTCCATTTCACTCACAGCTGCAGAGGTCTCTGGCACTGTGAGACGTTAACCAGATGCATCTGCCCTAAAATAGGTATTCCAAGACGTTCAGTGTCACTGGCGAAAAATCAATAAAAATTCAGGAAACATTCCTTTGACTGAGCCTTGATGGAAATCCATCAATCCAAGTGTTCCAAATACAATGTTTGGGCTTTTTCATTAAAGCTTTAATGGCACCGGAATATTTCTAATCTAACCTAGCAACCTCTTCCATATTTTTATTTTAATGCTTTCTTTCAGCTTGGAGAACAGTTAAAAGGATTTTTCTGTAACTAAAAAACAAGCGCTGAGAAAATGAAAATACTGCTTTATAGTGTATTACTGAAACAGTTGTATGCAAAATATTTAATAACTTTTGATGCATGTCAGAGCTTGATAAAAGATAACGCTGTCCCAGTGACAGGAAATTTCGTGTATACAATGCTCTTCTGACACTCAATTAGACGTTTTTCTTGTCTTCTGCCCCACCTGTGACTCGTCTTCCTCCCCTCCTCCCAGCCCATCACACAGCAATGAAGCATATACCTATGTAATATCATTCATGCCATCCATGTTCAAATACTGATATATATGTATATATTTTTTTTACACTGAAAATGTTGAAATATGGAACTGTTATTCTATTGTTCTGTTACTAAATGAAAAGTAATAACATCCTCCACTACCTAGAACAATAACATAAAGATGACAGAGGAAGAATCTTGCCTAAAAGTTACATGCAAACCAGCACAGGCCAGAACAGGATATTTTAGAATATGATTTTGTTTGTTCTTTGCTTCAGTAGTGTGCTTGAACAGTAAGCCTTCATGCATTCATTAAAGATTGGCAAGAATGCACATGGATAAATTTAAAAAATATATATTTTTAGCTTAAATGAGACTCATGTACTGGAAAAAGGAAAAAGAAAAGGAAAAGAAACAATGAAAACATCAAAACACTATAAGAGAAAAAAGTTAAATTCTGCTATAGTAAAGGCTGATATGATTACACTCAGAAAGCATAATCATATTTTTTTAGTAGAAAAATGTAAGATTATCAAAGTTGTACATAGTTGTATGGAATTGTATTAAATTTAGATATTTTCCCTTTAATTTAGGATGTTGAAGCTATATTTCAGCATACTCAGGGGTGTATTTCTGTTGGATAACGTTTGCTTTTTCAAAATTCTCAGCATATAAAATTAAAAATATATCTGTGACTGAAAAGGATGGAAGGTCTTTTCACATTTGCAGGAACAATGGTGTACTGATCATGCTCCAAGGATACAAGTAAGAGGTATCCAAAGGTTGTAGCAAACTGACTGCCTCTGCTACGGTGAGAAAAATGGAAAAGCTTTTGGTATCAGCCCATTCTTCCTACCCACGAGGACCAAGAATTTGCCCTTCTATCACCTGATGACAGGGTTATGTGCTCAAAAGTGTTACTGGTTTCCTCTAGTGTAACAGCATAATAAAATATGCCATGTCTGCCCACAAATGCTGACTTAGTTTCATTTTTTCCCATTTTCCTTGTGTATAGAACATTCTTGAGAACACTTCAAATAATATTAAGAACTTATTTCAACTACACAGAGATGTTTTGTCTTTCAACTCCCTCTCAATGTGCTCACAACACACTGTTTAATTAATTTCACCAAGGGGTCTATGATTCATAAACGTGAAATTGTTTTCTTAGTAATGTTTCCTTGTTCACTGCTGTTCTCTTCCTGCTTCCTTTATGTCTGACCTGAGCTAGTCTCGTTTGGCATTCCCAGAGCAGAATAGTTTTGTTTTTCTAAAGCCAAGGGTAGAGCTAATGGTACAGAGATTCCCATGAAGTGGGAGTCGCATAAATTGAATAAATAGCACCTGATTTCCATTGACCAAAGACAGGATCAGTAAGGTGATGAGAAAAAATAAAAATAAATCTAAAAACAAAGCTTTCTAGATACCTTTAGAATAGTGGGAAAATGAAAAGAATGCAGTATTATATCTCTCAACCAAGGGAAATTGAACTGGAAATAATTCCAGTCAGGAAAGTATACTCAACTTTGAACTTTTCTTTTCAAAGGTTAGAGCTTTCATGTAGTGAAATGTGTGAATGGGTGTGAATTCATGGGAAATAACTTCTGAAGGAGATATCCAGATTAAATTGAAAATTACAGTGCCTGAATCCATGTAAATGCTGATCTGACAAAGTGAAAATCTTCTGATGCAGAAATCTCCTCCTTACCTATCTTATACTATTGCTTTCTCTTCAACATGAAAAGTTATCTAAGACTTTTCATCACAAAGCGATAATTATGAAAGCACTGAGAAGAATGGAGTGAGAATAGATATGGTGTGCCTTCTGCTTGATTTGCTAACATGGATACATGAGAATGCCAAATGTTTTAGCTTTTTAAGAACTCTTGATGGCTTACACTCCTAAGCTCCTCAGTATTTTTCAGCTAACATCTGATCCAGCTATAATATGAATGTCTAGTGTTATGTTTCTGAGTAGAAGACAGCATTATTAAGTAGAAGTCTGTAAATTCCATATCAGGAAATTAAAGAGTATATCAAAAAGCAGTAACTGCTCACATGTATACATTACTTGCACTAAAACAGCCAAAATGTAAATGCACCTCAAATTGGAAGAAAAATGGGTATCTTCATACTTGCTAACATTTTTGCTTCCTGTGCATATCTAGAATATTACAACTGTTTTCAATGACCCTTAGTTACATCCAGTGAAGAACACAAGTTTCTAAAAAAGAACTGACTCAGATCTGAGGCCCAGATGTCCAAATTGAAATCCAAAACGCTTCTTAGTAAGATTTTATTACTGCAGAGGGTGTTTAAACTTACAGCACTCTTCCCCATTTGACCTGAAAGTTTCCTAGGTGCCTGATTTATACATGCTTAGAATTGCCCTAGTCTAAATAACTCAGTGCCTATTTCTCACATCCCTCCCAAGATAGGATCTAGAAATTTGGTAAAGGAATGCATAGGTCCCCTAAGGCATCCAAAACATTAATCATTACTGAATAATACCAATAGCACCCTGACAAGATGAGGTTCCTCACAAAATGTGGTCTTGCTCACTGTCTTTTAACAGGACGGATGGGAATCCCAATCTTCCACGCAACAGCTTAATGCTTATAGGACTCAGCAGGTGAGAGACCTGGATTCAATGGCGTCCTAAGCCTATAGACATTCAAGCCTCACATCTCACCACCCAGGAGAGAGCCCTAACCACCAATCACTTACACTGGGCGCACATGATAATACTGTTGATGCTAAGCCACTATAGGGAACGGAACCCAAAATCAAACGGGCCAGCAAGAGTGAGCGAGGGACAACATGATGTTCCCCCATCCTGGTTCCTGAGGGAGTCATGGATTCACATCAGACAGAATTCAGATCTCCAAACTACTAAGCCATTCAAGACCCCACTTTCACCTCCAGTTATGCTTCAAAACAAACAAAAACGAGTGCTGCTTTTCCTCCAGCAGAAAGGCCTCTGCTGCGAAGAAAGCATCTGATGTGGCCAAGGGTGTCTGTTCTGAAAACTGGTGCAGTTCAGAGATACTCAATCTAGCTTTAAACAAGTTAGCTCACGCATTGCAAGGAAGTACAGCCACATCAAGTTCTATAGCAACAAACGTACCTCAATAAAAACATGTCTGAAATAGACACACAGTACCACACAATCTAAACTCTGGGTTTAGAGTCTGAGTCTGCGTTTTCAGATATGCCATTGGCCCCAGATTTCTTTTTTAGTTAGCTGTATTAAGCTCCCTAATTGGCCAGCAATTTGTTTGAATTCAGCTTAGAGACCCTGCCCTGTGCAGAAAACTTCACTGTACAAATGAGAATTTAGGATTTCCACTACAGAGACTAGAAAAGATAACTTCAGGGCCCCTAATTCATATTATTCAGCCTAACCTTACATTTTTGTGGCTGTTGATAATCAGACAGTACTAGAGATAAGAGGCTGATTTGATCCAAAACCTCACCAGCAAATCCAGTGTCCCAATTAAAGATTAATTGCAGTGTGGGGCTTTCTTAGGAGGCTGTGAATTCGTGCAGGTGTTATCAAGCACAGAATATGAAGGCAGGAGAATTGTATGGATATTATTAAAGGCATAACCAACTTTCAGAATCCTTGTTATTTTTGTGCAAAATGGAAATGTGACTATCTTGCATTTTTCAAGCAAAATTTTCAGAATCAGTAACTTGAAAACAAGCAAACAAAAGCCATCTCAGCTTTCCACTTATACAGTAAGCATGATTTAATAGTAGCCCTGTGAGATACTAGCAGCCCTGTAAATACCCAAAAAGCCCTTTTAGCAGGTTACAAATTAAAATGGATTTTAAAATTACACATTTAGCTTATCTGGAAATACACATTAATGACATACAGGGAAAGAGATTTTTTTCCTGTCCCAGCATGAGCTGCTCAGGTAAAAGAAAATGATGTCAGCAGTATTTCTTCCCCTAGGACTAAATCTTTGCAAACATTAAACATAAATTGAACATAAAACATTCATACTTACAGTTGATTTTAGGTTTTATTTTTAGTTCTTGATAAGTATTTTTAATGAACTTAAAGTAAAAATGAAAAGAAATAAAGCAAGAGAATGTTTTCATTATAGTATATATGAAATGACCGGTACAGCTTCATACTGTGGTGCTTTATTTAGCTTTGTTGATTTGTTGCAGCAGAACATACTGTCATCTGGATGCAGATTAAATCTATCTCCTTTGGCCACCAGGAAAGACAACTACAGTATTTAAAAAACATTTTTTAAAACAATGCATGTAATTTCCTGCATTTCCTTGCAGGAAAATCATATGTAATAGAAATTACCGGAATTAAATCTGTAACTGGCATGATGGTTTCAGTTCAAAAGTCTTGAGAACTTTTTTATGCTGTGCAAGTTTCCACCCCCTGAGCTTTACTTCCAATGTGACTCTTCCCTAACAAAATAAATGACCCCACCCATTATGTTTCCCAAAAGTTAGTGTATCAAACTGACAAGCATTGTAAGATGACCACTGAAATCTGAGACGAACACTGAGCAAACGGCCAGCAACGCCAGTCTTCGAAGCCCTGATCTTACACTACTGGAGCTAAGAGGAGCAAAGCAAGACAAATGCAGAGCCTTCCCAACTAGATCATAGGGAATAATGACAAATGGGACATAATGAACCCAGCATTGGTCTGATGGACAGCAGAACTGCCTCGCCTGTTTGTTCTCAGTGTGTGTACTATACATGACGCTCAGCTGCAGAAGCGTGACCCAAGCCAAAATGAAAACTTTTGTTTACATTGTCTTTGCACATACTAGCAGCAGAGACAGACATTCCCGGAAAGCCACAGCTTTTGCACAGGTGGGGAGTGCTTTGGGAGCACAGGGAGCCCAAGGATGCCTCATTGACCCTGTCTGATGCAAGAAGATTTGTAAAACTGCCAGTCCAGGATGCAAGACTGCTCTGCAGGTCCTTTCTTTCCTGGGCATGGGACTGGGGGAGAGATTTTTTTTTCAAACCTTTAGATTGTTTCTTTCTTGCTCAGGAGGTCAAAACTTCCTCTACTGGGGGGGGGGGGGGGGGGAGGGGGTAAAAAAGCAGTAAGTCTTGGTCTGAATAAGTTTTGTTCTAATAAAAATTAACTCCAGAGCCTGGAAGACTTTTGGTGTCTTTTAGGGCATTTATTTTAAGGAAGAGGAGAAAAAAAATATAGAAAATACAACTCATTTTACAATCCATGAGCGGATTTGTAAACTTCAGGGGATCTTTGCCACATGAAAATGATTGATAATTCGGTAAGCCTAGTTTCTGAGCTGGTTAGTCATAAGACAGTATAACTCTCATATAACTTTGAACAGGCAGGAAATTTTTTTCTCACTGATCAACAATTGGCAAAGCCAAATTCTTCATTTCACTTTCTATTTTAAATCCCTATTTATTCAATACTTACTAGGAGTCTGACTGGTTACTATAACACAGAACTATAAAGCAGCTTTATATAAAATATGCTATCAAAGAGGACATATCCCTGAAAATAAAATGATTCAATAACTATGTGAAGTCCAACTCTGATATTTAATGAAATGTAAATCCATAGTGAAAATATTAAATGAAGATCTGGCTTTTCCTTTATAGTTTATCCCCTGCCAACATGGGCTCATTCTTCTTTCTGAGCTACATTAAAGCCAGACAGTGGAGAATGAGAGAAGTGTAAAGTAATAGAATATAAGCATTTAGATAAGGTTATATCAGACAATCAATCAACAAATCAAAATAAAGTCATTTTAACAACTTCCTTGAAGTGACATTAGTAAAAGAGTGTATTGAAGGACACATTGAATAAAAGATTTGAAAAGAATCATTAGGGTTTCAATTTTCATCTAAATTGCTAGACTCTTTGTCACAACTTGGAGGAGGAGTTTTATTTATAAATGTTTATAGACAGAAGGTAGCACTGTCTCATCTTAGCCCCCAAAGCAATAAAACTGCTAAAGAAGCTAAAGAAAACAAACAAAAAATAACAATCAAGCGAATAAGAAAACAAAGTAAGAAAACAAACAAAAACAACAACACAAACTAAGAAATATAATTTGCTGCAATTTCTTTGTCTCTCTTCTCCAAGATTAAAATGTTCACTCTGAGCCTGCTGCATTAAATACACAAAGTCTTTGGAAATGCACTTAGATGTAACTGCAAAGCAAATTCTACTTTGGCACCTGGAAAGGCACCTAGAAAGAGCCCTGCTTTCATCAAGTAGAAATGGTTTCTTTAGCAAAAACCTTGCCTCTCTGTAAATGTACTTCCATTCTTGTAGACATTTGCTCCTTCTAATGCACAGCACTGGATCTAAAGGACCATATCCCTCCTTCTCTGAAAAAGCTGTGTCCTTCTGCCATGGTCTAGGGATCTGCATATCACCTACCTCCAAGTCCCTTCCTCTACAGCAAGTCTCTACTCCAAATCCCAGTCAGAGTCCTGCCACCAGCACTTTGTACAGATACAAATGGAAATTTGTCTCCTATCTGTTCTTCCAGCCAAGACTCACGATAGTGGTGGGCAGTAAAGTGGAGGTGTCAGTGAAAAGACAAGATTAAATAGGCATAAACTGAATTACAGGAAATTCCTTTTAAACATAAGAAAAAACCTTATTTTATTTTTTTAAATATGAGGATTCTCAAACACTGGAGCAGGTTGTCCAGTGAAGATGCAGAGTCTATGTCCATGGAGATACACAAAACCTGACTGGAAACACTACCCTGGAGCAATCCTCACTACTTGACCCTAGTTTGACCAGAGAGGTTTGGGACTAGGTGATCTCAAGAGGTGCCTTCAAACCTCAACTATGCTGTGGTTCTGTTCAAAAACAGAAGAAACACTGCTGATCCAAAAAGAGAAGAAGCACTATATAACTGCTGAATAAACATAAGCATACTCCCTACTACTGAATACATTACAAAACTAAAAATGTCTGGGATGATCAAAGAGAGAATAACATGAATCTCCCCTGTACTTTCCCTTTGCAAATTACTGTGGAATTTACTATGATCCGTTTCAGATACATAGATATTTTGTGAAAAGACAGCTAGGTTTTGCATGCATTTCTTGAAACTATTGGTATTTCAACACTGCTACTATGCTCCTAACTAAGAAGCCACACAGCAAGTCAACAGAATGTTTGCTTTTGCATTAATATTTAACTTCTCCTATGAATTAATTGGGAGATTTCTTGATAAATTTTTGGAGTGGTTTATATGTACACAAGGTACAGCCAGCTGCCAGTGTAACCAAGTTAACTGCTTGCCCCTAGTAACTTCTGTGCAAACACACCACAGTCTTCTTCAGTTCAGCCTGATTAATAAGCAAAGACCTGGCTTATTTTCCTCAAGATCATGAAAGCATAATGAGCACTGTATATTCAAAACTGAAAGATTTTTTCTTCAATTAAAGAATGAGATCCTAACATTCTTAGTTCAAGTTAAGTGTGTGTGTGTGTACATATATATATACACATATATACAGATATAATATTTTACTACTTCTCACTTTCTCTCCTTTCCATAGTCTCAGAACAAGATTTTACCTCAAGCAGATTGCACCCATTTAATAAAGTGAAGCAATCAGCTATGGACAAGAGGAAGGACTGGATGGACAAAAGGGTCTGAGTTAATGTTTTCAGTACGGGTTTATTTCATCATTGTCAGGAACACTTCTATTGGCAAACAAAATAATTAAGGATCTAAACCTAACTCTGCTGGTGGCAGATGAATCACACAGCTCCAAGATTCACCCCTGGACACCTGTGTTTCCATTTACATCCATGCACACAGCCTGAAACATTGAATGATCATAGAATCACAGAATCATTAAGGTTGGAAAAGACCTCCAAGACCATCTGGTCTACCTACCACTACTCCCTTCCACTACTATCACCCACTAAACCATGTCCCTTAGTACCAGGTCCAACATTTCCTTAAACACCCCCAGGGACAGTGACTCCACCACCTCCCTGGGCAACCTGTTCCAATGTCTAACTATTCTTTCTAAAAGAAATTTCTCCAAATTCCCAATCTAAACCTCCCCTGGTGCAACTTGAGGCCATTCCCTCTTGTCCATTGACAAAACAATGAAAAAAAGGTTAGCAGCTTTATGCTATCTAACTTTTTGTGAGTCAATGTAGAATTCATTTCTCTATCATGAGAATTATTGACACACCTGAACGCTGTGTCTGCAGTTGCCAGACAGTGTCAAAAGTTCTCCTTGGATATAGGGACAGAATAAATCTGAAGCATGGAGCTGTTGTGTTGGTCTCCTGCTTCCTATGTGTGAAACACAAAGATATCCCCCCTTTAACTCATAGAATCATACATTGGAAAAGGCCGCCTTCAAGATAACAGGGTTCAATCATAAACCTGACCTGCAAAGACCTATCACTAAATGATGTCACTTAATGCCACATCCACACCTCTTACATACCTCCAGGGATGCTGACTCTACCTCTTCTCTGGGTAGCCTGTTACAATGGCTAACCACCCTTTCTGTGAAGAAATTTTTTCTGCTATCCAATCTAAACCTTCCCTGCCACAATTTGAGACTGTTTCCTTGCATCCTATCACCTGAGAAAAAGAGACCAAAACTCTCCTTGCTGGTGCCGCCTTTCAGGAAGTTATAGAGAGTGATAAGGTCTCTTATCAAGGTCTCTTACAAGCCCAATAACAATTCCCTCAGGTGCTCCTCATATGTCTTGTTTTCTAGTCCTTTCACCAGCTTCATTGCTCTTGGGGTCTGTGAAGACCCCAGTTCGAAGTGTAGTGAAGAAGCCCCAATTTGAAGAGAAAAAACAAACAAACAAATAAAAAAAAAAAACAAACATGCAAAATACCAACACAGATTCATGGGAATTGTGAAATTCATTTCTTTGACACAGATTCCTTCTTGCCAGCTCAGATGTTATGGGACGGCGCTCGAAACTAAATTCCCTTCCATAGCTGAAATTAACCCCTGTGGTGCACATGGATGAACTGCTTTCTACTTAGTCCAGTTACTTCTTGAGTATGTTTATTGCTTGCTAACAAGTAGAAGAAATGTACCTAAACCCCTTAATCCTCAGAAGATGTGCCATTATGACTGATGCTGACTTGATTCTCTTCCCTCCAAGTACCAGCTGTAGAATCATTTCCTGACCCTTCAGAATTGTACTACAACATGAGGTCTTGATGTGAAGGGCAGAACAGACTGTTTTTCTTAACTTTCACTATGATCTGTAGAAACTTTGCTGTTTTGCATGGAATCTATATGATTACAGGTGCTTCTCTAAGAAGGAAATAGAAACAGGATGTACCTGATCAGCACCACATCAGAGATGCAATAACCTACATGCTGTAATCTACAAGAGAACAGGTGCTGATGTCTGTCAGTCCCTGAGGAGAAGGGATTGAAAAAGATCTTCCTCTCCTCACTGCTTCTTGATGTTTTACCTTTCTTTAGTGCTCCATTACAAAAAGCAATGTTGCGTGAACAAGTGCAGCCCTGGCAAATGAGCAGTAACTGTCCCTTGCATTGCTATTACTGAACCATATCAATAGGCAGTTTAATCTTTAATGGAAAGCAATTGCTCAATACTTTCTGCTACACTGACCCACAATATAGCGTTATTTGGAAGAATTCGTTCCCGTGTTTTTGTAACACCATAATTGGGTAACATCAGAAGCTGTAAATTCAGTGGTGATGTGAACACAGTGTCTTGAAATGCCGTGAATGTGGAGGTTTTATGTTTGAAAAATCAAAAATATTTCTGGTTCATTACTAAAAATCTGAAAACATAAAAGTGGATGTACTCACATCCTTTTTAGATTACTTTCCCCTCCACTAGACAGAAAAATATCTGTGTTTAAAAGCTTGATCTTGGGAAAATTCAAAATTTCTGAATCTAGTATAAACTCCTGTTCCACTCATTGGTTCCTGCCATGACATCCCCCATTGTCCACGCTCCTCTTGCAGCACAGCTCCCTTATGGGCATGTTCCTGTCTTCCTCTCATCTGTTTATGCTCCTGCTTTTGTTTTTGTTCTGTAAATGCACCAACTGTCCTTACCAAATTCAGCCTGTGAGACAACTACTGCTAAGCTTATAATGTGGAAAGCTTTCTTGGGTTTCCTTCAGTACCCAGATTATGCAAAAATTTACCTGCTTCATTTCCTATACGAAATACTTTCCACTATAGGATTGAAAAAGTGCAACAAATGTCCATCAGAAAGACATCAGCAACCGAGCAAGCAAAGCATAGTTTTAATAGGATCCCTTTATGTTCTTTTTGTGCCATTTCAGTCCTGTTATATATGAATTCCTGAGTATTCAGGTGTATTCAGCTGTGGAGTACATGATAGATTTGTCTGCAAATAGGAGCTGGTTAACATTTTCAGAATCAGAATATTTCAGGTATTATAAATCATGTTTGCCTGCTTCTTTTCAGAAAACTACAGAGAAATGGCAAACAGCCACACCATGAGTAAAGCTATGTATTGTTGTTTTAACTAGATCAAAGCAATGTGTCACAAATAGGTTTTAAAAAAATACACACTCTTGTTTGCACACCTATGTAAATCCTTTTCTACTGATTTAAGTAAAAATAATCACCTCAGCAAACATTTGGAGGCACCTAAACTTGTCACAGATACACATGTACTTAAATTACTTGTTTTTATGGAAGAATCATCATATGCCCAAAATCATATTGCATTTCCCTCCTCATCTAATTGTTTATTAGCAATACATTGCACTGTGGAAATCAATGTTCTTAGGGTTCACAATAGCATATGTGCTATTGTATGTAGATTATGTATATCAGAGGATGAAATTCTTAGAACTGTCAAACTTCTTCAACAGCTAATGCCGTCACACTAGTTATTTCTCTTCCACTGCATTAAAAACAGCTTTCATGACAGGACACACAAGAAATAAAAAAGAACTGGGAACAGGCATTTATAGAGACAACATACAGAGAAATTTAGAAAACATTACTATGGTGATATTCCCCTTCTACAAGATCCACAGAACACAGGACTGCCTTTCTGCCCATAATATTTTACCAGTTAATTTATGTAGGCACATCTAATCCATTCCTGCAGACTCTCCCTTGACTGTAACTCTAATCATTTCCCTATGTATACTGAAAGTGAAATACCTGGCCGCACCCTCTAGGAATGCTTTATTTGATCGTCCTCTCCACAGCAACAAAAATCACTCTGCTGAAAGCCATTCCTCAGCTTTGATCTTGAAGCTGTGAACTACGCTACCAAGAAGGCCTAAGAGAGCCCAAGTTCAGTTTCCTTCGCAAGCATGCACAAACTGTGGCATAAAGAAACCAGCCCGCCCAGGCATATCCGACACCTCCCCAAGAATCCAGCTAACTCATAGGAGTGAGAAACTAGATATGCTATCCACCAGACAGTTAGAGCCAGCCATGTATTCTTAGGTTTGTATCTCTCTGCAAGCTTTCCAGTAAAATAAAGGAAAAAGATGATGTTGCTTTGAAATATACCCATGCTTGTTTTGAGTACGCTATATAAATATTATTAAGTAATAACAGTATATGCCTTACAAAGACTGATACTGATGTATAAATACACTTAGATTTCAATATTCAATTTTACTTTTCCATGGTGAGAGAAATTAAACTAGAAATCAATGCTCTAAATTCCTTGCAGCCAATTTAATAAATGCCATTTTATTTGTTAATTGGAGTATACGTATTCAAAGGCATGCATTCTTCCTCATACACACAGAAACCTACGCAGAAATTAAACCACTGCAGCAACGTAACTACAATATTCTATGCCTTTCATGGGACATGTGGAGCAAAGTATGAATAGACAATCCATATGGCTCTAAATAGGATTTTCCTTACCATGAAGTGAGTAATGACATTAATTGTCTACAGTTCCCATTAGCAGGAAAGAAAAAAAAGATGGAAGGGGACGGGGGGAGTTATAAGAAGAAGGCAGCAGCTGGAGAAGGGGATGTGTGGGGAAGCTGGTAGCAGATTTGTCACTCTGTGAAGGAGACAAGGAAGGTGTTGGCCTGGCTTCTGTCATGCTGCTCCGCTCACCCAGTTGAGGTGGAGGCTTTGCTCCTCTATGTTTAGCTTACATGGGATGCGAGCTGTCATTTTTAGTGACAGTTTGTTAGAAAAATCTATTTCCACTTGGTTAGGGAACATTCTGCAGACATGCTGTGTGTATTCTGGAAAGAGAACTGAATATGATGATGATGAGTATTGAAAATAGTAAACAAACATCCTGAAGGGAGACATTTGGTTTTAATGGATGAAAACAAGTTTATTATTATTATTTTTAAAATGTATTGCAAGTACCGTAAGGAATGTAAAAACAAAATGTAACCTAACATGGATTGCCTGACTAAAACATTTGCAGGTGGTTATGGGATTGGTATACCACATAATCCTTACATGTTTTTGAGGTGTACAGGAAAGTTCAGCAAATATGGGGTACATTTTGTGTCTGTCCTTCTGCTGTTAGGACATATTTGTTTCTGTTGTTGCTAACTGCCAGGCTGAGACACATACTCCAAATTAATCTGCAGAAAGCAGAAAAGAAAGCAGCAATTTAGGTCAGTCTGCAGACACTAATACTGGAAGCAAAGTAGCATTTGAATAAAAGTTCTTTTTCTTGATGTTGTTAGTGCCTATACAATTAGGTTTAGCAAGAAAGCTATTCTGCCGACACTTCAACTAACTGGAAAAAAAACAAACAGCTTTTTCCTGAGATGTGTTTGTCACATCCATGTCCTACAGAGGCTGAGCTAACAAGCACAGGCTGAGGGGAGTTGTTCAGTGAAGCACAGTACGTGGCTAATCCTGCCATGGGCACTCCAGACCAAAGGTGAATTGTGTCTGACCAGTTGGCAGTACAGACTGAGTAGGTCCAAACTGTCACCACACATTTTAGGGCAACAGTTTTCATGTTCTGAACATTCTGAGCTGAAAAGGAGAAAAGCCACTAGTAGTCTTGGAGCTTGACTAGAAGACATGCAAATATGATGATGAGGAAAAAGTGGTACTAGAGATTTAGACAGTGAATTTCTTCTAATATGGGACACCATCTTAACAACAAGCCTCTCTACTACTTTAGTAACTTATTATGTTTTTATATTATTTTATTTTATTTTCCAAGAGGACAGCATCGACCCCAGAGCCTTGTGTAACTTGCAGCTCTGAGTATTACTACACTTTTTAATCTACTTACATTTTTATTGTAATTTCAATTAGCTGCAACATTTCTTTTTTTTTTCACTAAATTGGTAGATGCTATCATTGTGTCTGTTTCCCACCCCCCAGGCTGCTATAAGCCACAACAGGGGCAGTTTCACGTGCATGGCATATGAAACCATTGCTATCCAGACAGTTTGGACTACCATGTCCAGTGAGGTCAATGGAAAGACTTGTGTCAGAGGTCTCCAGATCAGGACCAGAGCTTGCCAGCTTAACTGGCTGAGATGTAAAGTACATAGATCTTTTGATACGGGCAGTACTGCATAAATGCATATTAATGTAAGAAACCGTCATCCCATTTTGATGACATCACTACATAGGTTTAAGGCTTCTTAAATAGTCCAGTTCCTCCTGTACCAAGCAAGCGATAACTGGCCTGCATTCAGAGTTCAAACGCTTCTGGTGTGTTTGAAGAGTTCACTCTGCTCAAGTAATACTGGAGGTTTCATGGGTGCCTTCCCCAAAAGTTTTTGCAAATGCATTAGCTGCCTAATTGATGAAAAAATGTCACAAGAAACTGCAGCCACTCATGACTGAAATAATTCGTGTTTGAGCTATGGGACATACATTTCTTTCTTCCCTAGGGCATGCAGTATTTGGACCAACAATTGAAAAATCCTCAGATAGAAAAATTCTGTCTTAGCATTATTCTGTATATCAAATCTGAATAGGTCTGAAATGGCAGCCAAAGAGCATTATAACTTCTTCAGTTGAAACCAATAATCTTGATCCATCACATTTGGGATCAAGGACAGCACAGAGGACAGGAAGGACTTTAAAGAGATAGATGGAAGGTCTGCTGTCAGTGAGCAGATATCCATTCTCATCCTCCTGATCTTCCAACATTAACCAACATCATCAGTCCCAGGGTATGCCAGGGATCCAAAGGGAATGTGTTGAAATGATTTACATCATTCCCTCCAAATAACAGTACCAGGAAACTGCATATCCATCCTTATACTCCTCATTTACACTTTCAAAAAGACCTATTCTCACTCAAGATATTTTCAACACTTCCATGAACTAAGAAAATGACATAAATGGGTCAGGAACATGAAGATGGCACATACCTCTGCTTGTATTCCATGGCAGTGATCATTTGAGTACATAGTTTAGGACTGCTCCTAAATTTTTGTTGCCAAACACTTGTAACAGCCACATCTATGCATTACATATTTACCATCTCTGGGCGAGTGAAAACTCTTCCAGTTTGTCCTTACTTACGTGCAGTATTTATACCTCCTGTCTCCAACAATGCATAATGCTCTTTAAAAATATGTCAATATAGCACTTGAAGCAGCATGGATTACAATAAATCCACCACACCTTTTCTCCATTCTTTGCATTGCCTTCTTCCTTAAAACTGAGTGAAGGTCTTTACCTTCAAAACACTCGGTGACCTGTCACAAAGATAATGTGAAAGACAACTTAGAGAATGATAGAAAATGCCAATTGGCAGTAAATAGTCAGGGATTTTCTATCACAATACCTTCTAATGAAAGGTAATAGGGCTTATTTGTGCTGAAAAAGGGTTTTGGATGCCAATCACAAACTGAGGAATGAGCTCCATCAGAAACTATGAGTCATCACAAGCATTTCCACCTCTTTCTCCAAATGCATCACATCGTCCTTGTCCTGAACTCTCACATCAGCTTATCCATTTTAAATAGGATTTATTGCTTCTAGAAACAAATTCTACCAAAACCAAACAGTGGACTATACAGTCAATTTTCAGCTCACAGACAGGATGAGAAAAAGAATAAAATACACATCATAGGCACAACATGTAATATCTGTCCAGAAAGCAGAGCAGATGATATAGAAATGACGGCAACACAAGATCTGTTGTAAAAGAAATATGATAAAATCTACCTGCTGTTGTAACACATCTAAAACAATTTAATTACAGAAAGGTATGCTTAACTCATTAGTGCCAGGTCATGTTGTATCTCACTTTCTTTATCTCATTTATATCCATTTTACTCAATACCTAAGATATAAGCCTGAAAGACTGCAATTACTTAAAAAGGATTACAGTCATTGTATAGCAAAACTTTATTTTTATTTATTTATTCAAGTTGAGCCCTGGCTTCTACATCCACTTTACAACCTACCAAAACATGTCTTTCACAGAAATAAAATTATCATTTTCTATTTTCAGATTTATTTCATATTTCAACAAGTCTATTTATTTGTTTTTGAACATTCCAACAGGATGACCATACATTAGAAAACTTTATTTCCTTCCTCCTAGCCAAATTTTGCTCTCCACAGATATTAGATTGAAGTTACCACTGTATATCTTACTACTTTTCATGACAGTTTTAGCAGAGGTCTGTGAGTTATCATGATTTTAACAACACTAATAAATACAAATTATTATAACTAATAAAACACACAACTGCATATCATGACATAGCATCACCAATCAGACTACCAGAGTTACTGCTTGGACTGGATTATATCTATAACCTAACTTTTCATTGTATGTCTCAGTTAAACACAGTCAAAGATCGCCAGCACATCACAGAAACATAACTACAAAACAACGATAATAATAATGGAACAGAGAAAATAATTTACGTCTAATGTTATTCATTTTATAAAACCATGCCCTCTCAAAATCCTTATTTTTGTGCTTTGAAGCACACAGATGATAAACAAGGTCTTGTTTGAGGTGTCAATACTGTAATGGATAGCTATGTCTTGATTCCAGAATTTTTATATTGTGCTATGGTTTTAACTTATTTCTAATTCGTTAAGAAAATCTTTTTTTTTTACACTTTGAAGAAGAAAAGGAACAAGGCAGAGGAAATATGTCCATTGAGGCCCCAGTCAGATACTAATGTAAAATTAGGTGAGGTTTCACTAGCCTCACTGTGTGACTAGAGGTCACACATACACTTCAAGCTATTCTTTTTAAAGTGTTATACAGACTGACTGCAGATGACACAAAGAGCTAATTTAGAGTCACATATACCACACTGCTTTCATTAATCTCCAGCGTTTATGTTGGAGAAAATGCAGAGACTGAAGCCTCTGATGTTTTAGGTTTAGATCCATGAAATGGATCACAAAAGGACTCCACCAACAACTAACTAAACATATAAAAGCCAGGCAAAGAAAACAAAGCGCCTTTATGAGAGTTGTTCTTATCTTTGAGAGGTTAAGTAAAAAAATTTCCACTATATCACTGCCCAAAATGTACAGCTGCATCAGCATAAAACTCTTGTATCAAATTGTTTCCTAAAACATCCATATCCAAGTGCAGAATTTTATCATAAATGATCACACTGTGTAGAAGCTGATAGAAGTCTTATTGTCACATAACTATTCTGACTTGACACTTCACAGAAAAATCTCTTTATTTGCACAGAATCAACTCCTTTACATTGACAGGCAGTGCATATACTTCAGCCTTGGCTAGACTTCATAATTTAAAAGCATTTTTTCTTACTGATTTAACTGGAAGTGGAAGCCTCCACTAGTGATGGATGGATGATACCATCTCCACTGAGAACAGTGTGGCATAAAAACTATTTAGCTGCTAGTACTGACATCTCAGAAAGTTTTCAGGGGTGATTATTATGTACATAAAACTTGATCATTTCTAAAAATTGAGAGAATACAGCCATTACATTATAAGTATCAGCTGGATATTTCATGTAAAGTCAGTACTGTATAAACTTGCAACAATCTAAATTTCTGGGACCTTGATCTCTCCAAGAGTGATTTTCAGTGTTTTACTAGAGGTTAACATCCGGATCTCAGGAAGATACACTAATCATGTATCCCAGTTTTAACTTCTTTGCAAAATTTCCAAGGAGAGTAAAAGAAAAAACAACAATAACAACAAAGAAAACACGCAAAAGAAATTGGTCTTCAATACACATCATAACATTGTTAAACATGGTATCTTGTTAACCAGTTTGCTGGTGTGCCTTGGAAAGCTGCTGAGTTGGTGCAATAGTAACCAACCAAATTTTTAAATAGAAATGAGAAGCCAAGACAGAAAGACACAGAAGGCAGCTGTGGCACTGCATGCCTGCAGCTAGTGCACATACTCTGCTCCTTGCATACGTGCCCTGCTTTACCTGTTCCAGCAATGAAATCTTTATTGACTTGGGCATATGGGCCTGCAGAGCATTCAGTGAGACACTTTACTCTTATGACTGTTTCTATTGAACGCAATGGGATTATTATCAGTAACTTTACAGATGGCCTTTCAAAATAACCTATGAATTGTTTGCTGATGCACTTATTATCATTTGCTATTTAGATGGAATCTGTAAACTCCATTTTAAACTCACTTCAGGATTCACAGTAAAGCTGAAACCAATCACTCACCTCTCTACATAGTGCAATCAGGTTTCTGTTACCTTATACAATGGTTCACATTAAAAGAAAGGGTTCATGTTCTAGGGGATTACAGGACCATTTTGTAAATTGGATTAGAATTAAGAGATTTAGCATTCTTCAGTGGTTTTACAAAACATAAAGGGAGCACTGTAAGAGCCTTTGGGTAAACCATATGTTTACACCGAAATTCCCTGACCACCCAAAGAACTACTTTGAATTGTCTTAATCAGCAGCCTCAGAAGTATGATTTTTTTTCCAAGAGTTGTAACACTGAACGCTTAAAATAAACAAATTTTCATGTATATAATTCTAACTCTGCAATCACTGGCACAAAGACATAAATCAATATCAAAAAATGAAATCTGATGGCATAATATATTTTTCCCCAGAAGTTTGTCAGTATTTAGCCAATAGTATTCAGGCAGCTTTGCCTGTATTAATGATCACAGCTGACTTATTCCCATAGAAGAGACCCCATGGGAGACCAGCTCATTACAAATCCCATAGTCAAGAACGTATTCAACAATGCATAAACATGGAATGATAAACTGATTAGCTTGACTACAACTGTATAAAGCTATCAGTCACAGTTTCAACAGAATTGCAGCTAAATTTGCTCAGATGTTTTAAAACATCCTATAGAGAAAAACGTGACTGCCTTCTCAATGGTCTCAATATCTTAACTATTTAGCTGTTTCTGCAAAAAAGTTTACCTGATGAATAAGAGAAGGTGCCCAACTGTGTTAACATTGAAACCTTAGTACTCTTTTGCTAAGGTAAGAGTACATAAGAAAGCTATTTACTTCTTGACAATGCCAAAAGTAATTTTGAAGTGTTCTGAAAGTTGTTTTTGAATCTGGCCTATTAACTTTCATCAGTAAGCAACAGCTAATGTCAACTAATACTTAATATTACCTTTACTTTGTCCTTCATGCACAAATATTTACTTACTAGCTGCTTTTCTGCCTTTTGTTTTGCTGACTATATATTAGACTAAGATGAAAGATATAATTAGTATTTTAATTACCTTAATTTAAAAAAAAAAAAAAAGCCTTAATCACTTACTTATCTCTTTCTATTGTGTGAAGGTCGGTAAACAAAATGTTACAATAGGTGCACTTTGACCGTATAGTTCTTAAGCCCTTGATTTCTTTCCTGGTTTGTTGCAAAGTAGAATTAAGTGGAAACTTTGGTTACAGTTCCAGCTTTTTAAGGACATTATTGTATGAAACAGAAATATGTGCCTAAGTCTCTTCCTCCTTGGAAGTAGTATGAGACAAACTTTCAAACCAGTTTTGTAAGGTCCTGATTGCAGTCCATTTCTAGAGGAGCACAAGGGAGAAGAGAGATTTAAACACCTGGCTGGACATGTTTCCATGTGACATTAATTGAGACCAGAAATGCAGATGTTTAAATAAAATATTTTTAATTTAAGGAAATTTGAACATTTGAATAGTCTAGTTCAGACAAAATGCAATGGTAAAAAATCTTATCTTTGAAGCTATGCTGAAGAAATGAAGCCTATAATGCAGAAATTATTCATGCACAAGTTGCATGAAACTCAGTCTGAGATACTTTTATAAAGTTCAGTCGCCACTGAAGATTGAAGCTGTGTGATTCAGATCTAGACTCTGTGATGAGCCTTTTCTGTACCTACTATCCAAACAGTTTCATTCAAGTTTTAACTTCCACAAGACCTAAGAAGTGCAAAAGTGTATGCTACAAGAAGTAACAAGTCTTACAAAAAGTAAGGGTTAGGTCAGTTTGGGTTCAGGAAGGAAAATAATAATGGCTGTCAATTCAGCACATTCTCACAGTTCTACAAATCAGTAAGTCTGTGAAAAGCATTTTAATGAATTTAAAGATAGTTTTGACAGCTAGAATTGGCTACTCTTAAATCAATTGATGTAAGAGAGTCCAAGGTAAAGTATTGTTCAGCGTGTTTTAGTATGGAGGACTTTGATCCTTAGAAATGCTATACACTATTTGAAAGAAATAATCACTCCTCAGGAGTTCAGTTTAGTTTGAACTTCTGTTGTTGACTCCCATTTTATTTCTCTGCCTTTAATACAATCACAATGCAAACAAACTTAAGAGTTTTAATTTACTCAAATTTGCTTTAAAAAGTAAATACATTGTATTCCAGTGATATATATAATAGATCACAGGCAAAACTTTATGTTGTCATAACAGGAGAGTCAGTATTTTTGTGGAATATTCTTGAGAAGAGTATTATTCATGCAAAATAATTCATCTAAGCAGTAGTCTGTCTTAAAACCTATCCTGCTACATGCTAAGCACATTGAGACAGCCTTTAGAAATTCTTGCCGCTAGATATGAGAAATTGTATTTACTTTCAGTGTCTGCCGAACATGAAGTTTTTGAGCAAGAAATGATTACAAAAGTTCACTCCTTTTCACCAGTCCTTACTGTTACTTATCAACTGTAGTAAAAGAGCAACTCTGTACTGCGTGCTGGATGCATGGAGATACTGGAATAGGAAATAGGCTTATACTTCTCCATACTGTCTTTTCTGTGATTAGTGCCAGAAGATTTATTAGTATCAGAAATAACTTCTACTTTAGCAAAATTTAGGTTAATATAAATAATTCTTTTTGTAAACAGCAATGAAGTTAAGTTCAACAGCCAAATGTGATGGAAACAAGATCACATATCTCATCAATAAATATTTGTTAAGCTCTCTTCAGAGCTTTTGGAAATAGCAGAAGCATAAAGAATGGAGATAAATTAGACAGTTCTGTTTGGCTGAAAGAAAGGAAAGGAAGAAAATGTCAAAGGAGGGCATTTTCATAAAGGAAATAATCTTACAGTCCACTATCAGTTCTTTGAAAATTACTAGGCAAAACTGTTACAATTACATTGCTGCTTTTTATTATTGTC
Source organism: Cygnus atratus (assembly GCF_013377495.2). Lineage (NCBI taxonomy): Eukaryota > Metazoa > Chordata > Aves > Anseriformes > Anatidae > Cygnus > Cygnus atratus. The sequence goes on from NC_066364.1 coordinate 94,685,163, forward strand.
ATTACTATTGTTTAGTGAGAGAAGCTATTTACACGGCTTTTTGACTATCAGAATCTTCTCAGCAAGTGATGTGAATATTAAAGAATACAAGAAGTAAAACTAACTTTCTGAAAAGTGCTGTCAAATGGCACAGGGAGTACACTGAAGAAAATAGAAAAAAATCCCTTTGTACTTTCTTTTAATGGCAGTGTTCTTATGTAGTGCTGCAACTTCTTTGAAATAGGAAATGAGAGGGAAGTGTGGTCTTTCAGCTACAGAGCACCCTTTAAAATTGTCTGAATTCAGCCCTTAGTTGTTATATGACCCATCAGGCCTCTCCAACCAGTCTGAACTCACAACATGCACCAGTATCACTGTGGTCCTCTTTTTACCTCTGTTTGGTAAGCCCTATAATATACCCGTTTTCCCAGCTGTATTCTTTCTAATCTCACAAAATCCCACTTGGCAAACATCAGTGACAGAGAAAATGTAAACCTGTGGCAATCAGGGAAGACTTCAGTTACTGGTTAACCTTCAACCCTGTATATACAAACACAGCTTGATCTCTGACCATTGTTGGGAACTGGAAGTTTCATGGCGTTATTTAACCAGCTCTGTTTGCTTTGCAGGATTACCTCATCCCTCCCTGCCTCCTGCAGCCATACGCTGTTGAAAACCTTCCCCGCCGCAGCCTCCGTGACCTTTTCCCTTTCTTAAAACGTAGCCCTGATGGATCCAGCCGGATGCCGTCTTGCGCGTAAGGCATCGCAGGACCAGACGGTGGCCATCTCCCTGTCTTTTTTTCTATAACAGCAATTATCTGTGCTCCACTACTACTGAAGTGTTTCTGATCACAATCTAGGCAGTCATTTAAACCCAGCTAGAGAGCTTAATCCTGGCAAGGACTGATCAGGAAACAAAAAAAAAACACAACAAGTCTATCTTTTCTCCCACACTTAAACTCAGTCAACTTCCAGATAAATGCTGCAACGAACAACATTTTTTTTACACTTGAAACATTAATGAGTGTATGAGAGAAGATACTGGACAGGAGAAACAAACAAACAAAAAACAACCACACCACTATTTGCTTCTAAAAACCTTCCCCATTCATGTTAATTTCCTGTATCAATATTTCCCTATTCACTGAAAAAAAAAAAAAAAAAAAAAAAAGAGGCCTCATTTTTTTTTTCTTGTCTATTAATGCTGCAGATATTACCGATATTACCTCCATGGTTATTTCAGGTGTCTTAGTCTGTGTGAGGTGAATATATCTGTTGAAATGTTTAAGCTTAACATTTTATTTCTCTGTCATCTTATTGCAGTTTTCAATCTCCCAGTAATGCTATCCTCTATCTTACTTTGCCACACTCCAAGCAGTAATGTATTTTGTATAACAATCTTTTTACTTGAATATTGTTTGGCAATGTATAAAAATATTCCGTTTTTAAAATCCTTCACTGTATTGATAGCTAACAAGGGTTTCCCAGCAGCCAAACTGTCTTTTCCACCTACCTTCCTAATTTTGTAAGCACCACTTATTGAAGAAAACAGCATCCTTTGCTTACTTGAACTTGCATCTTGATTTTATTTTGATTTAAAACATACAATAAACAGGAGACCCTGAAACAAAATCCAAAAGGTCCATGCTCTAACTTCTGTTAGTGAAGTTAGTATTTATAAATACATATTTTTGCTTACTAGTGTGGGGTTTGCTTTTTTTCTTCTTTTATTGGAATCCTAGTTATGTATTAAAGCATATTTCAAAATTATTAACTACATAATAAGTTAAGTGATAAGTATCAGTATCACATTCTTTGCAAACCACAGGGTATGATATCCTTTTAAAAGATCTTTCAGGCAGTAGTAACCTAGAATACTTTTTTTCTGTGCCCCATCAGCCATTCTGGTGATTTCTACTGAAATTCTTTTCAAGCAATACCCTTCAAAGCTGTATTGAATATATTTCTCTAATGATGTAAAATGTTTTCCACTTTAAAATGTTTTTACAAGTGGCAATATTCTAACTCTATAACTGTTCTAATATAACCATTTGCTATTAATCTTCCTTAATACTAATTTTCTTTTTTCTCCATTTCAGTCTCTGAAAACCTGAACTGTGCCTTGGGAACTGTAAAAATTAGCAATGGGCCAATATAAAACCCTATATTCTGACATATTCCAAATTTGATTTCAATCCAAACCCTACATATGAACATGTTAGCTTTGGCCAATATTTATTTAAAAAATGAAGTGCACATACAGTGCAAATTCACAACTGTTAAAATACCAGGTACAATCCTGAAAAATACAGGTCCTCTAACAAAACCACTTCTGATTTTACTGGCAATTTTTGCCTAATAATGGACACAGGATCTGACCCAACTGTTTGTCATCTGTCAGATATAGAGATTCTCCAGCTCTAGCCTTGTTAGAAAAGTTTGTTCTATTGCACTGAATTAGTAAAAAGCACGTCCTTTTAATGATTTTAAGCTTTGTAGTACAACTCCTTTGCAGCTGTTCAGAGCAACAAAACAGGTCTTGTCTGTTTAATTAGGGATTTTTCCCCAAAATAAATGAAATAACAGAAGTTTCAAGCCCCACCTAAAAAGCTTGAAAAACGACAGGTAACAATGGGCTCCTGGGTAAACAGGCAACACCCCTGACACCAGAAGAGTCCCGTGGGCAAAGAAAAAGATTTACTGGGGGAGTGAAATGACAGAAATGTAGGATGTTTGGGTCTACTCTTTTGCTCTTATATTACTCAACAGCAACTGCATTTTATCTGCAAACTTAAATTTTAACAACATCTGACTAAAATGCTAAGCTGCTACATATCAAAATTCAGCAGGGTCTGACCTATACTGTCATTTCTGCTTATTCACCAGTAAATGAAGGCAAGCTTTCTCCTCCATAAAGAGTTTCTGTCAATGGGGATCTCTTAACAGAGTTGCAGACTCACCAAGGTTCACAAAAAGGTAACTACAGAAAGCTCCTCCCTCTCCAGGCTTTGCACCACAGGCCTTATTTAGTAAAGCAATGTCAGAAAGTAATCTGACTTTACAGGGATATAAAATTTTACAAAGTCACTACTATGTAATGCATATGCATATAGTAAAAGTGCATGTGAGGGGGCAATTCTGAGTTTCACATGCGTAAAACTATTTCGTATTAATATAACTCATCCTCAAAGATTTTCTTGGTGTAAATGAAAAACGTTATTGTTCTAAGAAGTACAAGAGTAACTTTCAGACCTTCCAAATTAAAAAGATTCTACCCCGTCAACTACAAAACTGACTTTTTTTTTTTTTTTTAAACTTGGATAAGTCTATGGAACAACAGGATAATGTAAAAATATACAGTAACTCTAGAAAATAACAACTTCCTATGTATTTTGTGATGTATTTTCCAAAGGCTTTGAACCACTAATATGAGCCTTGTGTCCACTGCACTGGGCTGTAAATGGTATCCAGAGACATGACTTCATTTTCAGCGGAAAACATAAGCAGAGAGCACTTAGACTGAAGGTTTCAAAAGCTTTGCCTGGCATGCAGGGCATATTGCAGGGATATCTGACTGACTGATTGGCCTGTAGTCACAGTAATGGCGGAAGGAGTAGTTTTTTATCCTGTCCTTGGATTCTGGCACATCATGTTAGAAAGTCTGAGGCCAGCCTGTAGCAGAGTCATTGCTGTGATTTCATCTGGGGGTGCCCAATGTAGACCGAAGGGAGATGCAAAGTACAGAGTGGAATGACAGAGTCTTTTGAAATCAGAAAGAGTTTCCCAGGATTACTTTATAGTCCCATGGGAAGCTTTTTACTGTCCCACTGAAAATCCTGCCAAGGCTGTCAAAATTAGAATCATTTTCAAATCCACTAAACTTTTTTCAGTTTGATTTTTTTTTCCACTGCTTGGATTTTTTCTTTTCCTTTTTACATTTTTAATAAGAAGGATAAAGTATGAGATTATTCCCTTGGGAACTATTTCATTGTGTGGGATGTTTCATCTTCAGGAAGCCTGATTTCTTAATTTAATCCCAACACCACACAGTATTATCCTTGTATTCATTACACAGAGGTGTGATGGATACATCACACTGTACACTGTATGTACATGCATACACTCTGTGTACAGCTATACAAAACTGTACAATTATTATTGAATATAAATAAGCATGTTACTGTATAGTTTATACAAATATTACTCAATATTGAAAATTTAATTGAAGATCATTTATGAAAATTACATATGAACAATTAAATGGATGTGCCAATCAAAACGAAGACAAGAAATTAATATTTGAATATTTAAAACATACCCACAGACTGCCCAAGGACAAATTTTTTGCTATATGGTTCAGCTCCAACACTATAGGAAATGTGGAATTTATATTTACCATTAAAAAAAAAAGTAGTTTTGCCTCCACCTTTGCCTTTTCTATTATGCATAGCTTTGTTTATTGCTCTCTAAATGAGAAAAATTTTTTTACCAAAAAATTTTTACCAAAATAGTACTTGCTATTTAATCCCTTCAACTCATGAATTTATCTCCAGAATAATGAAAATAAAAATAAAGTAAAGTAAAATAAAATAAAGTAAAATAAAGTAAAATAAAAACATAATATTAAAAAAAAAAAGAAAGAAAGAAAGAAAGAAAAAAATGTAGCCCATTGACACAATGCATTGACAACTGGAGGACAAGAGTACTTAGCCCTCTGGGAAGCATGGAGCCCAGTTACCATGTGGCAGGGTGGGCAGCAAAAAATACCAGTCATTGTTTTTGAAATCTAGGTCATAAAATGTTGTATGATGCTTACCCTTAATCACTAGTTGCAAAGTAACAGAGAAGTGGTGCTCTGTTGTTGGTAATTTTTGTGATTTTTTAAAATGTATCTCAAGTATTTTTTTATTTTACCCTAATGTAATAGGAGACTCAATGGGAATTTCAAAAAGGGAAAAAGGCCCTATGCTCCCTGATAAAAGAGTAACAACATATTTCAGTCTTAAAGAGGAATGTAACGAAAATAAACCATTTTTCTCCCCATTTGTTTATTTTTTAGAATCCTATTAATATAAGTCTAATTTCAGTTTCAGCTTTTTGAGAGACTGAACTATTCACTTACTATTTGGGATTAACAGTAATACTGACTATTATTAGCAATAATTACCTCTACTTATTTGTAAAATCCGTGTTGTCTTTAGCAACCAACTCTGGTTTATTTGTAAGACTAAGACTTTTTTATGCAACACCCAGCTCAGAATGAATGAGTCATTCATTAAGATCCCTCCACCCTTTCAGCTCTTTTATTTCTACTCATGAAATAACACAATTTCATTTAAATTTAATCTCTATTGAAATTTTCCTACACTGTAATTCCAGTTTCAGCATGGCCTTTCAGCTACTCGTATGGCCACAGGACCATGGGAATTCTCAATAATTTTACTCACATACCAGGTTGATTTGGAGACTGTCAAGACACCTTCTCTCACAGCACTCAAAGGCCTATTTTGTCTCATTTAAATTTAATCTCTATTGAAATTTTCCTACACTGTAATTCCAGTTTCAGCATGGCCTTTCAGCTACTCGTATGGCCACAGGACCACGGGAATTCTCAACAATTTTACTCATATACCAGGTTGATTTGGAGACTGTCAAGACACCTTCTCTCACAGCACCCAAAGGCCTATTCTGTCTCAGTATGCACATGTAAATACCCATAATGAGAATCAAAAGTAGAGAAGTTTCCATACAGTGAGACTGAAACAATGGTAATACACAGACATGCATACTAAAAGTGTTATATGGTTATTTCACATATGGTAGCAACTATTTTTTATTACAACCGTGGCTATTTTGCCATATTTTTAAAATACCTGATGGACTTAGTGTGATTTTTACACTAGCATTCTAAGCATTTTTATTTAAAACTAATATTTTTCCTGTGTATTATGGTTAGAGGTCAAAAATTATCGGAGATTTGCTTGGAGTGAATATTTTAATCCTCTTCTACCTCTTCATTTTTAAGGGAAAACAATTTTAATGAGAAAGTTCAAGGGAAAAAAAAAAAAGTATTTTCTGCAAAATAAGCAGGATCAGCACATTTTTTCAATATCTAGTATAGTAATACCACCCCCCCAAAAAAAAAAAAAAAAAAAAAAAAAGGTTTTTCTGGAATGTTTGCACAGACCTCACTTAGATCAAAGAGCTCCTAGAATTTATACCACTGTGCAATTCCTAACACAAGACTGCTGGTGGAAAATGGGAGCTGTCAGTTCTTACCTGTCATAAAAATAGACTCTGCTCAGCTCTGGACATACCGCCTTTGCATCCTGATTTTGATCAAAGCCACTTTGGTAGCTGTTGGTGACCAGGAAGCATGGAACAATAGCTGACATTGTTCTGGCAGAGGAGTGAAGGGAGGAGTGAGGAACTGATAGGTGTCTTTGCATCACGTTCCTGTGCCTAAATCTGACCCCAGCAGTGCAGGAAAGATTTTGATAAGCTGTTCAACAAACAAGTTCAGTGGAGGCCACTGCTACAGCTAGGGCTGGAGCACTTGTCCTCTGAGGAGAGGATGAAGGTTTGCTCAGCCTGGGGAAGAGGTGGCTTTTGCAGGGGGACAAAAAACAGCTCCCTTGTGAGTGTGAAGAGGTTACTGAGAGGATGGAGACCCAGAAGCTTCTAGAGTTTGGGAATATGGATTTACATGAGGCAGGTATCCACTGTGGCAGGGGAAAGCTAACTCTTAAGAAGCACTCAGTAAGTTATGCCTAAAAGATTTTGAGGAATCCTCACTTATGGACTGATTGCTAATGCTTTTTCTTTAGCAGAAGAGACAGAAGCCCTCAGACTACTGGAGAAACAGATACCACAAGATCTGATGGTGAACACTGGAAATAGCAATTGCACAAATCCATCTGACATCTCTGGAAAGCTGTAGGAATTCAAGATAGAAACACAATACACACAATAGCTACCTGTAGTTCTGCTGCATGAAGGGTAACTTATAATGTGAATACTTTAACAACTTCTGAAGACTGATAATTAAAGTAATTAAAGCATTATTCAAAACAGTTAAAACATGTTGGGGTGGGGGGGCTCAGTAGTATTCATTCAGCTGGGTAATTTTTATTTATTTCTTCCTGTGTCACATCTGCTTGAATCTTTGGAAACAAAGATCACCAAGATGACTGCACTTGTTCTTCCAATATGCTCTTTTTTTTTTTTTTTTAAATCAGATTTATGACATAAAGATGCCAAATTATTATCTGATAAGGACTAAGCATTGCATAGGCTTAAATTACGTGATAAATTTTCAAGTAGCTATATGAGGAGAATAGAGTAGAAGTTATAAAACAAACAGTATATTTGAATGAATTTACTAAGTAAATGTAGTGGAGTAAAGATTGGTATTGTATCAGCTCCAGAAGTTTTCTTCTTTTGAGTACTGTGTAGCCCAGTACTAACAGAATGTATATTTATGAATGGAAAAGAATACAAAGCGCAGGACAAAATCAACAGCACATTTTATACTCATCTTTGATTTCACCGCTGTTTGGAAATGTAGCTTAAAAGAAACTTGCTGCTCCAGCCACAGCCCACTGAACTTGATATAAGTCTATCTGTTGATCTGAGCACACATGGAATAAGCCATTATTCAATAAGAAATATGCTGTTCAAAGTATTCTCAGATTTTCAACAAGAATTTAACCCCAATCCACTGCAGGCTTTGCAGTTTTCCAACCACACAATCTAAAATCCATATAGTTCAGGAAAAAAATGAATTTCCTATTTGTTTTTCCTAGTGAATGGTGAGAAATAAACTAAGTATCTTCAACAGGAAAATTAAGTGTTTTGTTGGAGGCTGTGATGCCACTGCATTACACAGTGGGTTCTACTATTGCCAGACAATTAGAAATTTGAAAAGTATGGAAAAAAATGAATGCATTCATATTCAGGAAAATGTCTATGCATCATGTCTAATTATTATTTTTAATTGAAAAGCAACAATGCAAAATAAAGAAACCACCTTGGAGCCTGTCCAAACTCTCTCTCTACATATGCCAAAATGGGGCCCACATTCTCAATCTGATAGAAATATTATGGAAAGTCAGTGTATTCAAATTCCTCACACAATTCTACACCAAAAATTTTCAGCAGTTATATGACTACTTTCATTCCTAATAACAACATTATTTTTATCATTATTCCATGCATAAAAAGACTACAACCTGCATATCTTGATAACATATCCAGAGTACTGTGGATACATATTCCTTTTGTGACCAAAACTAACATTTAGCAAGTAGCTATTAAATAGGACTGAAATAAGGGAAAATTGCATCGACAGCTATCTAGGAAGATTTGCAACACTTCCTTAGAACAAAAAGTATCATCCGCTCGTCAATGTCATCAACTTACAGAAACACCGTTAATTCCAGAGTGGATATAAAAGAACTGTTCTTTAATAGATTGGCAACTCTGTTAACCACCAAAAATTACTAAAGGAAAAATCATTACCGTCTAATGCTGCTTAGTCTGCTCAGATCAGTGTCTGTGTGGGTGGTTCTTGGATTATGTATTTGCAAAAATATGTTTTGGAGCAGCTGAGCTATAAGGATATCAATTATATCCCCTTGTGGGTTTTCTACTTTTAATATTCACTCTTGCTCCTTAAAGTTCAGAAGTGCAGTACCTATCAGATTGATGATCTCAGCTAAAGTATTATCTGTCAGATACCTGCAACGATTACATTGCTGCTGCTCAGTCAGGGACAGACTTCCCATGTCCTCATTTGCATTGAATGGGATGCAGCTTGTGTAACAGTCAATAGGCTGGTTTTGGACCATGATACTATCTGGAAAGAAAAGCAGAATCATAACTTGGCTTTAAAAAATGAACAAACTGCAAAATTCTAGTCTGGATCCATCCTCTGAAGCCCAGAATACATTATGAAAGGTTTTACTGCTTGATCATATAGTTTTGGTTTGGCTGAAAGTAGCTCTATATGGTAAGCTGAAACAGAAAACGTTTCTTTGAATTTAAATTTTGTCTGATTGCTGTTTTTGGCATGGATCTATCTGTGGTTCTCCACCCTAATTTCTAGTTCATAAATTGAACTAAATACCTAAACTAAATATTCAACTAGCACACCAGCTAGATAATAAAGGACTTAATAATTATAGAAGAAGATGTTTTTGAAATATGCATAGCAGACAGCTGAGACCTGGAGTGTGAACACTGTTACACACATTCATGCTAAAGCATTAATTTTCAAATGACACACAGGGAACTGGAAAATTTTCTAGTCTTCCCACAGAGAAACTTGCATTGTGTGACCTCCTACTTTATATTTTTCTATACATTTCCTCCATCCCTTGTCATTCCTTTCCACTCCCCCTCGTGTGAAACTGCACGAAATTCCAATGACAGAATCTGCATGTTGCTCTCTCTGCCTTCCTAGTTGTTACTATTGCCTTTACTAAAGGCAGTTTGGATTCCAACAGGCTACTATGCAAAGCTGGTAAGACTTAAATAAAGCTACTCTGCACAACAGGGAATTTTTCTTCCATTTCCAGATGATTTCTTTTGTTTTAAGTCCAAGTTAACCTAGCGGATTGTCTCTGTGCTTTGTTTTATCTTTTGTTTATTGCATACTGGCTTCTAATTTTATAGATAAGTTAATCATGATTAAAAACCAGCAGGGACATTCAGCTAAAAACAAATATGCTTTAAAGGAAGTTCTTCCACAGAATTGCCACTTTTTCTCTAGAAACTGGTAATGCCAATTTTCATGGGAAAAATCATAATACCTCCCTGACTACCCACAAAGGAAAAGATTTTTCACCTACCAACAAGGGCAGAAGGAAACACTGAGAGGTGCTTTCCTCACAAATTAAAAACAAACAATCAAACACAACTGTTTGATTATGCTAAATCTGAGATTTTGATAGAATCTCTTTCCTCAGAAATCTTTGTATTCTTCACTTTGTAAACTGATTTGCGATGGAGTTTTTCTTTTAAAATAAGAAATCACTTGCTCTACTTGTGGGATGTGAAAATATTTCTACTTCTAACCAGCTTTACTCTTGGCTACTGTCACATCTACTGCAACAACAACAACAAAAAAGTCTTAGGCATATAATGAAAATGAGGATCTGTGGATGTAGTTGGCTTAAACAAGTTCCAGTTACTCATGCTGAAACACAATCAGTGTCCAGTTGATTTTTGATTTTCATATTGAAGCACTGTCTTGTTACACTTTGGTTGAAAAAAACGCATGAAAAACATTGCTCATGTGGAATTAGAAGCATTCCTGCTCTTCAACTTAATAAATAAATAAATAAATAAATAATTTATCTGTACATGGTCAGATCAGCTCTCAAAGGATCCTTTTAAATCTTATATTTACGTAGCAAAAGTAGCACAAACCTTGTTAAGGGTTTTTACCTCTTCATGTTAGAGAGAAGCACGGTTAAAACAGAGATATCTAATATACTTTAAGAATCTCTGAAATTGATTAAATTTTGATTAATTTTGTCTTTGAGTTGTACTTTATAAACTCATTCGGAGGTATATGGACACTACTCAGTGAGAGTCATGAAATTAAGTATAAATTATTCCTCCTCTAAATGTTCCAGAAATCAGTAAAGGTCATATGATGAAGTTTAAAATAATAACATGGAGAAACCTCAATTTGAAATCTAGATCCAAACTCTTCACACCTCTGGGGAAAGGCAGACTTGCATCCTAATTTTGTAATTAAAGATCTGCGTACCAAAGAAATATGGAGCACTAATCTAAATATGCAGAGGAATCTAAATTGTGAATTAGAAATTATGTACAACTCTATTTTGCCATTTAGTTCTACCTTTGCAGTTAAATAAATAAGTGGGGCAGTGAATTGCCCTCAGTTTCTCCAGTGCCAGGATTTCATGTCCTTTTCTCCATGGCTGGTAAAACCTAATGGCTGAATTGACAACAAGGTGGAGAGAGAAGAAAGGATAAAGGATTACAACATACCATTCAAAAACAGTCTTAGAAAGTCATAGACAAGGGGAGAACTTAAAACCTCATGTAAGAAGTACAGAAGCAAATTCCCTATTATGCTCAGACAAAAGCTGAACTTTCAACAGTGATGTAAGCAGATAATCCTTTTTGCTATTTTTACTATTTTATCTTACCACCAAATATTATGCTTTCTTTTCTTTTCTTTTCTTTTCTTTTTTTTTTTTAGCATTTTATCGTGGTAGTTTTAGAGTGCCTGTACTGTATAGGTTTATTCCATTTTGCAATCAGTTTAAGCTCTCTAGGATCAAAACTTTCAAATATCCTCACAATAGTTTGTATAATCTTGTGAAGCGTGAATGAACTAGCAGATTCGTCCATATGGCATTGGAAGTCCATGTAGTATTGTATACAGATTGTTTTCGTTAGAGCTGCAAGTCTTGAGATTGCTAGTCTTCAGTCTGAACAACAACAACACATCACAAATAGTTTTCCCAAATACTCTAGTCCCATTTTTCCTTTATTCATTTTGCCATCTTGTTTAAGTTATGCGCAGTGTTGCGACCAGTAACATCATCTATATACTAACTCTATTAAAATACTGTAATATATACATAAATGCAAATCTGCCCTTTATTGTGAAGGCGTAAGTCCAGTATGGCAGAAGGAATAAACTTGTCCAGGGACAAGGCAACTCTTGGAATCAATATAATTAATTAACAGCCATAGGAACCCTGTTTGAGTTTGAGTGTCTTAGCCACTACAGCCTGCTCTTACTAAAAGGAAGCCATATGCCATGAAAAGCTAAGAGGTGAGGAACAGAGCAGTCTCTTCCAATCGCTATGAATAGTTTTCTTGAAATATTAATGGACCTTGCCTTTGCTTTGTTACTTTAAAATAGTAGTTGCATTGTTATTTGCAGATAATACCCACAAAATTATTGCCACTCTCACCAAGCATAGTGACAGAAATCTTTTTTAATGATCAGCTTGCACTACAAGTCCATTCAGAACAGTTTTAAGAGTAGATCACACTCTTCAGAGATTTCCCCACTGCAGTCAGTATCCTGTTTACACAATGTGCTTCTTTTAATCATTTCAGAAGAACACTGGATTTATTTTCACATCATTCTTTACCATGAAATTTATAGTTTATAAACAACTTTAAACTATGTTTGCCCTTGACAAGGTCAAGAAGGGCACTCAAGCCATCAGCCACACCTCCAACTATAAAGTAGCTCAGATCTGTCATTTGAGTCAACCAATAAATAATAAAGATTGATGAAAGCAGCTCTTAAACTACTTTCGAAATGCATTCTATTTTCAGAGTCACTAATGGCCAGCCATTAAAAAAAGAAAACAAAAGGACTTTTTTCTTTTTCTTTTCGCTGGAGCTCTGTATTCAGCTGAAATTTAGTCTGCTTAATACTTTTTTTCAAAGAGGAGAGCAGTCTGCGGCCGTGATGGAACCATCATTGGGAAGAAGATAGCCGTTACATGATGTTTGCTGAACAACACTCTACAGAGTAGTTATAGAAAGTAATTAATACTTTATAATAACAATAATAATTAAATTGTGTCTTCAAAATATCAGTAGTAGCTAACTAGTGAAATATGTTCCCAATTCCCAGGCTTAGACGGGACTTAGGGAACACAGGGAAGACTTGAAGTAGAAAGTGCTAAACTGCCAAACTGCTCAAACCTCAGAGAGAAAGTTATCCTTCAGCACTCCAGACATACTCTTCACTTTAAATTCAGAATTCCAGATGGTAGAATTACCCCAAATGTCAGTCATGCACCTTTAAAATTATTGTTCAGGGGCTGCAACATGTCAAAATATCATTAAGCAACACAAATTTGTGCATGCAAAAACAGTGTGGAAAACTAGACATACTGGTAGGTTTTATATGCAGATTTCAGGAGTAAACTAGTGTCATCCAGGCTGGAATTCAGCACTATATGTAGCAACTATGTTAACAAAAATGCCCAGTCAAGTTAGTACACAACAAAATAAAATCTGCTGTAAGATCAGTCCTCTGATATGATTCTTGAACTGGGGGATGACACTGTTTTCCACTCAGAGCAATGTCTCTGCTCTTTTCTTCTGTGATTTGTGTAACAGTGAATCTCAGCAGCTAGGGAAGATGACATTGCGTGATTGCCATACAGCCCCATACTAGAATATGAATTATGGCCATGAGGAGTTAGCAGATACACAGTCCAGTTGGCAGACTGGAGAAATATGGGGCTGGAATATGCTTAATATGAATGGATCCTTCCGATGGTGCTGCTGCCAAATTCTGTTGAATCTCAGACTACATACATATGTGAGATTTTTAGAGGTTTATAGTTTAGCCGTACCTCAATAGCTTTCCCATCAGAATGACAAAAGATATTAATAACTACAAAATTCTGCCCCTCTCCTTCCCCCCAATAAAAACATAAAGTTACTAGAAATTTCAATACATTAGCTACATATCTTTAAACCTAAGTAACCTAACCCCTCCTGGTGCTTTCTTAGCAACGGCTGCACCCTTCTTGCTGAACTTTTTCCAGAACTATTTAGGCTGAGGCAGATATCTCACATGGAAAATATTTACTGAAATTGCTAAAATTTGGCAACATTATACGCAGTCGAAAATAACCTATTATAAAGCATTAGTCAGCTTTAATGCCAGTTATTTCTACCTGTGTCACCTTTGCATTAAGATAACTTGGGCATTACCAAATTATAGTGCTCTTTAATAGAATTTAAAGGTGTGGCACAATGAGATTTTTCAAAATGGTCAGAGGAAGATGATGTTATGGAGCAGAAGACACTAATCACCATCTTTTGTTATGGCTTTGTGTGCACGTTAATAAATTCTAAGTCTCTATTAGACCTAGACCATGTCCAGAACCAGACCCGAAAGAATGTCGGGATGCTGTGAGCAGATTTCCCCTGCCTTCTCTCTCTGCCAGGTGAAAATCTGGTAAAGCAGTCCATCTCAGAGGATCTAAACTCATTAGTGTCAAAAAATGAGTGGCATTGAAACTGCTTTCATAACAGTTGCAGCATTATTGTACTGCAAACATTACTAATACTCATATTTTATTTCTAGGAGAACAGATTGGTGGCCTTCCATAAAACAGACTTTTCTCTTTTTCTCATTTCTGTAATGATCATAAGTATTATAGTAGATCCACACAACTCACTAAAATTCATTTTAAAATATCACATTTTATATTGCTGTCGGTGTATGAGCTGAAACACACATACCACTTGATGGGTCAGTCACCAAAAACTGAAGGGAAATAGCCTAAATTTTAATTTCAGGAGTCCCTTGAAATACCAGATGCATGTAACATCAGACTGCAATTCTAGCTAGTGGCATTCAGTTATCCTTTCAAGTAATCTTTAAACTCATGTCACTTGACCTTTCCCCGGGTTTAAATATGTATGTATATATATATATATATAGTTCATCTACACACTGAAATCTTACATACGTTCATCTCCATGCAAAAATAAATGTGACTTAATATTACCATGATTCATTTCAGTCCTTGAAATGTCATGACTGAAAGGGACCTATATCTTTCCATGCAAGGTAGGAGGTACATTTCCACCCCTGTCATCTTGTTTCACACACATTCAATGGCAACAAGCCTTTCATGAGAGAAGTAGTGAGCTTAAAATTCTTCTGTGAGCCAGCAGCTGAACTGCATTGGGTCAGCTAGCACAGAAGTGTTCATGTGAATCCAACAAATTAACATATACAAATTAATTTCACAGGTGTTTTTGTTTTGTTTTGTTTTTCAAAGAATAGTTTAAGATGCTTCATAATTCATATACAAAGCCATACAAACACAGTTTGGAAATGAAATATAATGTATACATCAGTTGAATACCTCATTTATGGGTAACAGTGCCAAAATTATACAACAGATTGTTAAACTCAACACTCCGTGGCCATGCTTCAATGACCTGTCACTTGAAATATGAAGAAAATTTCAATTAGACTATCAGTAATTTCAAGGAAGGTTCAAATATTTTGCTATTCATCATAAAGCAGTTTTTATTGTTGCTATACTGATTTTTTCCATGATCATCTTTTGGAAGAGAAGTTGTTACTCACTCCTTTGGACACAACTTTATTTTGGAAATTCAAGCTAAGAGCCTAAAATTTTAAGATAGCACTTAGTATATTATCAGATGATGGAAAGTTTTTGTCACTAACTGTAGCTCCTACCACACGAGAGGGAGGCATTATGAGATGAAAACAGCAACAGGTATTATCTGTATACACTAGACATATTCAACAATATACTCACCTGCTCAGAAAAGAAATCATTTGTATCTCCCCTTCCGTCTCACCATGACAGAATTACTTCCCCAAGGAGAAATTCTGGAACTGTTACAGATTTACAGGAGTAATGTCTAGCTCAGTAATAAAGAATTGAACAAAGAGCTCACAGGTAAAGAGTAGGGTGGGACACAAACAGAAACCTGATAATCAAAATCTTCCAAAAGCAAAAAATCATTTGTGTTATACAACAAATCTCCCTTATTAGACAGTAGGGAAAGAGTATGCTATGCTAGCCATTTCAAAATTAGTACAGCTTTCTTCCCCTAGTTCCTCAAGCCAGCCTTTGCAAATTTTCTGCAGAGACAAGATCTCACCACATTGAACGTGCTTCCTTTCGTGCCAGGAACTAATATGGATGAAATTAATGTTGATCTAGAGATTTCTCCCAGTTAACGATTACTTTGAGAATACTGACCAATTCAGTTCCCAATGAAAGCTTTTACTGGCAAACATAGATACTAAAGGATAGCTTTGACAGGCAAACAAGTGTAGAAATTACTAGTACACCAGAGAAAAAAATATGACCACTGCGTTAAAAATTTCAAAGTAATGCTTTTAATGAATTTGATATTCATGACACTGAAAAACTACTGAGCTTATCTAACAAGCCATTATTGTATTATATTGTTGTTTATGTTACTACCCATATATAATGATATGGGGTAAAAATAAGCCATCTTTTGCAAACGCGTTTTATTTTCGCGTGGAAAAAGGCAGGCTTTTTTCTGAAGACAGGAACATTCCTTTTCCCCCACCCACCCATTTGATTTATTACTCCTACTCAAATGTCAGCATTTATTTGTTTCACCTGGTTTCTTTTTTTAGCTATGTAGCAAACTGAAATCTGTCCCTTGTCAAATTGCAAAGCTTGGCACAGCTGTCCCAGAATTTTTACTACAGGTGGGAACTTATTTATGCGATTACAGACATTTTTATCATCTACACAGGCCGTTGTTTTTCAAGACAGCAATGAAATACTCTATATGGAGGGATAATAACACATGCATCTTTTTTACACTGGCACACACACACAAAAAGAAAGATACAGTTAATATCCTGTCCATACCTGTATGTCTTTTTTTTTTTTTTTTTTTTGAGAAATCAGGCAACAAGAACCCCGTTTGGGCTTCTCAAAGGACAATACTATAAAGCAATTGACAGCATACTACCCTGGGAAGCCAAGTGAATATGCACTTACTATGTGACTTAACATGAATTACAATCAAAAAATTGCACAAACTGCAAACAAAGAAAGCACTGAAATCTGTTTTCTGATAATGAAGAAGCATATTCATATATGCACCATGGATCAGAACCACAAATATATTCTCACAGAGTTGCACTAGGTAAAGAACAGCCTCCCTCCTCCACCATACATATGACTGAAATTTGAAATAACAGGTTTTTAGAACTCATCTGATAGAAAGTGGGCAGTGCATTAATGTATGTTCTTCTGTGCAGCCCTATAGTCACAAAGATGGAGCTCAGCTCAGCCCCAGACAACACCAACATGTTTGGCCCAATGGGTGGGGTGCCAGGACACCCATGCACAAACACAGCCACCTCTCCCCACGCTAGCACTTTACTTTCACTTTTCCAAAAACTTCCCAATCAGTCCCCAGATGCTGAAGTGTCTCTTTGCTCATCTGTGCAGTGGCTGGCACTGTGGCAAACACTACCAGTGTCATCCACTGAAGTTGTGCCTGGGCAGCTCTGAGCTGCCGTTCACCAAAGCACCAAGAGTTCACTCCATACCCACAGTGGTCCAGCCTGTCATCACGTGGTCTGTGCTAATGTTGATTCACTTCTCAAGATATGGAAAAGGAACAATAGGATTCCCTCACGGTATTCAGGTTCCAAAAATGAGCTGACAGTCACACAGAAAGAAACTAAACATAAAATTGTGACTGAAGTTACAAGAAATTTGCTATGGCACAATTGAAATTTTAATAAAAACTTCTGAACTTTATAAAATCTTGCTTGAGACAAGAAATTCTCCTTATAAAACTTACATTTCGTGTATATTTGTCCCACAGAGAGTAACTTCAACTGGCTATATGAATAAATATAACAAACAGTTACAATCCTCTTCTAACATTCTAAATAAGTCAATGCTGGCTTCCAATAACTGTTACTAAAGCCTCTGTATCTCTTGCTTACGATCTGAAAGCAGAAATTTCAAAATCTCAAAAAGGATTACAGTATTTTAAACACTTCTGCCATGGTTGAACTAGGAAGTGTTAGAGATTTCTTTATTCAATGTAAATTCTGCTTTTAATTAAAAAAATAAATAAATAAATAAACAGGGGGTTCAGACAAGTGATCAGACTTCTCCAGAGCAAAACTCTAAAATGTTGGGGATTCATTTGTGGATAGGGTAGGAAAAAAAAAAAAAAAAAAAAGACTAAAATAACTTCAATCTCTAAAGAAAGCGGTACCATTTGCTCAGTTACTAGGTCTGTGACAAATGAGCTGTCACTGAAATGTGTAATATATGATCTGCCTCACTGAGCATTTCCCTTTCGTTTGAGAGAGTGCCTAAATAAATGTATTCTATTAAGCGCATGGCCTGCACAGCATCAGAGCGATGGCTTGCGAGAGCTCTCCTGCTTGAGAAATTCCAACGCAATGGCTCCTTTCCCTGAGCAAACGTTTGGAGTACTTAGGCTTATTAAACATAACGATATTTCTCAAACTACAATTACCCAAGCACTGTGGTATCATCTTAGCTGAAGGAGGACTCTCCCTAGCTTCCCAGGAACAGGCTTGTGATCATTACAATCACTCCCCATGTGGTCACCTTTGAGAGTCAAGTTTTGACTACCACCAAATGACTAAGGTGCTACCATATTGTCAGCATGACTGTTCCCATTCCAGAGAGCGCAGGAAACAAAGCAAGCATAAAATATGAGCAAAACGACTCAATAGCTAGTACAGTACTGCATTATTCTCTTTAAGTAAAGCACTGCATGCCAGCAGCTAACACAGAAGGTCAGGTCTTCTGTGGCCTGAGACACCAATCATCCGCAAATAGGGTGACCACAGGAAATACATAGTTTTGATTTGTAGGCATGCACAAGAGCGGGAGCAAATGGCTGGTGACATACACTTACTTTTCTTTCCTGTAGATGATCTGGGAGAAGGGGATTTCTCCTTTGTGCACTGCACAACTGAGTAGGGTTCAAACAAGCGTCAATGAGCGCTCCTCATGAAACACACCACCAAAACTGAACCAGACTACAGAAGTTCTGGTTACATCTTGTCAAAACACACGATTCAATCAGAGAAACTAGTAATAGTGAGGACTAAATTCAGACAGGTGCCAAGACCAAATCCATAAAATATGTGAATACACATGCAAGTCTGTATTTACCTTAGCAGATTTGCATGTGCAAATGGACAGTACCATGCATTTACCAATTA
The DNA here is from genome assembly GCF_013377495.2 of Cygnus atratus. Lineage (NCBI taxonomy): Eukaryota > Metazoa > Chordata > Aves > Anseriformes > Anatidae > Cygnus > Cygnus atratus. Next base: position 94,703,922 of record NC_066364.1, read on the forward strand.
TGTTCACACACAACTATCTTTGACTCTTTTTGAAAAGATACCTATATTTTTCTTGATAAATCCTGGCCAAAGGCCTAGGCCAGTTGGAACTGCCTTTACCAGAAAATGTGGACATAAAATACTTTCCAGGTGGTACTCGGTTCCTCACAGAATCAAGCCCCAAAACAGGGAGTTCTTGTTGGAGTTTCTACAGTGAAGCTACTGATGGTTATGATGATCAAATAAGCAGCGCAGCCCAAAGGCTTGTTCACAAGCTTAAAGGAAAAGCACTGTAACTGTGAACTTGCACAGAATAACTGCTTATTTAGCTTTCAGTAAATGAAGTGTTCTATCTAATAGATTTTTTTTTTTCTTCCTCTGATGGCTAAATGCTTCCCTATTAATAATGTGTGAAATGATCTAGAGTATTAGTGTTTGCATTAAGCAGTTACTTGCACAGACCTTGGAAAAACGACGGCTTCTGGCAAAATTTACTGGAGAAAAAAATTTCCAGATTCAGATTTGACTTAAGGCATTACTGTTCAATGAGGAGTGGCTTGGGCAAGATCTTATTTCCACTTTTGCCCTGCAAGAAAATAGGCAATGACTAGTAAATGAGTTGGAAATTATTACTATAATTAACATGTCTTCAAAGCAGCCGTTGGAAATTGTGCATGCAGCAACAAACTAATGAAGCTCCAGTTGCACAAAAACAAAAGGTCACAACAACCTGAGGGAAGCCAGGATAGAAGCTGTTTTAGAGAACTTTTCCCATATTGAAGGCAGACTCTGAAGAAGATAGTGGCAACGCCATCCCACCCTGCATAGTTTCATTGTCTCGACAGCGAGTCTCCCCGTAATGAATGCCTGGTGCTGCTGTCAGCACACATGGAGGCATTTGGAAGTCCCTGCAGAAAAAAGAAAACAGGAGGTATAGAGGAGATGGGGGGGTTAGGATGAAGCCAGAAAAACACAGCCAGAAAAGTATATTGGCAACATATACTTTGGGAGATTTGTTTGGCCAAAACTTGATTTATTGTGTAAATAATCACTCGGCCAGTGTGCACTTCTTACATATGGCATACACCGAGCAACTTAGTATGAATCTTTTTCAAATGGTACAGCTCAGTTCTGCACTTCAGTTTTTCTCTCAAAGGGAAGATTATATTCCTGTGGCTCTCTCAAGCATACTTCAACCAAAATTGTTCCCTGCCTTCAAATTCTGTCTGCTTTTGCAGAATAAGAGAAAAATATCTTCATAATAATTCTTGCTGTTTACTTGTATATGAATCAAATTCATATTAAAGCTTCTAATTGCATTATTTTTAAATCAGCAGCTAAAAAGAAATGAGTTGGAAAAGCACAGCACAAGCATATTGTCTACAGGCTTTATACAAGCGCCCACGCACATATTTCTGCCATGACACCCACTTTTCCACATCACTCCTAATTTGCAGTGTTCTTGTTGCTGGGCTTGATCCAAATCCCACTGCAATGAATGTAAGGTTTTCAGCTGGTTTCAAATTGCCTGGGATTCAGTCTAGGCATTTAGGCTATAAAGAGCATATCAGGAATGCTAGCTCAGGAGGTGGAGGAGGATGTGAGGGGACTTTCACAATGTTGATAAACAACCAAACATACAAATGATAGCTGAAATTTCAAGGTACATTGGAGAGAAAGCAAAAACTGCCCTTCTGACTATTCTGGTATACGACAAAGTGATAGCTAGCTCCAATTAACCCCTCAATCCTTCTTAGAAAAGCCTGAGAATAGAAATCTCTAACTATAAAGATTCACTTCATTCTATTATTTTAGATTTCCTTTCTTTTCTTTCTCTCTCTCTCTCTTTTTTTTTTTTTTTTTTTTTACATAGTTTCAGAATCCGTTCCATCATTCCTAGCAGATTATTTCTCAGGCTGTGGGGTGAAACCAATTGAGTAACACATGAAATTTCCTGGATACTAAACAGCAACTTACTCAAAAAGGGTTATTTACTGTGCAGCACTCACTCATTTCTCCTCTTTCTGCACTGAAGGAAATATATGAATAATATTCTTCTTTAAATTAAATGTTATCTATCTTCTCCCCCATCATCAGCAGTTAGTGGTAATGAACTAAAAGATTTATCACCCTTCACACTTTCTGCTTTGGGTACCCAAAGAGAAATTCACATCTTCTACAGCTTTGGTCAGGAAATAATGGGGATGTAGAGGATGCCTACTAACAATGATTTCATTTTTCTCCTTAACCTCTAATATTTTCCATAGCAGATAAACACCAGGTGTGATTTTGTTTTTATGCACTTCTTTCTCTTACACCTCTAGTAAGTTATTTCAGTGATCTGATCACACAGCTACCCTTTAGTACCTACTCTGTCCATGAAAGCGATCCACTCACATGACGCTCAAATGGTATAGCACGTAGAGCCAATTCCACTGTAACAGATAGCACACCATCTGTTAACTACATTTGAAGTCTGCAGTGGGACATGCTATAATCTTCTTTAAAATATCCCTGGGTTACTTTTACAAGCCTGGAAAGATAAGGGAAAAATATTTCTTCCTTTGGAAGTAACACTGCATGTATCTTTCTTTTATGGCAGGGCATGGGGAAAAACAAGGTATACATAAAGAAGTGGATGTTTACAAAGCTAACACCACCTCTTAAATCTTTGTGATGTCTGGAACTGTGAGAAATGCCTAGTTTTCTGACAAGCACTTCATGTTCAAAATAAAATAATTGTTCAGATGAAATCAAGCTTCAACAGGCAAAATTATACCATTTTAGTAATCCTGGAATTTTGTGTTTGCAAATCAGAATATTTATAACAGTGGAAAGTGCTCAGGACTCAAATGGCAATATTTCATTAAACTTTTTGAATAGTTGGGACAACAGGAACTTTTTCTGGAAAAAATAAAAAAAACACACAAACCCACATCCTTTGTAAATTATTTGGTCATTTTACCAAATATTTTATTTTAGGAAAAGATTCAGAGAACAGTATTATATTACTTTGTAAACTCTAGAAACTAGCAAAACTGTGTCAAATACTATTGCCTGATGATGCAGTATAAACCAGCCCTCCAAAATATTTTCTTTCCTCATTAGTTAAGTTCAATGATACCCAAGAAAGTGGACCTCATAAGAAAACTGAATAAGATCTACACTCTTCCTTTCCCTTCTTGCTGTTTTATAAAGCAATTTGCTTTTTGTTGTTTTTTTCTTATGAAACCCATGTTTCTTTTTATTTCAGAAATGGCCTGGGTCTGAGATATAGAACCCTGATCTCTCCTTCTCCCTGCAGTCTCTGTAGGTAATAACTAAACAGAAGTAGCTTAAGTCTTCCTATGTGATGGTCTGCTCTCATACACCAAAATGTCCCTAAGCTGAGAAGCTTTATTAGAGGAATGTGTCCCTACATGATTTCCTCGTCTAGTCTGCTAAGGGTCCTTTAGCCTCAGACAAACCAAAAAAGGCACCTTCCATTGCTGCAGTACTAGTACTACCAAACTAATCCAAGAGTTGCTCATATTCTTCTCATGACCCATTATTCTGTTTCTCTTTCATTCGATTTTGTAGAAAGATACAGATCATATTTTACATCACTGTTTCATAGATGCCATAATTCAAGGTTGACTGAAGCCCACACAAGTTTTTATGTGGCATTTCTCTGCTTTGGTCTGTTTGAGAAGCATTCACACATCTGTAACTCCATTAACTCCATAGCTGCTAAAGCAAGGAGTTGCTTGTTTTATTTTATAATAGATTTCCCTTTCAGATTTCCTTTATTCCAGAAGAGAAGTTGAACACTGACAGCAGTTTACTGATTTGTTTTTAATCAATCAGGCAATATAGTAGCTTGGGCTGTTACTTTCCATTGAGAAAGGTGCCACATTTTATGATAGTGTCCATTAAAAGCTCTCAGACACTTAGTTCTTGAACACTTCTGCAGTGTTTAAGCAGCATGAACCATTTTGGTAAGTAACAGCCATTTCTGTTGAGTAACTTTAGGAAAAACACAAAGGTTATCTAGCATTTCAAGAAACAAAAAGGCAGGGCTGATGGTATTGCCTCATTAGAAAGGGGATACCCAGTTTAAACAGCTCCTTGCAGCAACAAGCTGTAAGTGTAGATACCAAAGCTGACTCTCTGATCACCTTATTTTTAACAGGAAATTCAAGGAAATCATTAACAAGTGATGACATTGTAATGGATGATCACTTTGCTTGACAAAGCCAGAGATTTTACAGCATTTTTTGAAGCTAGGCAGGGAACGTGTCAAAGTGATTCTTCTCATGCTATCTGAGAGATAAGCCACTGAGGGCTGACTTCTCATCTGCACTCTCAGGGCACAGACCTTTAAGAACAAGGTATTTTGCATCTAGCTGTTCAGAGCACAGAGAAGAGTAGGAGGACTCCTACTCCTAACAGGATCCCCTGTAGCCTGCAGGCCACAGTAACGGCTGGAGTGCTCCTCTATTGTTCTACACCATCAGAAAGCTTTCATTTCCATGCTATGGCATCTGCAGGTTTCAACAAGTCATATTTCTGTGTCGAAAAGGATGTTTTACCTTAAAGCACAAAATCAAGTACATTAAACTAAGATTTGCAGCTTGTCAATTGAGGACTGATTCATGAGCATATACAACTTTCTTGTAAACAACAAAAAAAAAAATCTAGGAGGCCCCATAAGACACTCTCATCTAAAAATCAACTAATTCTAGATAACCCTTATTTTCTTTTAATTTCTCAGGAGGTAGAGGGGGACATAAAAAGAAAATAAGAAAAAAAAAAGAGAGAAGAGAAAAAAGAACAATAAAAACACACACAAAAAAAAAAAAGGAAAGGAAAGAAAGAAAACCAGTAAGACAATTGAGGGGGAAAAAGTATATCTACTGTTTCAACATACTTTATAAATAAAGTGTTTATAGCTCAGGTCAACTCAGAGGTGCACATAGAGATCCCTGTGAATCACACAGAGGCTTCTATTTTTAAAGCAATTGGAGAATACAGGAATATCTTCCATCTGGAATTGTTTTTAGAAATGCCATCTTCAGGGGCAATGCAGAAACATGCTGTCAAAGAATAAACAGCATCTTTATGTAAGGCAATTAATTCTCCAAATGCAGTCCAATCTGTGAATGACTGGTAAACAAATGGGGTAACTGCCAGTATAAATATTTATTTGGGAACAGAGGCAGCTTCAAAACAAGCAAAAGTTTGTCTCAAGTAGTTAGTGTATGCACTCTGCAGAGAAGGAGCATGAATGGCTCTAAGCAAATGTTCAGTGGAGCTCTGCATAAAAATTTTAAATATACAGGAACATTTTAAAGGCTTTATTGTTATTAGCAGGTAAACAAATTGATCATCATGAATTTTTCTTTTTAAATTCCTTCAGTGAAATTTAGTACAAGCTGTTATTAAGGCAAAGAAATAAAAGTCCAGAAAGCTATTTGATCCGTGTTACTTGTATTAGATTTACTAATGGTCTGATAATAATCAGTGTATAGACAGATGCAAATGTTAGTTACAAAATAGCAGCTACAGCCATTTGACATCTTACAAATCTTAACTTTTAAAAAATATTTAATTTTAAAAGGAGAAGATCTAAGGAAATAATTAAACATTCTTAATTAGTGGGACAACTTCAGAATGAGTTAACATTTTCATTAGAAAAAATACTATGATTTTGTAATGGCAAATTCAAGAAGGAAAACACGGTGATGGTACTTCCTTAATTTGTTAAAGCACAATTACATTTCCTTGATTAAAACAGGTAGATGCAATTACTGGATATGGCATACTGAAATGTTAAAAATGTAGCCTTCTCAAAGGACAAGAGCTGGTCTATGAATGTGGAAGTTTTTAGTCCACATGGCATATTCTAGATCAGATCACAAGCAAAATAAGATGCACTCCAAATACAGAATGACAGGGAGCTCTCAAGATAAATATTACTGAAATTATCCTTTGGGTGAGGCATTAGGAACCATGTGGTTTTAAAGCAGAAACACTCAACTAGCCACTATTTAGTCCCTGTGGTCAGATTGTGCTGACTGCCTGACAACTGTGACATCCAGCGTACCACAGTCATGTTCAGGAAGAAATTCTGCCAAGATAGAAAGGCATATCATTAAGGAGCCTGATACTGCAAGGTGCTGAGTCTACTGGGAGTGCAGAACATGCTGTGCCTGGCACAACTGAGGTCAAAAAACATAATTATTTCCATAGATACTGAAACAACTTTCCTGAATATCTTGAACACATAACACTCGCAGAGAGGAATATGTTTGCTCCACAGAATGTGTGTGCAGTATTAGACTAAACTGCCATTGGAGAAGGATAAAGTTAGCTTGAAATTTGGTACTTCCTTTATTCTCTTCAAGGATTTTGGTCTGTGGCTATGTAGCAGATTATTTTTTCAGTCTTTTTACAATATGTTTATTTCCTATGTAAATGACAATCAGATGCTGTCTGGAATTTACCTGCTTCTCATAGTTCCAGTCTTACTTCTAAGCTTTCTGCCTCAGTATGCTTGACAAAGAAGGTAATTGTCATAGGTGATAGCAAAACCTGCTGCCCTTTCAAAAGAAATAGGAATTTTGAAACTAGGTTTCCTGTGATGATAGGCTATGAAGTAAGAGCAACTTCCATTTGCTACACTTGATATTGTCTGCTATGCCTGAAAATTCAGTTATTTGCTGACACAACATCCAGCTTCTGCTTTCCTATGAAATTAACTTCCAAGTGACAAAATTTTACCATTCTCAATCAGTGACTATCAGTCACAAAAAAAATGCACAAACACACACAAAAGCCCTCTTCAGAACTAGAAGATATTTTACTGGTGACTGAATCTCACCGTGTTGGTTGTCGCTGAACCTGACCTTAAAATGAACAGGCAGCACGTATCATCAGCACCTTGACTTGTTACAGCCTGTTCCATTCAGCACACTGACTACTCCCAGGCGACTGATAGCAGAGAGCGATGGGAGTCCTTGGCAAATACTTGATGGTATTTAAGAATCTAAAACAAAACTCTGGGCTAAAAAGTTCATTGACTATCTTTAGCTGTTAGACTCCCTAAACTGACAAGATATTTCCATTAAAAACTGAGACTTTTTAACAGCTGTTAGATGCAATGGTAAGCAATTTGAAAAGGAACAAATGTTTCTGTCCTCTGAAGTTGTAAGATATTGTGGTGATTATTTTTAAATATAACCCTGTGAAATCACTTGTTTTGAAGAACAAGGGGCTGATATGTACTTCTGATAGAAAAGTTATCTACTGTCATTTTAAAACAGAACACAAACCGAAAAAAGTTACTTTATAATGGTCACTACATTTCTTGATTGGGATTAACAATGAACAGTTTCCCAAACTTAGTAGGAAAATTCTACTGTATTTCCTACAGCAGTACATGAAGAAAGTGCTGTCCAAAAGAAAGAGTTTGATGACATTTGTTTAATGAATTTTAATAACAAAAATGTTTTGAATGTCAAAGGTTTAAAACACTAAGCAAAATTATTAGATTTTTATTATAGATTTACTAGAGGAGTCAAGGGTTTATTCTTATGTTATAAAAGCTCTTTCTTTCAAGGTCCAGCATGTTTCCTTTATTAATCTATCTGCTGAACAGAAAGACAAAGAAAACAAATATTTTTTCAAAATATTCTTGGTAAATGTGAAAAAACTGTCTGATATGGAACAGCCTACTTCAGGTAGGAATACAGAGAATATTGTTCATGAGTTGCTTGCACTGATCAGATTTAGATACCAACTCAGGAGAACTAGGGAGGAGCAGAGTAATTCCAAAAATAAAAAAAAAAAGGGCTTGTTTACACTGTATAATGCATTGCCTTGCTTTCTTTCCTTTATCTAAATTGCAATGCCATTTTATTCTAAAGCTCTCATTTCTGTGACATTAGGCATATTGAAATGAGCCACAAATCTGTGGCTATCTGGGAACTAAACAATGAGGTGAATTTCTTTATAGGTTCTTATAGGTTCATGCTGTACCTATGTAATGTTACAGTGTATAAGGATAATGAGTTCTCCTAGCTGTAGCCTATGCTAATCTAATACTGTTAATTTGCTATGTAGAAGGGCTAATCGAATCTTCAGGCACACTGCACAAATACCACTCTAAACTTAAGATATTTCCTCTTCTGCTGAAGCAGGTTCTGGCAGAATATTTAGATACAAAAGGTATGTATATCTCATCTTTCTATCCAATAAGCAGATAAGAACTCACAGGATGATTATCTGAAACATTATATCTGAGTAACAGCAAGTATAGAACCACCTCCAAAAGATACAGAAGTAGCAAAACCACAGACATAAAATCCTGACCAAGGTCCTGAAGTGGGGTAGCAAAGGAAAGTCTTGGGGCTTTCCTCTAGCATACCACAAAACTGTGTAGTAAAGCTTGCCCCATAGTATTTTAATGAATTATTTTTGTGATATTACAGGGAAAAAACACCCAGTCAGAGAAGCTATTTCATATGCTGCTGTTAAAAAATAAAATAAAATAATAAAATAAAATAATAAAACAAAACAAAATAAAATAAAAATTATGTGGATTACTTTGTTTTCTGTTATATTAACATTTCTAAAACCCATCTTATACCTAACAGAACTCCTTCAAAATCACCTGAGGGCTGTCTCTACAGGCTTTTAAAAGGAAATCTGAAATTCCACATCAAGTAGAGCTCAGGCTACTACAAAGAGGTTGCTATTTATTGTTATCATGGAGAACTGTCACATCAATTTTACTAGTGTTATATGACAGCAATGTTATCACTTAGCTGTAATTCTGGGCAAGTTACAAATAGGAAGTTTTTCAGCCTGGATAATGACTGGCCTCTGAAATAATTAGGAGTAATAGTTTGATGACAACCACTGTGCAAGTTCAAACAGTGAGAGAAACTCATATGACTCACAAGAGGGGAAGGATCAAGCTCACACCTGGACTCAATATGTTCATGAAGTAGAGATTTGTATTCACTTCTAGCATGGTCTAGAGGCTAAATTTGCAAATCTCTTCCCCACTGGAAGAAAGCTGTTTCTTATCTGCATCTATCTCATAGTATTCTCTCACTTTAAAACTGGTTCCTGAAACGTAAACAGAAGTTAATGCACCATTGCCATTCTTTATTCTAGTCTTCAGTTCTAAAAGAGAAGTCATATCCCTCTCCCTTAGAACAGAGGGTATGGAAAAGCAACTGGAAGTGGAATAATTAATGAAAATTAAGGAAAATTGATTAATGAAAAGATCAAGATGGAAAAAGTATTTTTCACACAAATTCATTAATTACAAATATATTGCTAACTACTCTAATACAAAAATGCAGTGTCAGATTTTTTGTTGTTGTTCTAAACCACCTCCAGAACATGAAGATATTCATTAAATGAAAGTCTCGTGAGTTTCAAACATATGTTCACCAGTGAAGTTAATGAAGTTTCATTCATTCATGTCAGTGAAGTTTCTTGTGTGCTGACTTGTTTGTAGGATTCAGACTTAGTAATATTATTTATTATGGTATAATAAAGCATTTTTATTTGGAAAATCTTTCAATAAGAAAAAATATGTATAGAGATGAATCAACATATTCACAGTATACTATAGTTTCCTGTAGCTTTTTCAAAATCACCTTCCAACCCCAACCATTCTATGATTCTATGATGACTCTATGAAAGTGTCTCTGAAGTTAAAATGCAGGTACAGCAGCATGTGTTTTATAGAAATGATTGGAAGCTGAACATAAAGTCTTGCTGTATATTCCTGTCTAAAATAGGTAAAATAACATAAATGGTTAAATTAAGGTCTCAATGCTTATCCAAACTTCAGAGTGAGCATGAGGTTTTCTAACAGTTCTTTATCATTATACATGGAGTGACATAATTTTTTAAAGATAGCCACCCTATAAGTGCGTTATTTACTACTATTATCTTGAGAGAATAGCATTTATGTAAGTCCTTTCTTGATAGGTTCACTGATCAGCACATTTTTCTGAAAATTCCAGAGTGTTTGACTTGCTATAATCTTACTTAAGTCAACAGAATGTTTTGTGCTAATTTGAAGAAAATTCTCAAAGTTTTCTACTGATTGTTCTTCAAGGCAGTCATATATAAAAGTTCATACCCTTTGGATCCTGTCTTTTATGACCAAACAATAGTCACAGAAGAAGAAAATATTGCTTGGTTGTTTTTATTTGAAGAGACAGTACAGTTTTCAGCAGTTGTAAAATTTCAAAATGTCAATTTAATGCAGAAATTTGTTAAACTACTTTTTATGCTTTATAGCCTTTTGTTTAGACAAGCAAATGTAAAATGGCTCAGTAGCTCAGAAGATTGGTGCACTTAAGTTGTAACTGCTCTTCCACATATGAGTGGATAAATAGCAAAGGAATTAATAAACACTAGTAAGTAAAACTTCTAACTACTGATTCATGAGCTATTTATCTGGAACTTTACTATCCAAGGAAAACAGAGTGCTACTGTATCTCATGAGCTCTGAAACATGATTTCCAAGTTTTCTTAAGAAAACATGAAGCCATAGCTTTTGAAATGAGAGAGTAGCAATGCCAGGGCATATTGGCTTTTATTGCAGTAAATAAGAACGGTATATCATGTTTAGTTTCGTTGTATGTTATGCAATGCAGAGGCCATATACCGTTCCTTCTGACAGGAATGAGCAATGTTTTTTCAATGGTGGACAAATATAAATAAATGAGAACTGATTCATAATGAAACATAATGATTCCTGATGAAATGTTCTATTTTGCATAGGTTCTGAAAGAATGAAGAACAGAACTATAGAAAAGATTAAAATGTACTTTATCCTAACCAAAAGCCCAAGAGGAAGTATTTAATAATATGACATGGTATCATAAAGTAAAAAATACTGATAAGCAGATAGCAAAAACAAGCCACAAACTTTGACTAAGCAGAAGAAACTCTTAATCTACATATACATTAGGTAAATGTTCCCATTTGGTAGTAGGCAAAAGAAACAACTGAATTTCAGTAACAGTTCTGAATATCCTTTCAGAAAAGAGTTTCTTTTGTAAGACCATCAATTTAGAACATTAAAGGTAACAAGTGACATACTGGCAGGAGAAAACACCCCTAAATCATCATACCTTTGTTATCTGCACCTGACAACTTTGAGAAAGTAAGGTGAGGAGTCTTCTGGATCATTTATATTTACTTTAAAATATTTTGGAATATTTCCAGTGAGGAACCTCCAGAAGTTTTTTGTAAACAGAAATTCTAATTTATTACCAGGTTATTCTAAGGCTCTGTCACTCACCCAGAAAGATCTGATTCCTGAAACTATCGATAAAAGCTTGAGGCTGAATATAATTAATGTCATTCACTCCACGTATCTTTATCAGTTATAAGTATTGGTAAATAAGTCTTCTTTTGCATTTTGAAGATCAATTTGAACTGAAGAATGTCTTACAATTATTCATGCCATGTCTAAATTTACCCCTGCTTTTCTTCTGAATGAGTGTTACAAAAAATAACATTGAACTTAAAAGATAGTTTTTTCTCCCCTCCCCCTTTTTTGTATGTAATTCCAGTTCGTTGGTTGTTTAATATTGTTTTTAAGCACTATTTACTTACAGAAAAAATAATAATATGTCTGGCTACAGTTTTTCAAACTGAAAAACACAGAAAACTTGTGACTCAAATACTTTCTAGTTCCTCATCTCTTATTAGAAATCAGCACCATGTAAAGGTTATTTCTCTCTCTCATAATCTTCCATTCCCTCAGATCACATAAGACTCTCTTGTCTCTGTCTTCCCTAACTCTTCATTCCCACCTACAAGGTGCTATCCTTATCTTAATAAAGTCAGTAGTTTTGTCATTGACAGAGACTGGGATTTCCCTTCTCACATTCCTTTTAAAAGGAGTCTCCAACAAGAACACCCTCAATCTTTCCACTGCTTCTGACTCACTTATCCTTTTCTCCTTCAATCACAAATACTGAAGCTTCATCACAAACAGAAACAAAATGTGGGGTGGGGGGGAAACCTCTACATGAGAGAAAGAAGCCACTTCCTGAGGAAACCTTGTTTTTGTTTTTCTTTCATCTGCGCTCCTTTACAAACACCATAAAGCCACCATGGAATAAAATTAGAATAACAAATAAAAGCTCTACAGCGACATCTCTCAATGGCTGGAAAAATACATTTTCTTGTGAATGATGCATGCCTACTCTTCTCTGAATTTCTGGCTTCAGTTTTGGGGATTTCCATGTTTTATTTCCTATTTTGCTTTCTATTTTACCTTGCTGCAATCCCCAGCAAAATTGCCATGTACCTATTCTATATGTTTGTTTTCTGTGGTGAATGGTAATTGTTCCTTCCACTACTTGTCTGAAATCATGAATCAACAGACACTGCCTGACAAACTTGTTGAGACAAATGCTGCTTTACTGAGTGAGTTAAAGACAAACATCCCTATTGTTCCTAATTTACTGTCAAACCAGAAGAAAAATGCTCTATTCAAAAGGCAATGATTTACACCATCTTAAATAATACTTGTCTTATACATGAAGCCACTGTAATCTGGAATGTCTATGCATCCAAAAAAATCTCATTGACATGACAAATATCAGGATTTTCCCATTCAGAGTAAAAGCTATTACTTTTTGCTGATTCCATTTCTCATCTGAAGGTGATAAGAATAATGTTATAATTTTGTTTGTTGTCTAGTTCCCTGAAAAGTTGTTCTGGTTCTCACTTTAAATGACAAATGAATTTGGGGGAATTCAGCCTAGACTTTATGGGAAGCTGAAAGTCTTGATCAGGCCTTGTGTACTACAGGTTAATTTAGCAGAAGGAATAGCTTAGAATAACATTCCAGGGTAGAAATTTTAATTCACTATGAGGGGAAGCACACTCTATGCCCAGACATATTCATCTGCTTTGTCTCCCAGTCCTAAGCAGCAATAGTAACTACAATTATTCCACATTCCTAGACACCGGACACTTTGGCTCATGATAACAACATACATCTTAGAAACTTTATCTGGACTATATTGTCTCAAGACTGTGAGGATTTCTAGCTACATCAGAAATAAAATAGACTTAAAAGAGGAGGAAAATAAATACATCAGTTCTACGTGATGGAGCTCATCTGACAGAGGTGTCCATCCACAACACAGAAATAGGTATCAAAACCATAAAATGAGGAAAGATAAAAGACAGACCCCTCTCAGCTTTTTGAATATCAGTTCATACAGCTCTTCACCTGGTTCCCTTTAGTGAATTTTGCTTGTCTTCTTCATCCCCTCCCAACCCCATCCCCCTGCATTCTCCAGAAAGTTTAGGGATGCCTTTGCTGTATTAGAAGCCAAGACAAAGTTAGGTAAACTCAGCATGCTTACTGCTGTGGAGCTAGCCCCACAGCAGCTACTTAACTACTACCTGGGAACTCCAGAACGCGGCTCAAAATGAGCAACTGCTCATGCAGAGAAGAGATTTCCATGTAAAAAATGAAGGCCTAATAAAAAGAAAAACAAACAAAACAAAACAAAACCTACAATTCCCAGTTTGGAAGAGCATTGGATCCTCTTCTGCATTTTAATGCCAGAACAGTTCAGTCAGGTCAGAACTTGCTGTAATTAAGATGCCTACTAGCAGCAGTATGTTTTATTGTCACGAGAAGCACTCATGCATTTTTTTATTCTCCTTTCCTACCCTCCATTTACTGCTGTGAATGTTTTCTTTGAATGTATAAACAAGAACAAATGCCCAAGTGACAAAGGATACTTTTTCCTTTACATGAATCAGGGTCAATCTTTAACAAAGAGCTTCCATGCAACTGCAAAAGCCCCATAATAATCTTGCAGGAGTCCGAGCAAACCCCACCTCTTAGGTTGACTTACACTTTTAGAATATTTGGCCTCTTGTATCAGTATGATTCGACCTCAAGGTTTCCTGACTGGAGCTCGTTAATCTGAGAGTAAATTAAATATTTTTTAATCTCTTTATAACAAACAGTCTTGGAACTAATTGTTATTGTTTTTCTGAGGAGCTTTCAGCCACACACAAAATGTTAGAACCTGATGTTTTGCTTTTGAGGAGGTTTAAAATGCACCCCAAGCTACTGAGAGGTTTACAGCATTTTTTTTTAATGGCACTGTAACTGCTATAGGAACATATTGTAACTGTCAATTACAAACCGCTGACACCAGATTTAACCTCCTACACAAATGTGCATTGCAACTGGTATTTCCCCAGACAAGACATAACTATTCAGTTAGCAAGAGAAAAACATTTGGTCTCTTAATTACTTTCTGTACAAACTGTATAATTAAAGTTTTGCTCTGTAATTTTGTAATGAAAACAAACAAAACTATTTGTAGTTGTTGTCCCCCTTCTCCCTCCCTCCACCCAAATAAAATAAAATAAAAGGAGGAATGAAGGAAATAGGAGGGGAGGGGGTAAGCAGTGTTTTGATGTCTTTGCATTAATGGTGATATCCAACTACAAGCTCTCCTCTGCCTGTTCTGGAAAGAGCATGAAAACAAGCATTCGCAACAATTATTTTTGTAAGATGGAGCACAAGTGTCAAATGCCATGAAATCTCTCAGTACACTTCTTCAAATTCTCCTTCTCTCCTCAGTCAATAAGAGCATTCAAAACTGGATTCAGGATCCGAAAACCACAGCCTCCCTTTAGATGTGCAAACAGCTCACGAGAGTCAGTGGCAGACCTACCTTAGCAGGGACAGTGCCTGGCAGCACACTGGTTAGCTGAGAGCCCAGAGGCTCTCATAACATCACAGCACCCTGCGGACTTAGAAGGTGCAGCCACTGAGAGGCATCTTCCAGGGCCTGTACTGCTGCATAAAGGTACTAAAACTGGCAGCCACCAGTCACTGATGGGAGCTAACTGATAAGATCTGGCAGTTTCAACAAACATCTTCAGGGTGAAAAAGAGGGAAGCATTCTCCAAGCACATCCTACACTAGCTCATCATATTTTCTAAAATAAAAGGTTTAATCCTACTGCAATGAAGGCGGCTGTAAGACAATAACTGACTTATCTTGAAGAACACTTTATTCTTGATTCTACTATGAAGTACTCCAGTATATGGCCTATTTAACTATTTCCAGACTGACACCCCTATTTGATTTTATAACTTTGGCAATTCTACTGTAAAAACATAGATTGTTTTTAGCTAGCAAGACCATTTGCCAAAGAATTGTATTAACACCCTCCTTTCAGGTGTAAAGGGAACAAAATGGTAAAATTTGTACTGCCATGAGAAGAGAACAAAATGAATTGAACTAAAATGTGTCTATTTTAAAATTCACCAGTGAGCAATGATCAATTTTATTGGTACAAAACTGGAATCACACTTCCAAAGTTGAGTAAGCGTTAAGCACATTTACACAAGCGAAGTGTAACCATATGTGAGTTCAAACAAATTGTGCTGGTTATGAGAGAAAACTTCATACTTTACTGTTTAGAAAATATGACTTACTTTTTTTCTAAAAGAATTTTCCATCAGTGGGAACAATTTTTTACTAACATCAAAAAAAAAAAAGGACAATGTGTTTTCCAATGGAAACTTTTAGATTCATTTTGACTTCTTATTATATCTGAATAATAATATGAAAATTGTAAAAGAAATTGCTTAAGCTGGTTTTACTGTTCATTGTAGGTTTCTCTGCATATATTTTTTGTATCTGTACGTTTAATGACTAAAAAATGTGGCAGATATCTTTGTACGAAGCCTGATATCAGTGAAACTGGAATGGACAAAAAGTATATCCTCTATCATCTTTTTAGTTGAACCTTTTTCTCGTTAATAACTTGCTTAAACCTTATTCGTTAAGAACGGAAAAATAACAAAAACAAGCTACATCATCTTTCAGAGAGTAATAAAATATTAAATAGTACCTTCTTTGTCAGATTTACTCGCTGGAGTCAGCACTGATGTCACAGAAGCAGGGAACAGGCTCAGCAGAGGACCTAAAAAAAAAAAAAAAAGGTTTACTGATAACATGTAATAAACTTAAAACCTAGAGCAACATAAAATGAAACTGAAGTATCCTTAGCTTTAATGGAAATATATGTAAAATAAATAGGGAAATGGAGAGTTATCTGGGTTCTATGTAACTACTACACATTAGAGAGTAGAAACATTAGCACCTTGGATCTAACAAGGGCAAAACATTAAAATACCCAATATGAAAGAGACAAATGTGTCAATGGGTCTTTTTTGTTTGTTTTGTAAGAAGAGGGAGGATGTAAAGATGAAATGTGATTTATAAAAACGCCTGATTTCAAAGATACGATTAATAAAAACAAATTCTGTGGTGAGCAATCACATTTTGTCAAATACCTATTAACACTACTCATTTTTCACAAAGAGAGGGGAGAAAAAAAAAAAAGAAAAAGAACCCAAACCAGAAAACCAGGACAGCAGTAGTATGGCAAACAAGTGGGATGGGATTAGGGTCTGATACTGAAGAAGTCTTAATGCTTCCAGATGGACAGTATTTTCACTACAGAAGGAGAAATTCTCCCATGTCGTAACATTTCTCCATTACTCTTCTATGACATAGTTTTTTTCAGAAATGGCTAAAAAACAGCACTTCTACAAGCATAAGGTGCAAGATCATTACCGAAGAAATCCTGTGATTTTGTGAGGGCTGGGGGGACCAGCAGGAAAAGCTTGGCCTACTGAAGTTGGTGCCAAAAATCCTATAGGATTTTGATCAAAATTACTAATATTAGTTTAAAATGCTGTCACAGTACTATGATGTGCCAGAAACCTGCATTCCTTGCTCTTTGAATTTCCACTAAACTTCTCTGGGAAGTCAGAAGATTAAATGAGACTTTAAGAAGTCATTCCAAGTTATTTGGCTTGATAAAAGAAATAGTGGTGGAAATATTGACTTATGAATTAATGAGCTCAGGGCAATGTTCCCAGAGAAAATAATACATAAGAAAGGAAAAAAGGCAGGTGACGCCATATATATACAGACTCAGCAAATCATAAAAAGAAATAAAAAAAAAGGTCACAGAGCTATTTCATGTATCAAAGCTATATGTGTGCCTTTTGAACAAGAAGAATTGAAGATTCACATTAATCAGACAAATTTCATAGAATCATCAAGGTTGGAAAAGACCTCCAAGATCATCTGGTCCAACCATCACCCTACCATCAATATCGCCCACTAAACCATGTCCCTAAGTACAACATCCAACCTTTCCTTAAGCACTCTCAGGCGTTTAACACTCCACCACCTCCCTGGGCAATCCATTCTAATGTCTAACCACTCTTTCTGAGAAGACATTTCTCCTAACTTACAACGTGAACTTCCCTTAGTGCAACTTGAGGCCATTCCTTCTAGTCCTGTTGCTAGTTATCTCCAAGAAGAGGCTGACCCTCAGCTTCACACAGCTTCCTTTCAGGTAGTTTTAGAGAGCAATAAGGTCTCCCCTGAGCCTCCTCTTCTCCAGACTAAACCACCCCAATTCCCTCAGCCGCTCCTTATAGGACTTGTGTTCCAGAACCTTCACCAGCTTCGTAGCCCTTCTCTGGACACACTCCAGGGCCTCGATGTCCTTCTTGTAGTGAGGAGCCCAAAACTGAACACAGTACTAGAGGTGCGGCCTCACCAGAGCAGAGTACAGGGGGACGATCACCTCCCTGGTCCTGCTGGCTACAATATTCCTGATACAAGCTAGGATGCTGTTGGCTTTCTTGGCCATCTGAGCACACTGCCAGCTTGTGTTCAGGTGAGCATCAGTCAGCATTCCCAGATCCTTTTCCTCTGCACAGCTTTCAGTTACACTGCCCTAAGCCTGTAGCGCTGCATGGGGTTGTTGTGGCCGAAGTCCAGGAGCCGGCACTTAGCCATGTTGAACCTCATCCGATCAGCCTCTGCCCATCGACCCATCCTGTTCAGGTCCCTCTGCAGGACCTTCCTACCCTCCAGCAGATTGACACTTCCCCCCAGCTTGGCATCATCTGCAAACTTACTGAGGGTGCACTCAATTCCCTCATTCAAATCATCAATAAAGATATTAAAGAGGATGGGCCCCAACACTGACCCCTAGGGAATAGACATGTATAGGAACTATCAAAATAAACCTACAACAAGAGTAAATTAATTTTTGTTAGAGCCAAAGGACATGGTGATATAGCCCAATGTCCTTAGATCCATGCTGATATCTCGGTGGGAGGTACAACTTAGCTGAACAGCCATATGTCACAGCAAAGCACAAGCAAAGCTCAATGCATGGGTAATTGCTGAAAAAATAACACCTGTATTGAAGCACATCAATGAAACGATGGTGCTTCACTGCTTTCAGTCTTTCATTGCTAAGATTCAAATGTTCAGTGATCAACATTTTTGCGTTAAACACTACGTCATGCATGGAGGTGTTTGCTGAAGCCAGCGTAAGAGAGGAATTTGGTCTTCTGGATAATAACTCTCTTCTAACTATTTCTCCTACTGTCAACAACTGCAAGCTATTTATGATCGGATGTTGCTAATAAAAATGTAGATGCCTAAAGTAATGACTTTAACTCACAATCACTTGCAAGAAAAGGAGAAGTCTGTTAATGACCTTAGAATAATGAAGCTGTTACCACTGTTACCACAAAAATACTTAATAACGGGACTACAAATCTAATAGTCTTCACCCTATTCACAAGGGAGTTTTACTTAACAGAGACTAAGCTAAAACTTGGCTTAGAACTTTATTTTTGTGAAAAGTGGCAGAACATATTCAGCAAACTCACAGGGTCATGAAACAGAAATTCACATTATATACACAATAAGCAGCACCACAGAATGTATAGTCTGGGTTTACCTGAATACCAAAATTAGTTTAAATAGCTAGCACTGTGACTTGCTACTGCAGTCTGAGCCTTTATGTGACAGAGCAGTGAATTAAATAATGGCTGCTTCTGAAGAAACACCACATAAGAGTCACCTGTAAAAATATTGGTGGCTTTCAGCTACACATGCCTGTACTGAAAAAAAGACATAGCTGATAATGGAAACATCCATTTATCATATTTTATGCTTTGCTTCAGTTTATACACGGTTTGACAGAAGGGGTTTACAATGATAAGCAAGAGGGAAGTGTGGTGGTAGGACAATCACGTGTCAAACATTTCAGTTCCTTGTGCTTAGAAAATTAGCCCCCACTATCTGTGGCAGCCAGAAAAAAAATGGAAAGCTTCAGAAAAAGTGAAAAAGAATAGAGAGTTTACAAAATAAGTACTTGCTTCTCAGCTGTCTAGCATATGCATGTACTGAAAACATATCACTTCCACCATCTTTACTTTTCACATCAGATCAAATTACCACAATGTGAATTCTTAATCATAGAGTGGCTCGGGTTGGAAGGGACCTTAAAGATCATCCAGTTTAAACCCCCAAAATGTTTAATGTTTAATTTCGTCATGAATCTAATCTTTCTGTTGCAGATCAGCATTTATATTAACCACACAAACTTTAAAATTAATCAGAGTAGCTTAGCTAATCTTTATTATTATTAGCCAAGCTCACATTTGTTGATCTATACTGTTGCTGACTAGCTTGAGCTCCAATTTAGCAACAGATCCCTTTGTCTATGGTGGTGGATCAAAGGTCAGACTAACTCCAACCATGTGGAGCCTAATGATAGCTATGGGAGACCCATGATGGATATAAAAATAGAACTAAAGATAAAGGCTTTAATCACAAGTGACAAATTACATTTTTGATGTGTCAAGTTCAATATTAATTATTTTCAGCTGCTCTGCTTTTTCTTTTGTCTTAAGGAAACTACAGCAATCTGCTGACATGCATGGAAAAGTTCAGGTGCAAAATGACCCCAGTTCAGTTTGCAGATTTACAGGAAACCATATACTATCCTTGGAGCATTTAAGTACTACGGCCTGTGGAAAAACTGTGGCCTGTAAAAACATAAATCAGGAGATGATACTGTTCTTTTCCCAGTTTTAGAATAATCTAAATCTTCTAATAGTGTTGTGCACTACGGACTGACATAAAACAAACAGAAAACAAACAGATTTCTGCCAGAAGAGAGTCAACAATTGTCTAGAGGAACATTTCTAATTAAATAACTTTGCCATAAATTAAAAACATGAAAGAAGTTGTCATTTCTTTTGCATTTTTCCAATTATGACATTCTTTCAATATCAGCCTGAGCCATCCACCCCCTACCAATAAAAGGTTTATATGCTTTATGCATTTTGACCCTTCATTAATCCATTGCCTTCTCTTATGTTCAGGAAAAAAAAATCTTTTATTAATAGTAGAAAGCCAGTTAGGCTGCAAAAATGAACTTATCCAGAAATTCTTCAATGAGGAGGAGGAAAAATGAATAACAACATGGAAATTTGAAAGAAAACTGAGGTGTGCAATGTGATGGATTCCAAGATAACAGTTTTGCTTCCTTTAGCTTTGAACCAAAATGTAAACATTTTTGATCATTTAATAGAAGTATTAATGATGTCTAGTCTGTTGACTGTGTATGATGAGCTAATAGCACTAGCAATTAGGGAAGAACAAAGTGGCGTTTCAAATATTCAGTCATACACATAATCTGTAAAAGTTTTCCTTAACTTAACTAAACACCAACCACCTCAAAAAAGATATGGTGGTCACAAATGATGTCTGAAAATATTTTTAAAACACTGATATCTGCATGCGATTACTAGTCTGGGTTCTTTTAAATAAAAATATCTGAGAGGTCACTGTTTATCCTGACTACTGGAGACAGTAGCAGTATGAAACTGAAGCATGCAGCTGAAGATAACAATAATAATTTCCTAAACTTAAGCAAAATTAGGTAAGAGGCTTTAAGCTCTCAGAAATTAACATGGATGTAATTAAGTAGCTCAAAAGATACCACAAAGTCTGTAAAATTGACGGAAACAAATTGGAGAAACAGTTATAGAAGTCTTTGTGCTTGGATAAGAACTTGAGAAAGTAATACAAGCAAGAAGATCTTAGAGAGAAAGAACAGGGAAACGTATAAGTTTTGTGGCAGAGGTATACCTGCCACAGGAAGACATGCATTTCAACACTGCCACTGCCACGAAAGCCATTCTGCACTGGGGAATAGGGATAAATAGAGAATCTCCTGTTGATACATGGTCAAAAAGAGACAAATGAAATGGACTAGTGGGCAGACATTAAACATGATTGTTTAGTTTCTTCTGCTAAAAGAGTATTTCTGGAGAAAAGGAAACATTTCATAGGTGAAAGAAAGATGTAGTGGGTTGACTGGGCTTCTAAGTCACTGGGAGTAATGATTTCAATCCTTCATCTCAACCAATAGCTTCCAGCACTAGGATGCAGATGGTATCAATGAAAGAAAGGATGAGAACAGGAGATTCACTGAAACATCCTTTAGCTATTAAGCAGAAGGCCTGTGTTAAACCTCATACTCTGTGCTTTCTGGCTGAGAGCTGAACACCAAAACTGCAGTGGCTAATGAAGTGGCAGACAGAGAAAAGAAGGATTTGTAGCATGCCTAGGAGGATGAAAGCAGCTTGCACCACAGGATCATCAACAGCTGAAATCTAGCCTTGTTATCTAGCAGGGTGTGACAATCCCAGACCGCAAGTTGTTCTTGTAGAAGACGGGGAGAAACTAAGGGTCTCCCAAAAGAACAAGGTATTAAATACAAGTAGTTTAGTGATTTTTTTCAGGTTTTGGGTTGGAGCTTCAGCCTACTATTTATTCATTACTCTTCTAAGTTAAAGCCTCTTCCTCCTTGTTGTCAATCAATCCCTGACTAACAGGGTTAAAGAAATAGAGGAGATGCACTAGCTGATGAAAAGATACACACAACACTGTTCTCTGACTTATACTGATTGATTCCACTACTGACCTGAGAAAAAAAGCATATGTATTCACAACATGGTAGGCTATAAATTCTTTCTTCAGCTGTATTCAGAAGCAATCAAAGTTATCTTTTTCTCACCTTTACCTGACTAACACTCATGAAAAGAGTGCTTGGAGTTATAAAATGGATATAAATGAGTCATCATGCTTTATTACATTAATGTGTGCATGTTTTCAGGGACTGACCTTTGGACTGACCTGTCAGAGGTATAGCCAAGCCATCATTCTCTGACATGCTTTTACTGAGGGAGAAAAAATCTTTGTAACAGCACAGAGGAATTTACTAATCTGACATCTAGTTTAGCAGATTAATCTTGGATTTTCTTTGATCACGCCTGGCAACAATGCACAGCAAGTCAAACCAATCAACAATTATTAATTAAGGGAACAATAAAGAGCACAGACTATTTAGTTATGAATGGCACACACTGACTGAATATTATGAGTTCCCAGATGAAATGAACATTTTCTAAGTGACATAGATCATGCTAGATAAGCTGCAAGATAGTTGTACAATGTAAGAGGGAGCCCTGAAAGAATGTTACCAGAGTCTAGAGGAAAAAAGAAAACGAAACTGGAAAGCTGCCTGTGGGACGTGAGTGAATCAAAGCCTTGCACTAAGATTCATTCAAGTAGATCCAGAAATATTGGTGCAAAGCCTACAGTGGATATTCATGCATTGCTTTCAAACACCAACTAATGTTTTAAAACTCTGGTCTCATAAAACAGGTAAATTAAAAAAAAAAAAGTCCCTGTTAATCCGTCTTGGCCTTTCTTAGGTGGTAGGTGGTATAGTACTGCTTACGTGGTAGAAAGTCATCTCCAACGCGTAGGCCCAGTTGTTTAACTGGTGCAGTCTCATTTTTGTACTGTAATTAGGGGAGTTACTTTTTTTTTTTATATACAACTATGAATCTGACTTCAGATAGTCTGGTACTGAATTTTTTATTTCTTCTATTATGTAATACAGAAAGTCAAGAACTTTGTTGAGAACTTGCTACTCTTACAAAAGTAGACTGAAGACTATCTGGCTCTACCTTTGTAATTGTAAACCAGGCCTATGTTCCTACCTGTGTAACACTATAAGGAATGACTAAGCTTTAATTATTCTGGGAAATGCAGTGAATATAAAACAAAGTGAAATGCTTAAGGCTATTTTGTTTTAATAGAAAAAGTATAAGGAAGTAACAGGCGTGTACCAGCTTAAAACTTTATTACTTAAATAATTGCATAATTATACACTGGGAAAATTGGTTGATAGAAAAAATTCTCTTTAATGTTTGCAGTTTCTTGTGCTATTTTAATATGGAATGGGATATTTACAGTCAAATTGAAGCAGATCTTGTAAAAGTTCAAGGTACTCCCTATTAACAGCATTCAAAGTTTTCCTGAAAGCTGCTTGTCAGCAGTGAGTGCAGAGGTGACTGGTGAATACTTCTTGAGTGTTTAGAGCAGTAAAGCAGCCCAGTAGGTGGGGGGCACTCTGGCACTGTCAAAATCACAAAGCATACACAAAGTCAAAACACCAAAGTGGTTAACGTCTACAAAGAGGAAATTTCTAATAGTCCACAGCTCTGCAGCCAGCAGAGAAAGAACTAATGAGGATCCAATGGTCAAACCAAAACCAGTAACGAGGCACGCATTTAAACACATGGGTATTTAAAAATCTATCTAAAACTGCACAGCAGAAAGTTCACCAACTATCATTTGAAAACAAGGTTTAGCATTTTATAGATGTGTCACAGCCTATACATAAGGTCTATGCTCCTTGCATCAGCTATTTCATGAGCTTGGTTCACCTGTGCTAGGCAGAACATCCAAGTAGAGGATACATACCAGTCCCTTCTCTTTTAAAATCCATGAGAATTTGCCTAATTTAGATGACATTTCTAGAGCCATATTATGAAATGGGTGGGTTGGTGTTAGCCTACATTTGTCCACTGATCCTGTATCCAAGTACGGTTTCTAGTTATCAGGAAATGAAAATAGGTTTCTCTTTCAATAGGCTACAATTTGTCCTGTTTGATTTTTAATTCTTGTTAAACTTTAACTCTTCAATTAAGATTTTGCTGTCATAACTGAAACAGTTATTTCTATTGAAGCTTTAAGAAGTTTAATATTCTAATTGCCAACAGACCTCCCATTGCGGTCATCAAACGGTAGAATATATTAGCACATAGGTACTTCATTAAAAACAAAAGTAACACTGGCAAACTTCTATATATCACATATTACCAATAACACCTATGGTTTCTGCAAGCTAAAGCACATTTGTTATTAAATGTTTCTTATTTGTAAATTGTGTTTAGTTTGTCTAGACTTCCAGCTTCTGTCTAATAAGTGGGAAATACAGAGTTTTAGCAAGCATAGGAAGAGGTTGAGAAGGAGTAGCAGTATTCTACATTTGAAATTCACTATTGCTTGTAAATTATTGTTTTGGGGACTTCTCCGAGCCTTTTTCCTTCAACATGTATCATGTTCAAATTTACTACATATTTTTATCAATCTATATATATATTCATATCATAAATATGTTACAAATATTATATATATGTTCATATCATAAATATAAACATAGATTTTTTATGATATAAATCATAAATCATATCTTGGCCATAATCAGAGCATTTCTATTGTATCTGTATTATGAGGTTGTCACTTCATATGGGACACCAACTCAGGTTTTCAAATGTGGATATCTAACTTTGAGCACTTTTTTATGGACCTAATCATCCATAAAAAAAAGGTGAAAGATCTACTTCTACTCAAAGCCAAGAAACTAGATCAGCTAAGGACTAACTCGATCAGCTAAGGCAGATTGGTTTATGGTGCTAGTAATACATAGTATAGCATTATATCCAGGTATCTTTGCCTCTTATTCCCTTCTCCACCAGTCATTGAATACCTATGTGTACTTATTCGCAGCTGGATAAACTAGAAATAACTGCTGGTGCAAAATCAGGTGTAAGATTATATGCACAGCAGTAGCTCCAGAGCAGGATACCTTACTTTGATGCCTTGAATACCCTTTACTATAAATCTTTTTTGTATAGGGTAAAAGGAATGCATACAAGCCTGGAAAGTGAATTCATAAGAAATGTTTGTCTCATTCCTGTGGCTGGCTTAAAGGAGTTAAACAGCAAACTGCAGTTTCACGCTTGCCTTTGAGATTATTGCCAAATTTAGTTCTAAGCATGAATGGAGAAATTTGATAAAAGCACTCTAGATGAAAGAACAGAATTACACACAGACTCTGATGTACTTATGGCTATAAAATACAGTATTTCTTCCATAGAGACAATCTATAGTGTATCTACTTTATTGGTTTAAACCACAAGATACCAGAAAATGCAGAGGTGCAGAATGGGACTGATGGACTGAGACTACCTTGAATTTGCCAAACCTCAAAAGAAGTTCTCTTTTAAATTCAGCTGCAGGTCTGGCTACATCTTGCTTCTTCTCCTCTAATACAGACAGAACTGTAGAATAGGAAAAGTCTTTGTGGTCTGGCAAGCAGCCCTAATTTCGTGAGCATTTCTCAATACCTAAAACTATAATAGTTGAAAACTTATTTTCATTTTTTTGTTGAAGTAGTCGTAAGAAACCTTTCTTAAAGCAACATTTTTCATTTATGTGTAGATCCAGGCTAATTATTTTCACATTAAGATTTACATTCATTCAGCTGACAAAAAAAAAAAAAAAAGGTATATTTCAATGAATTCACATAGGGTATATTTACACCCACACTCAGCACATAACGGCCAAATTTGTGTTCCCAGCAGAACTCTGTTTTTATTTCCTAGACTGCATTTTGAGTAAAATTTAATAATATATGTTCACCCAAAATTCAGCAGCCACTTTTATAAAAAAAAAAATAAATATATATTTTGTTACTTCAGAAGCTTTCTGTGAATAGTCTGCATTTTCTTGTGGGACTACACACACTGCATATGACAGTTCTGAAATTCTGAACTGAAAATGGCTTAGGAGGTCGTCAGTAATGTTGGCAAGCAAGATCTCTGTAAGGGGTCTCAAGCTAAGAAATCAGAAATCGAAGATGACAGCTAAAACGCATATTTCAGGAAACTGTGCAAAGAAGTAAAAAATAATCAAGACAACAAAAAATCACATTTCACTAAATCACCTAATTTCTTCAACCACCTAACCAGGGTTAGAAGCCAATGATCAGACTCATAGTGCCTTATAATAAAGCCAGAAAAATAGTAACAGTTCTTGGAGAAGAATTAAGAGCTGCAATGAGAGTAATTACAAGGAAAACCAGTAAAAATATTTAAGATTGAAAAGTATATAAGAAGCTAAGATCATAGAGTCATGGAATCATTCAGGTTTGAAAAGACCTCTAAGATCATCTAGTCCAACCTCTAACCTAGTATTGAAGTCCACCACCAAAACGTGCCGCTGAGTTCTAAATCTACATGTTTCTTGAAGACCTCCAGGGTTGGTGACTCAACCACTTCCCGGTGCAGCCTATTCCTACGCCACACAACTTCATTTCAGTAATGAAGTTTCTCCTAATATCCAACCTGAACCTCCCCTGGTGCAACTTGAGACCTACTAAACCATATCCCTAAGCACCACGTCCAACCTTTCCTTAAACACCCCCAGAGACGGTGACTCCACCACCTTCCTGGGCAACCCATTCCAATGCCTAACTACTCGTTCTGAGATATCCTAATGCAATGAAGATTTTTATCAGTCTTAGCCAAAGAAGTTTAAATTACACAGAGCAATAATGCATTTTACATCAACCCAAAAGAAGGCTAGTAAAACTTACCTAAGACACCACATTGATACAAATATTACAGCAACATGAAAAAAAAACATATAATATTATTTCCCAATAACACATGACCATGACTTCTAGTCTCTTAGTAATGTAGGTCAAAATAAAGGGACACTAGAAGAGAAATGCTGAAATAAATTGCTGAGATACCTTCAGGTAAGACTTTTACAATATTCTGCATAATTTGATTTTAATGCTGATTTGAATTATCCTGGGTCTTTTGTCAAGGACTAAAAGTATGTATTCTGAAGAGGGATGACAACATGAAGCACACCTCTCTCACACTCCCTCTGCTTGGCAAAAAGGATATTAGAAAAAGCTGCATCAGTTATGTACAGGGGAATGAATGATTTTTCTTGGCATTGGAGGCAAGAAAGAAGGAACTCTCTAAAGGCAGTGCTGTAAGTATAGTGAAGGATTTATACCACACTGTGCCCTAGGTTTGAGGAGTCAAGGCACCCTTCCAGTGTTATATCCCCAGTTGCTAAGAAAATATTCCTTTGCAAAAATAAAAAAGCATTGTACAGAAACATGTGAGCCTATGAAGCTGCTAAGGGACCTGGAGAGATTTGGTTCCAATGTTAGAATTAGGTAATCCAGAACTGACTTTGAAAACATTTATCACGATTGTGCAATGTATCATATGAATCTTAACTCAGCATACAATTACCTACTGCAAAATCTTGTAAAAAAAAAAAAAAAAAAGACACTTCCCACAAAACAATATCTTCATTCACAAATAAACGGTAGGAATGAAAATAAAAAGCCAATTGTGCCTTTACAGCTAATGCCACAGAAGCCCTTCATATCACATATGCATACTCAATGTAAAATGAGAGATCATTAATCTTAACACAATATATCATCTGCCTGCTTTGCATAAAAGCCTCTCCCCAGCAGCATGGCCTAACCAATGGTATGGGACAGGAAAAACCCTTTTGGCACAGGTGTGCACATATCCCTGCTGAGTTAGCAAGGAAACCCCACAGTACAGCATGCTCAGATGCCTGGGGTCTTTCAACAGGGAAAAAAAAAAAGAAAAAAAAAAACTGTCGATTTTAAAGCAAACCTTTTAATCTTAAAGGCTGTTAGCTATGAAATCAAAATGATATTGTTTTGTTCTATGTGAAACTGGCCCAGTGAAAGAGACTGTGAAATGGATAGCAATCTGAGGTGCAATTTTCCATTGCATATGTTTTTCAAAGATAAACATCTGATCAGAACAGTTTGCTGTTAGTAAGTGAAAATAAGAACCAGAACTAATACTGTAACTGCCAGCAGCTTCCAGATCATTAACTATTGTTTATTTCTCCTCATGTTCAGACATCAGGCTGGAGTGATGGAAGATATAGTCATTAATTTGGGAGTCATTTCAAGATGTTCCCATAAACACTGAATCAGGATACTGGCAAGCTGCCTAAGAAAATTTGGTGCCAAGAACTTTTCTTTCTTTTTTTTCTTCCTCTTTCTCTCTTTTTTTTTTTTTTTTTGAGTAGCAATTTTTATTGTTGGTATTATTTTCTGCTTTTTAGTCCCTTCAATAGACCAACTATGGATAGATCATCAGAGAGTTTAGACAGGAACTGACTTCTTATACTTTGTGCTGTAGTTACAGATTTTTTTTGCCTTTCTTACAACAAAACCTTTAAGAATGTTTCATCATAAAATATTAATTATTCTGTTCCTGACCTCTCTCAGTCAAAGGGAAAAATTGTTTTTCCTTACTTAACAGGAGCCTATTAAAATGACAGGTGAGCTGTCAGGAAAAAAAAAAAATAAATAAATCTGCAAAATTTCATAGAAAGAATGTCTGTCCTCACTGGCAAACTCATGTTTATACAGTCTATCCCACTTCTTAAAAAATAATTAAAAAGGAAAAAAAAAAAAGAACCTCTATCTCTGTTCATGCTTTGAAAATGGACAATAGTGAAAGGGCAAAGCTATCACTAGGAATAGCAGTAAGAAACTGATGTAAACAACATTTTAAATATGAAATACTTAAAGTAAAGGAAATGTTTAAAAGATACAGAATCCATCTTTTTACTTTTGGGCCAGTTCTTCTTGACAAACCCATAGTAAATGATGAACAGCTACCTACAAAATTAAACCATTTCACACCTCCTGAGATTCTGAATCCTTGACCACACTCCTATTTTACATTTTTATTATGTAGTACTTGCATGGTGCATGGAAGTATCAGAAAAATAATTTATTCTGAATCTTACCATAGTTGCATGCTGGCTAGACTTAGTGCATCTAGAAGCTGTTGCTAAGTTGACAGACATGATGGCAAGTTAAAATATATGTTAGTAAAAACTTGTAGACTTTCTAGAAGAACCAAAAATTGTGTGAAATAACTGAAGCTTATAAGCTTACATAATAATATGATGACATCACTGATTACTTCAACTACTGTGCATCTCTGCCAAAGTTAATATATTCTTATACAAGATCTTTATGTCTAGCTAGAAGAGGGAAAAAATGAAATAGAGTTGGTTTTTTTTTTGGTCAAGCCAGGACTCCAAACTTCCCAAAGTCTTTATCTAAGTTCCTCTTTATCTAAGTTCCAACAATTATGTGGCACAGAACATAAAAGAACCAAAAACAACAACAAAAAACTGGAGGACAGAATCCTACTGCTAGGGTAAAGGATCTCATAGTATATAACAAAGATTTGAAGAAATCGAAGTTGATGGTTTTAAATGTCAAAAAGTAATTTATTTTTACTAGTTTAGAAATAATTATGAACAATTATACTCTAGTGCTGTTTTGGTCTTGACATAACCAAATAAAACGTGTAACAGTACGACAAGACTGGTGAAGTAAATCACATCTATAACATTGTCATTAATTTTAGATCTCCTTCATAAAACAAAAGTTATGTCTTCATAGTCTATTGCTGGATCAATAAGCAAAGAAGAAACCAAGTTTTTGATCTGATAACAGCATTTTTACTGAAAACGTACAAATCAGTAAATAGACACCTTCAAATGTCTGCAAATACCCTAGGCTAGGAATAGCCAACCTTATTAATTCTACATGACACATCATAAAGCCAAGAACTTCACATAATACACACTTCATACTGCAAAGAGCTTGGTGGATAGGGAGCTTAAGAAGCTATTCGTGAGCCAGAAAAAACAATGCTTCCCTTGTAATTCTTCCATTTCACTGTGGGATGGGAATGAGCTAAAATACAAGTAGGCTTAAGCACCACTTTAATCTACCAGATCCGGAATACCCCACAACTCAGCCCATGTACATCTGCTTCAACCCTCTTGCAGCTTGGAGCTGGTGGGTACACATTAGCTGTCCAAGAATGACCTTCATATCAAGAACTGTTCAACAGGCACCAGTATCTCTTCCTAGTCCCTTTCAGGCTTCCTTTCACAGCTTAGTAACACAGAAGACTTCAAAGAACAGTCTTGACACTGCAGTCAAATTAAATAAATGGCTGTTTAACAGTGAACAAGAGTAATATAGTTTTATAGGCACCTCTCCCTCTCCCATACCTTCTTCCTTCAACTGTCCGAGAAGGTGCTCTTTGGGTGAGTTACAAGCAAGAATAATTTCCCAGTCTAACCTGAGACTGGTGTTAACTAACGACCACATTTTGTTCTGCTGGAGCAGTTCTTGCAACAGGCTCCAGTCCAGACTCAGCCTGGGGCAGAAAGGTCTGAAGAGTGCAGGGAGGAACATCCATGCTGCCCACAAAGTAACATGCTGAACAGCTACAGAATGAACTAAAACAGAGCAAGAACACCAGCATGGTATGAGCAAATCACGTCTGTGACCTGTAGCAGAAAGGAGATTCTAATAGGATGTTGCCTGTTACTGGCCCCAGACTCAGAAAGGTTTAAACATCTTGCCATGGATCCAGAGGCATTTGTTTCAGACTTGCTCAGGACTTTTGCTTAAGCTGTCCTACTGCTGACCCAAGTAAGGAGGCATAGGCTTGTAGGTACTGAAATGAACACATCATTCTCTTGCATGGCGTTAGCTACAGAAACTGGTACACCTTAAAGCATGACAAACTAACTATTTAAACTTATGCAAAACTTTGCCAACCATGTCTGACTAATTCACATACTACTCTACCAACATTCTAAGCTGCTAATAAAGATGATAGGACTGTGAAAGTAAAGATATCTTTGTAAAATGTCCAGAAATTCAGTGAAGTTCTTATTTTATTTGCGTTTGCTAAAAGGAAGATGATATGGTGACTGGGGAAATCAATGTTAATGTTCAAACTGAAAAAAAACACCACCACCACACACACACACACAAAAACAACAACAACAAAAACACAAACACAAAATAAAAACAACAACAATAATAATAATAAAACAAAACAAAGATTTATCTCATCCTCTGTTTATTCCAAAGAATCTCATGTGAGGGCTCTCTCCAGCAGACAGTATAAGAGACATGCATAGCAATAAAAATACAACAACTATTACACCATTGGCCCAGTTCAGGTATCCAATCATGTCTGGAAATGACTGCTTAACTGGCAGGAAGACATTTAACACAATACAAAGTGATTATGATTATGTTGGAATTAGTTATAACAGCAACTGTTTAGAAGATACTATTAGCCTTTTAGATTTCTTAAGTCATTTAGCTTTCTTAACTGTAACACCAATTTCTTTTAATCATCTTTTATCATAAAGGACATATAAAGAGATTACACTTCCTAAGGACTTCAAGCCTGCGGCTGTAGAGTATGAAGACATTCTGAAGAACACATATAAAGAGCACAGACATTCTTTCATTT